>NC_070645.1:16890989-17204879 GCF_947347685.1 Pleuronectes platessa
ACCCAATCTGGTATTTTACTAAACCTGGTCAAATTACCACATTTATTGTTTATCCATCGATGTTTCAATATCTTTAAGCCATAAAGGTGAAAAATACAAATAATAACACGTGATACATTAAACCTTGTGTCAAGCAGTAAAATTTGCTGAGTCACACTTTACGCAGGTCGAACACACGTTTCACCCTAAAAGGAAACTTCCTGTTTGGTGATGTTGAAGAAACACACTCATCGCTCAAGAATTCAGCTCTTCACAATTAAGATGAAATGACCTATGGGTGTATAAATAGTGTAGCCTGCACTGTAGCACAAACACACACATTCCTTTGGCTTGTTCTTGGTGTGTTCCTCTGCCACTCTGGTAGAGCGTCTGTCCCGTGGGGGGGGTTTAACTGACAGATAGGGCACATCCTGTGGACCACTGGGACCGTCCTGGAGGAGGACTGGATGGGCGGAGTGGTGCAGGGGTGGAGCAGGCTGGGCTCTACAGATGTGAGCCCCGCGATAAGAGGGGGAGCCTTCGTAACAGGATAATGGCTTCCTGTTTGAATGCTCCGTAAATTGTCTGTCAGGTTGGAGCGGCTTTGAACACGGACGTGTTTATCAGAGCATCGGGCGGGGGGGGGAGAAAACACGGAAAACAAGCACAACAAAGAGCCCTGGTGCTGTTTACTGGGATAATGATTTAGCTACAGCGGCTGTGACAGCAGCAGCGGATCGGACAGGAAGGAGAAACGCTAAACAGGAAGTTGTCTGGAAGCTGGGGAGAACACTGAATTGCCGGGCTGTGAAACAACTCCATTTATGTCCCAATCACTGAGGATTTCAACATTCCAAGCTGTCGTTGGCGCCTTTTAAAAAAGAGCACGAACGTTTGCAACAACACACGTTGATCACACAAGACAAAGCTCAACACTCGTGTACTTATTTACAACTCACACCAACTGCTCTGCCAAGTTATTACTCTTGTTTTTTTCCGGAGTCGACTTCAAAACGCAATTTGCACCTTTCGATAGATATTTTGGAATCGACCGGCTTATTTATCGGGGCTTTGCTTTGAAGGCCGAGCTGCCAGACAAATTATATTTTGCTCGAAAACAAATGATAACTGCTCTCCGTGGATGTCCACACCTCCATGGTGTGTAATGCAGAGGGGTTGTCGGGGGGCTGGGAAGACAGAGGAGCCAAAAACAGCTCAGAGGGTGACCAGAGCAAAACGATGCCCGTCGTGACGTGGGATCATCCGTCTTATTTCTCCTCTATCTGCAGCATCTTCTCTCTCTCGCCTGTGGCTGTGGGATGTTAAAGCACATCTGTCTCCTGCAGATGGCCGGTCCCCGGGGACAAATGAGAAATGTCTCCGTGTGGCACAGAGACAGAAATCTCAGGTGGGCATCTGAGCTCTGCACACTGTAAAGAGACGAACCTGACGGGAGAGTGAAGGCAGACTTCAGCAGAACACGTGAAAGTAAAAGTGAAGTGAGAGCTGTGGATGGCTGGATCTATCTGGACAAGAGAGGCTTGAATATATGGTTTTAATATAAACTGTATACAAGGCTCTGCAGCTCTCGCCTCAGACCTTCAGATTAAAGTCACCTTGCTCCACCTCTGCAGCAGCTTAACGCTCTTCGCTCACACTTCTGAGGGATTGAGTCAGATTTGTCGGAGGCAGCACTGGCCCGAGGTGGAGCTTGAGGGAAAAAACACCAGATATCATCGGCCCTCTTTAGCGAACCGGCCTGGTGGGTCTGCTGGGTCCCAGACCCCCCCCCCCCCCCCCCCCCCCCACCCCGAGCATTCCATATTCATGTGACATTCAGCGCTGGTCGTCTGCCAGAGCTTTGTAGATCCAGTCCCAGAGCCTTGATCCTGTCCTCTGAATCTAAAGCAGCACAGGCTCACGGAACAACAGGAACTAAAGTGATTCAGCGACTGAATGTACAGCGTGTGATTGCCTGGAGACGTTCATCAGGGTCTCGGGCAACAACGAATAGGGTTTCATTCATGTGCAGAGCGGGAGGTAACGCCTGGAGCAAATCAAATAAATGTCCCCCCCCCCCCCCCCCCCCGATCTATAAACGGACTGAAAAAATGATTGTTTCTACAAATGACTCATCTGAGATTTCATTATTCTTTTATCTGACAAACAGATTGAGGACAGAGTCTGCGCTCTCCATGTCTTGTCCGTGGGAGTTAATGTAATTACCAGTTCCCAACAGGAGCATCACAGTGGTTTTGATGTACACTGCTGTGTGCTCCAATATGTCTAACACGGTATTTGCTGATACAGAAGTGGCTGAAACACAAACAAAATTTCTCACATGGGCCAAAGTCGGTTGTCAAATAAACCCAAATATAGTTGATACACTATATTCTACACTAGAGATTCTATATAATTCATAGCCACTGTCCATAAATGAAAATATAACTTTATTTCCTGTTCTGCCCCCTGGCATGCGAGACCCTGGTTGACGCCCCCCCCCCCCCCTGGTCCACTCACTCAGCAGCTGGCAGCGCAGGACCTGCAGGCTCGTCTTCATGGTATCATGTGATCCGGCTCCTCCTCCACAGTGCTCATGGCTCTCTGGCAAAGAGAAAGAGAGAGAGAGAGAGAGAGAGAGGTTAGATGAAACTCAGGTATGAAAATCACATTCAGGTCCTGGTACAGTTTCAGTGTGATGCACTGTGATTATGTCAAGGTGGGTTTAAGTGGAGCAGACACAGAGAGGGAAGATTGTGAAGCTCAACTTGACAGTTTAATCCGTGTAATGATCGTCAGGCAGCAGTTACCTCTCACGGCGGATTAACTGGATCATACATAACCGATATTCTACAAGAAAAGCATGTAGGGCGGCAGCGGTGGAGCCCCGACCCTCAGCTGCTGGCATCCTGCAGGCTGTGATGGTCAGAAGAACCAATTACTGAGCATCAAACATTGACCAGTGAGCCTTGTTCTGAGATCACCAGTGCTTGTGTGCCAGCGACACAAGCACCCAGGAGTGCTCTTAAGGAGAATGACTCACTGATGGCCTGCTGCTAAATGAAAGGCCACACACACACACACACACGTGCATATAATCTGCACTGGGGGAGTGTGTGCATCTGTTTCTGTGCATGTTTGCTTCTTTTGAGGCAAATAGTCTTGGGTAAGACACATGCACACGCCACTCATCCGCTAAATCCTTGTAAACGTGTATTCGAAAATACACACACACACACACACACACACCTAAGCATCCTTCACCCTATACCTGCATGAATAATCTGCTGTGAGAGGGACGTGTGAAATTGGATTTGTGCCTCCCAGGACGAGGGGTCTGGTTGCAGGCAACCTCTGTTTCTGTGGGAGATGAGAAGGACGACAACAAAAGGAACAGATACTAATCCTGTTCACGAGGCTCTAAGTCGTATGAACTGAGAGGAGGCGACACACCACATCTGACTCATCCTGTGGATATCGCTGCCATTGAGGCCACCTTTTAGAGTTGTTAACTATGTGGAGATATAAAGTAGCTATGCACGCACAGAATATTTCAGCATCTCTCTCTCTCTCTCTCTCTTTCTCTCTCTCTCTCTCTCTCTCTCTCTCTCTCTCTCTCTCTCTCCCCATCTATCCATCCATCTCACTGAATAATTGCATGAAATTGTAATTGACTTCAGGGGTGTTAGCCTCCCACCAAGGGGAAATAAAAAGCATTAAATATGAGCCACAGCAGGGAATCAAATGACAAATTGGAAAACCACTTCTCTCTCTCTCTCTTTCTCTCTCTCCTCCTGGCTCCACTTGTCTACAGCACAGGGGAAAAAAATATGGAACTAAACCGTCACACTTTGAGAAGACATTTGCACAAAATTCTGTTCTTGTAAAGTAAAAAAAAGTGATGCTCACTATGTCGCCTCTCTTCAGTCACAACTGGGACTATACAAAGGGCTCAGGCATAATCCAGTACAGTGCTGGTAACTGTAAAAAAAAAGATGAGGCTGCAAGAAAACAGAGGTACCAGGAGCAGAAAATGTTTTTTTCCCATCTCTGCATCTGAAGAAATGACACAAGCTGCAAAACCCTTCCTACCTCCACTCCCCAGCACGATGCCGCAGAGACATCACTGTCCGTCTGTGGTTTAATATATTTTGCATCGTGTTCCTGGTCTAATGAGCTCAATGGCAGGGTGTGAAGAGAGCAGCTGAGCCTTTCAACGGTGATTACACCTCATCAGCTGCTGCCACGCCGGCGTGCTCTCGTAGACACGCTCTAATTTGCAGGCCACAAGGGGTGAGGCAGGGGAGAAGCTGGGTGGGCGGGGGGGGGAGTGAAGAAGACGACCTAGTGACAGGGAGCGTTTCATTTGTCCTCGTTATCACAGAGCGTTTCTGTTGAGGACAAGCTGCATGTGGACAAAAGAGCGTTCTCCTGCTGGGGAGCTGAATCGGAGTTCAGCTCTACGCACAGTCGCACACATGCAGGTACAAGATAACACAGGACGACAAGTCAGGGTCGTGCCTCTGCCAAACCCCCCCCCCCCGACTGGATGAGAGGCTCAGTGGCAGCTGCTGACAGTTCTGTTTCGGCGAGGTGAGACCCTCGATTTCTGATGTGGAGAGTTCAGGTTCAGGTTCAGTGCCTCAGAGGTGTTTCTACAGACTCCAGCTCGGTGAAGGGATGCAAGGGGAAGACAGATGTCGGGGGTGGTGTGTGAAATAAAATCTATTTCAGTGAGAACAGGATCTAAAGTTCAGGATCTATAACTAAAACTAGACCTCCAGTGGTATATCCCATTGTCTCACTCGTACCTAAAGAAACAATATGTTCCACCGATACAACACTTGATGGTCTGAGTGCATGGGGTGACCTGGGGGGCGGGGGGGGGGGGGGGGGGGAGCACAAGAAGGAAACTCCATATTATCCAAAACAGCAGATTACGGCCCCTTCTCCAAGTCAAGTCAACTTGTATCTATAGAGGCTTAAAAATATGTCCTGTTGTTCATTTTTGTTGTCTGTGTGTTAGGTGTGTGGCTGCGGCTGTGTGTCTGTGCTTGTATCCAAATATTGTGTGCAGGTAGGAGGATGTGGTCGGCGCTTGCTCGATGGTGATTGGCTGCCTGGCGGATAAATGAGAAACCCAGATGGTGTTGGCACATGAGAGCAGGCTTGGTCCCAAACCGCCAACCACCTACACACGCCCAAACTATTGTGCAACCTGAAGTTTGTAACCACGTTGAATCCTCTGGGTGGTTAACAACCTGTACAGCAGAAATACAAACACCCCCACCCTGTATCAGCTGGTTCCCCTCGGGCTGCAGATTCATTTTGCCTACATGCAAAACATAGATACAGATACAGGATCATATAAATCCTGTAGATTGTGATTTAAATTTACTGGTATCAGTTGGGCAAACCTGGAGAAGAACATCCTCCTCTGCCTCTCATGAAGACAATAGAAGGAGAACAACACCAGAGATCAACACTGACTTCGGCAATAACAGATAATAATAGATTCACAGGTAAAAATACATGCACAGTGTCAGCGTGGCACTTTGCACGTTGCAGCGCGGCTTCCTGCCGAGGGGGGAGGAAAAAAGTAGCATGGCAACTGGCATGCACACAGACGGCAGCTCTTCACCATAGCAACCCTAATAGCAGTGATATTCAAATTCATTCACAAGGACGTTTTGGGGCTTGAACGGAATTGGGTAAAGAGAGAAGGGAGATGTGGGATCACAGGCAGAGGGAGAAATCCAGGGACGGGTCTGAAGGTCTCTGACTGCAGGCAACAGCCAAGGTCACCCGGCACGGCACAGTGCATTACGCCTGTCCCTCCATCTCCCTCCATCTCCCTCCAGCCGCAGGGACAACAATGCTTTTAATTTGGGACTTCCCTCTATTCTGTGGATATCTATAGGTGGCGTGGCGTCAGGCTGGCTGTTTGCCCGCAGTGGAGAGAAGAGGAGGATGAGGAGGGAAGGGAAGTGTGGGAGTCGGCGATGACGGCGTGAGCCACGGTGTTGTGTTCTCACGGTCAACTGATAACTGGACCTCCAATCAGAACCGCCCTAACCGAGGCTTCTCTAATCTCCGGTTCTGATGCCACACTCTTGCTCTCAGGCTTATCTCTCTCTTCAGGACTCAAAGAGTGATTTCTGTCAGCTCGAGTCTGCACGAGGAGGAAGATCCAGAGAGAGGTGAGGTGAAGTGTGAAAGCTGCAGCTTCGGAGGAAACGGACAGAGAGAAGACTGCTGCCACACTATCTCTCTCCGATTCTTATGAAAATCATTCATTTCAAATGTCGTTTTTCATCCTCCAGCATTCACCAGCAGACGTGTGATCACAGTAGATCTGTGGTGGAGCTGCAACATTAACAAAGCCGGTTACGTCAGTGATTTCATCAAAGCCAGGACTCTCACAGGTTCCATTTCAAGTTGTGCAACACCGACTTGTTCCCCAGCGATCCGGAGGACGTGCCCACACAGAGCGCCTCCATTCCTGCCTTGATGTAGATGGAATCAGCCCAGTGCCTGATAGCGCCGCCGCTGCCGTCTCGCTCTGAACATGTGTTTCCTGCTCTTGTGTCGATGAGATTGTGCTGAGGCTTCACCTCTGGGGTTCTGGTGCCATCTAGGTGACCTTGCAGAGCAACCAGCTGCTTGGCACCGATCACAGAAGAGACTGTTGTGCAGTGGAAAAGCTGAAGAGGACTGCGAACAATTGTGTTATGAAACCATTTATCATCAGTGGGACTCTGGAGCCTTGATAACTTCATTGTTCTGCCAGGATACACACAACCAGTGTGTTGATGACCAGTATAGATTCAGTACAAATACAGGCTGGAATTAAGCTTAAGCAGCCAGAGATTCAAAGCAGGACTAGAGCAGCTCATGTTGCTGAGTCACTTTGTTGCTGTGAGCTGTGGCCCCGCATGGTAAACCTGCCAGGATCAACTGCTGACGCTGAGTCATGGTGGTTGAAGCAGGAACACGCAGGTTATCAGTCAGTTCCATCGCTGCCCTCCAGGCCCGGCCCGCGGCAAGGCAACACACCAGCCATTAAAAGAACATTAGGCTCCCAGCATGCAGTTCACTCTGACCATAACAGAGGAAGTCAGACATCAACCTCCCTGTCCGGGCGGATCACCACAACATCTCTCACACTGAAGCAGGAACGCTTTTGATTTTATCCGAATTAAAAAAGTCCCCAGGATTTAAAACACCTACAAGAAGTATGACTGTTTGTGTTTGATGTGGAGAGGTGTTGGACCCTTGTGGTCTCGTCAAGCTATAAACTGGACGGTGAATGGAAGATGAAGTCTTGGCCCAGATATCCACACCGGAAGCCCCAGAATCTTGGCTCCCAGAAGTTAATTCGGCATCAAGCTTTGGCCAATTGGCTCGAAGATTGAGTCCAAACCGCCATGCAGATAGAGAATCTAAAAACAAATCTGCAGATGTGAAACTTAACTTCAACACGACAGAGGTTTATACTCATATGTCTGTTATGCCAGTATCTTTTACAGACAGTCCATGTGAACATATTGAATGTGTCAGGACCGAGACAGCAGGACAGTGTAGCATTACAGTTGATTCACTCGTCAATACTCATTAATGTAGGAGGCAAAGCGCGGCACAGGAACAGGAACCGACTTTCCTGAATCAGTGTTAGTCACAGTTTTCAGATATTTCTGTAGCTTCCTTCAACATTTCACCTCCATCCTCGCAGCACATGGACAAAGTAGAGAGAAGCTGCAGCTCTCTCAGGATGAATGAATCTCTGACTCGTTCAGTGGAGAACTCCCACTCAGGACGAGCAGAGCACCTGTGCTCAGGGGCGACTGAGGAGGAGTGGAACAGCATCAGCGGCCTCTTCATCACTCACCACACACACACACACACACACACACACACACACACACACACACACACCGACACACACCGACACACACACACACACACACACACACACACACACACGCAGCCACCACCAATGACTAAAGCTATTTATCAGAGGAATCGTGAGCAATCTGTGGGTGTGAGAAAACATGTGGGACTCAGGCTGAGAGATAAATGGTGGCCAGTTAGAAATCCTAAAGTTCTCCAGTGCGAGCTTCCTGTGCACGTTTTAAACATTATCTGGAGTGAGTCCGAGTCGAGTCTCGAGTCCTGTGAAGCGAGTCTGAGTAGTGTAGCTTCATAGGTGTAACACAGGATTCACAGGTAGGTGTTGGAGGCTTCAACCGTCAAGTTTTCATGCAGCAACTTTACCAGCCAATCAAGTCGTGCTATAATAAACACTGTCGCTAGCCAATTAAATCATGTTAATGTTAAAGAGTTGGTTTGTGTTCATCTGCCTGGTTTGGGTAAAGTATTGGGTAAGTCGACAACTTACCAAGACAGAAACTGAGGTTTTTACTCTCAAGTCAGTTCAAGTCTTTGACAGTTTATTCTAAAATTTAACAAGTTCTTTCTTGGCCCATGAACCGTCCTTCAACCAAGTTTGTTTAAATCCATTCAGCAGATCTTGCATAATCCAACCAGCCAACAAGGAGACAGGGGTGAAAACATAATTGATTATTGATTGTGTCAGGGTCTCAAATTTGAAGTCTAAGCTTCAGTGAGTCAAGTTTTCCCAGGTCTTCATGGAGGAAGGTCTGGAACACCTCACGTCTGAGGCCCAGTTGATATTCTCAGTGCTTTTTAAACTGGGAAACACGGTGTCGGGCTCCGGCAGCTTCACTGCATCACAATGGGCAGTCATTAAAACCAGAGGTGAGGCCCAGACAGATTCAGCCAGGGGATCGAATCAATGCCGGGGGGGCTTCGGCGACGCTGTATAACACACACCTGAGGTCGGGTCCAGGAACAGAGAGCGAGACCAGTAACAGAGCCCCGGGGGGGGGGGGGGGGGGACGTGTGACAGACCGGTTATATCACTGGGAAGGGGACACCACAAACTGAATATCCAGCACTTAGAGAGATTGAGGGGGCAGGGGGCCGTCAGTGGACGGATTTGATTAGTGGTGAAGTCGGGGCCTGACAGGAAAAACAACACACACGGAAAAACTTTATTAGTGCTGTCCCCTGTGGCACCTAGCCCAGATTGTCCTCTTTTTTTTTTTTAACTCTCACACGTTTTTACGACCTCACATCATGCTGTTGGCAGACAGGGGAGAATCGTCAGCGTAGAATCAGCGAGTGAGAGCGTGTTGTTTAGCGCCAGAGGTCGAGTGTCAGCCTCAGAGTGCGCTCACCTTCGTTAAGACCCAACCGTCGCCTTAACCACATTTTAAATTAACACATCCAGACTTTGCACACACTCATAAATACCACTCCCACAAGATCCATGAATTATGTGGGGAAAAAAACACCATATCTCATTAAAGAAAGTGAATCCGCACCATGATTTAATGGCTTCTTCCTCGGGTCACGCTCCACCGCTCCATAAAATTCAATCGGAATCAGTGGAGTAGCGTAATCCTGCTAACGAACAAACAGATGCAGACGAAAACATAACCTCCTGGGTGAAGGTTTAGCAAAAGAAGTAAATAAGCTCAAATATAGAGATAGAATCCTGGATAAAGTCCTGCATTGTATCCCAGTGTGATGGTTTCTTCCCAGTGGTTGATATCTGGCTTCTCTCTCACACCTGAAGACCTGTGATACCTGCAAATTCTCTGCAGCAGCTTCCTCCGTCCCTCCTGGGAGTTATTGAGCCAGGCAGTAAAGCAGCAGACATTGGGATGCAGCTCAGCCGTCACCAGCGTCTGAGCTGTAAATATCCTCCGCTCTGTCTCGCTCCCTCTCTCATCCTCCCGTCCTGACGTGACCCCTGACTGACTGACTGACTGACTGACTGACTGACTGACTGGCTGACTGACTGACTGACTGACTGACTGACTGACTGACTGAATGATGAAGTGCCAGGGACGAAGAGTAACGTGAAACCACAAGTCTCCACGACGCTGGTCACAGCCGCGAAGATAAATCAAAAAATAACAATGCCTCAAAAATGTAAATGAATAGGTGAGAGGGCTGTAGGGTGACAGCTGAATTTAACACACTTACTCTGTGTGTTCAGACACTTCAGTCCTACAGGGGTTGGATGCATCAGTCTGAACACAATCTCGACTCTGCAGACAAATGTGAACGGATCTCAGCTCCACACAGATAGAGACGAGTTTTCAATCTTAACACTGCTCCTTGTTTCTCAATGTTTGAGATCATTTGACTGATGTAACAACCCAGTCTCATCAGAAAATGTTCAATGGTAACGTTGGTCCACTTGGACCGACGTTACCATCTCACAATCTGGCCTCTCAGATTGTGAGATGGTAACATTTAGTCCTCCCATTGTTTTGCATTGGCGTGTTCTCACGTCACGTGACTCTCAAGCTCCCGTCTGCGGAGAGGAAAACATGGCGGAGATTCCCTGTTTTTTCAGATAAAAATATAATTTTGTAACTTAGTTTGGGCATAAAAATACATTCTGACACCATTTCTAGCGAGAAATGTGGTCTTTGCTTCCACAGTCTTCAGCCAGTTTGTGCTTATGATAAATATTTTAATAGTTATCACGCATGTTTTTATCGTTGCTATGATGGTTGCCATGGCACCACGGGCGCAGCTTGGTGTTTAAATCACAGTCCCTACGTGGTGTCCTTCAGTGATCGTGAATGTTATTCATGTTATATAATAGTAATATTTGAGGCTAGATTACATCTCTAATGAGAAGGATCATGCGAGTCTGTTTATACCGAGGCCGGCCCGAGTGCGCGACCGGCCCGAGTCCGCGAGCCGAGCGGCCCGAGCGCGCGAGCGGCCCGAGCGCGCGACCGGCCCGAGTCCGCGAGCCGAGCGGCCCGAGCGGCGCGAGCCGAGCGGCCCGAGTCCGCGAGCCGAGCGGCCCGAGCGGCGCGAGCCGAGCGGCCCGAGTGCGCGAGCGGACATGACGTGTGGCTGTCGTAAAAACCCTATTTGTAAACAACCAGCCCTTTAACTCGGGGCTGCGTCATAAACACGGCGCGCTTGGAAGACCACGATGTCATCTTCCTTCTGTCAGGTAAGTAGTTTATTGTTTTTAAAGATCGTTACGATCTAGGTTTACAGTCCGAGTGCGGAGAGAGTCCGTCAATCCACACTATGGACGCTGTTCATCAGCTAATACGCCATTGTTAGCCACATGCTTCAGCCCACGGTAGCCTGTGCTACCTGGGAGGTGAATACATGGTTGTTGAAAGCAGTTCAAGACGCTTAGCTCATCATTGAGGGACGCTACAATATAAATATAAACATGAATTTGATTTATGAATGCTTTAGATTAATAAGGAGTGTATTTGTCTACCATTACTCCACAATATCAGGTCAATTTGGTTTAATGTATAGTATGCACTATGACAATAATGTTTCCATGTTATGGAGTTGCGATTCATTTTATAAAACAATTGCTATGTTCTGTTTTTTAATCAAGGAGGATCCAAGTGAAGCTACAGGAGTTTCATTAACGTCAACAACTTGGACCGAACACTTTGTTTTGCTTGATGAAGAGCAGGAAGGGCAGCCTGGAGAGAAAGAGAAGCCGGGTTGAGCCCACTACCATCATCCATGTACCACGAGGAAGATGAGGGAGAGAAATGATCCTACCATTAAAGAGGTACTTTTAAGTTACATACCAGAAAAAACATTTTATATAATTTGCCAAATATACATTTTTATTAAATCCCCAAAGTACACTTGCTGAAATACAAGTTAATATCACACTGAAAGAATTTTGATCAATCATGCTTCCCTGCTGTGATTGTTTAACTAGGAAAACAACTTTTTCCACAGGAAGGCAAGTAAATTTAAGGAATACATGTGCAAAGTTTTCCTCTGTTATGTATAATGATGACCCCCATCAAACATAATGTTAGCAATATTTACACCTTTTAATTTATACTGTTTATTTCTGTCTACATGTGTGAATTTGCCTTCATTAGTTTCAGAAAAGAGCGATGATGTATCGGTCAGTGGGCGGCAGCACGAGACTCCGCAAACTAGTCTGTAAGCAAAGCAGACGAAGGCATCGAGGTTGCGGCCTGCCATCATTGTTATTTTTGCTTAAGGGACTGAATATGTTTCATGTAGAAATATTAGCATTTCCCTTATATCTACCAAAACTGCTTGTTTCACAGACTGCAGTTTTGTTTTGATCCTATGTGGTGTGCAAATACAACCGTATCTGCAATGGGTTGTGGGGCATTAACATTTGTAACTCTAATTTTGTTTTGACAGACTGTGAAAAGAACGTTGAGAACATCACCACTCTACAGGAAGACACAGTCCAGTAATGGGTGTCAGAAGTTCAGTAGTGAACGACAGGTACTGTGGAAAAATATGTGTCATTGTTGTACAATGTCCTTTGACTCTGTTTAAACAAGGTCAACACAAAAAGGTTTGATTGTAAACTGATATCGGTATGAATTCATGTTATTCTCCTCTTCACAAGAAACAAACAATCCAAATTACCTGCAGAAAGCCCTTGATGGACGCTTCAGCTGCATCGTCAGACTGGTGAGACAGCAAGATGCCAACTTTAATGCCAATTTATTTGTGTAACATTCTGTGACCAAATGTATAGATAACTTTTTGTAGATTGTAAAAATAGATAACCCATTTATTACAAAAAAACGACACTAGAATTATCGCACTGCGTTGTATGACTCCGCTAACCAGAGCAGTGTCCGTCTACATATTTCTACATATTTTCTCTCATATAAATGACACTGTATCTCTTGACAACTGAAACCATAAGATGAGGTCAGTGTGGCCTTGACCTTTTTACTTTAAGACAAATACAAAGTTAGACAATCCGAAAACATGCAGTTATGCCTCCGGCGACTCGCTATTGCAGAGGCATTAAAACCGTAGTGTAGTAGATTGGATTTTATTGGTGTTACATTGGACATCTTGTATGGGTACACCAAAAAATATATTTGGTTTCACATTCTAGATGGCAATAAGCAGAGTCATCAACTCAGGAAAAATATTTCTGTAGAAAAGAAAGCCTTGTATGTGTGTATGTATACATACACACAAACGCACAATTGAGACGTTTTTGTCTTTTATCATATATTCTCAGGCAGTACTGATGCATTTACTGAGAGGGGACGTGAGGGCCTACTCTGCGTGCTCAGAGTTCAAGCCCAGCAGGCTGCAGCGGGCCTGACATATTCTGGAACAGCAGCACAGTCTTTGGATGACTCCTCTGAAGATGAAAACATGGCGAGGTACTTCTCCACTGATGAAGAACTGTGAGGGCTGTGATTAGCTACACTCTCTTGCTACAATGCTACTCATGCTACTCCCTGGCAGCCTTAGGAAGGCATTAGCTTGCTGTGTGGTAGCTGTTAGCTTCAGCATTTTTAGTTTTTAGTGGCCTGTCTGACGTTTATGTTAAAAAAAAATCAGAGGGAACCATCTTCATAATTTAACACTATGGTTTGTTTGTGTCCTTCAGTTCTTCTCAAGAGAAGCAGTACAGGTGTGCCTCAGCTCCACGGTCCCTCCTGCAGCCTCCGCTCCTGATGCTAACCTCATGTCTCCATCACACCAAGCAGCAGACCTGGATTGACAGACCTTTCTCCAGAGCTGCCCCCTCCCTCTGAAACCCCCCTCTCCAAAACACTATTTGTGTAGTTTTTAAAGTATTTTTTGCATGAGAATTGTTGATCATAACATTTCCAGCAGATGCCTTAATATAATGTTTGTGCACAATAAATGACATTGTTCATAACATATTGGTATTTCCTTGCACTTCTACACCATGATATTGTCAGATAAGATGCTGATTACATTAAAGCAGTGAATGCTCTGCTTTAAGCAACATAAACACACAATGATTCAATGGATCTGAAGTAGAATGGGCACATTACATTCTGTAGAGAATGCCTCAGTTATGGAAGTCAGAAAATAACTTTCTTTATCTGAGGTTCCAGCCATTTATAGTCACAGCAAAGCACACAGGTCTGGTTGTCTAAGTGGCGCCCATATCATTGTTTAAGATGTGTAACATCAAGTTTGTGTTTCAGTGCAAAAAATTAGTCATTAGTCAAGAGTTCACCATCTTGTTTACACTAAAATTAGGTGACCCAGATGTTTCACAATGCAATCTGATAAGGTCTTATGAGAAACATTCTTAACATTAAAGAAATCAACACAGAGGATAGCAATATCTGTTTGACTTTAATCAGTAGCTGGTAATCGGCAGCCTGACTTATTCAAACACATTAATACTACAATGAATGAGGCAGGCCCTTCTATCAGAAATCAACTATATCGTCACGTTATGTTTCTCTTGAGCACATGGAAATTACCTTCAGCTTCCACTTACTGTCACCTGAACCATACTGTTATTTCTGTATCTACAGTGACTTTTAGGAAAACATATACTAGAGGGCAATGTATAAACATTAATACATCTTATTTATATAGAGCTTTTCAAGAAGTGCAAGTACTAAACTGAGGGAAAGCTAATACAAACAATATATATATATCTTATTTCCATGTGCCAGGACAGCCTCACACTTGGATATAAACCAATTTTAGAATACATTTGCTTATACTGGAGATCTTTTAAATTAATGTCCCAGAAATGATTTCTGATGGAAAACCCCTGCCTTATTCATTGTAGTATTAATGTGTTTGAATAAGTCAGGCCGCTGATTATCAGCTACGGATTAAAGTCAAACAGATATTGCTATCCTCTGTGTTGATTTCTTTAATGTTAAGAATGTTTCTCATAAGACCTTATCAGATTGCATTGTGAAACATCTGGGTCACCTAATTTTAGTGTAAAGAAGAAGGTGAACTCTTGACTAATGACTAATTTTGCACTGAAACACAAACTTGATGTTACACATCTTAAACAATATGATATGGGCGCCACTTAGACAACCAGACCTGTGTGCTTTGCTGTGACTATAAATGACTGGAACCTCAGATAAAGAAAGTTATTTTCTGACTTCCATAACTGAGGCATTCTCTACAGAATGTAATGTGCCCATTCTACTTCAGATCCATTGAATCATTGTGTGTTTATGTTGCTTAAAGCAGAGCATTCACTGCTTTAATGTAATCAGCATCTTATCTGACAATATCATGGTGTAGAAGTGCAAGGAAATACCATTATGTTATGATCAATGTCATTTATTGTGCACAAACATTATATTAAGGCATCTGCTGGAAATGTTATGATCAACAATTCTCATGCAAAAAATACTTTAAAAACTACACAAATAGTGTTTTGGAGAGGGGGGTTTCAGAGGGAGGGGGCAGCTCTGGAGAAAGGTCTGTCAATCCAGGTCTGCTGCTTGGTGTGATGGAGACATGAGGTTAGCATCAGGAGCGGAGGCTGCAGGAGGGACCGTGGAGCTGAGGCACACCTGTACTGCTTCTCTTGAGAAGAACTGAAGGACACAAACAAACCATAGTGTTAAATTATGAAGATGGTTCCCTCTGATTTTTTTTTAACATAAACGTCAGACAGGCCACTAAAAACTAAAAATGCTGAAGCTAACAGCTACCACACAGCAAGCTAATGCCTTCCTAAGGCTGCCAGGGAGTAGCATGAGTAGCATTGTAGCAAGAGAGTGTAGCTAATCACAGCCCTCACAGTTCTTCATCAGTGGAGAAGTACCTCGCCATGTTTTCATCTTCAGAGGAGTCATCCAAAGACTGTGCTGCTGTTCCAGAATATGTCAGGCCCGCTGCAGCCTGCTGGGCTTGAACTCTGAGCACGCAGAGTAGGCCCTCACGTCCCCTCTCAGTAAATGCATCAGTACTGCCTGAGAATATATGATAAAAGACAAAAACGTCTCAATTGTGCGTTTGTGTGTATGTATACATACACACATACAAGGCTTTCTTTTCTACAGAAATATTTTTCCTGAGTTGATGACTCTGCTTATTGCCATCTAGAATGTGAAACCAAATATATGTTTTGGTGTACCCATACAAGATGTCCAATGTAACACCAATAAAATCCAATCTACTACACTACGATTTTAATGCCTCTGCAATAGCGAGTTGCCGGAGGCATAACTGCATGTTTTCGGATTGTCTAACTTTGTATTTGTCTTAAAGTAAAAAGGTCAAGGCCACACTGACCTCATCTTATGGTTTCAGTTGTCAAGAGATACAGTGTCATTTATATGAGAGAAAATATGTAGAAATATGTAGACGGACACTGCTCTGGTTAGCGGAGTCATACAACGCAGTGCGATAATTCTAGTGTAGTTTTTTTGTAATAAATGGGTTATCTATTTTTACAATCTACAAAAAGTTATCTATACATTTGGTCACAGAATGTTACACAAATAAATTGGCATTAAAGTTGGCATCTTGCTGTCTCACCAGTCTGACGATGCAGCTGAAGCGTCCATCAAGGGCTTTCTGCAGGTAATTTCGATTGTTTGTTTCTTGTGAAGAGGAGAATAACATGAATTCATACCGATATCAGTTTACAATCAAACCTTTTTGTGTTGACCTTGTTTAAACAGAGTCAAAGGACATTGTACAACAATGACACATATTTTTCCACAGTACCTGTCGTTCACTACTGAACTTCTGACACCCATTACTGGACTGTGTCTTCCTGTAGAGTGGTGATGTTCTCAACGTTCTTTTCACAGTCTGTCAAAACAAAATTAGAGTTACAAATGTTAATGCCCCACAACCCATTGCAGATACGGTTGTATTTGCACACCACATAGGATCAAAACAAAACTGCAGTCTGTGAAACAAGCAGTTTTGGTAGATATAAGGGAAATGCTAATATTTCTACATGAAACATATTCAGTCCCTTAAGCAAAAATAACAATGATGGCAGGCCACAACCTCGATGCCTTCGTCTGCTTTGCTTACAGACTAGTTTGCGGAGTCTCGTGCTGCCGCCCACTGACCGATACATCATCGCTCTTTTCTGAAACTAATGAAGGCAAATTCACACATGTAGACAGAAATAAACAGTATAAATTAAAAGGTGTAAATATTGCTAACATTATGTTTGATGGGGGTCATCATTATACATAACAGAGGAAAACTTTGCACATGTATTCCTTAAATTTACTTGCCTTCCTGTGGAAAAAGTTGTTTTCCTAGTTAAACAATCACAGCAGGGAAGCATGATTGATCAAAATTCTTTCAGTGTGATATTAACTTGTATTTCAGCAAGTGTACTTTGGGGATTTAATAAAAATGTATATTTGGCAAATTATATAAAATGTTTTTTCTGGTATGTAACTTAAAAGTACCTCTTTAATGGTAGGATCATTTCTCTCCCTCATCTTCCTCGTGGTACATGGATGATGGTAGTGGGCTCAACCCGGCTTCTCTTTCTCTCCAGGCTGCCCTTCCTGCTCTTCATCAAGCAAAACAAACTGTTTGGTCCAAGTTGTTGACGTTAATGAAACTCCTGTAGCTTCACTTGGATCCTCCTTGATTAAAAAACAGAACATAGCAATTGTTTTATAAAATGAATCGCAACTCCATAACATGGAAACATTATTGTCATAGTGCATACTATACATTAAACCAAATTGACCTGATATTGTGGAGTAATGGTAGACAAATACACTCCTTATTAATCTAAAGCATTCATAAATCAAATTCATGTTTATATTTATATTGTAGCGTCCCTCAATGATGAGCTAAGCGTCTTGAACTGCTTTCAACAACCATGTATTCACCTCCCAGGTAGCACAGGCTACCGTGGGCTGAAGCATGTGGCTAACAATGGCGTATTAGCTGATGAACAGCGTCCATAGTGTGGATTGACGGACTCTCTCCGCACTCGGACTGTAAACCTAGATCGTAACGATCTTTAAAAACAATAAACTACTTACCTGACAGAAGGAAGATGACATCGTGGTCTTCCAAGCGCGCCGTGTTTATGACGCAGCCCCGAGTTAAAGGGCTGGTTGTTTACAAATAGGGTTTTTACGACAGCCACACGTCATGTCCGCTCGCGCGCTCGGGCCGCTCGGCTCGCGGACTCGGGCCGGTCGCGCACTCGGGCCGCTCGGCTCGCGCCGCTCGGGCCGCTCGGCTCGCGCCACTCGGGCCGGTCGCGCACTCGGGCCGGCCTCGGTATGAACAGACTCGCATGATCCTTCTCATTAGAGATGTAATCTAGCCTCAAATATTACTATTATATAACATGAATAACATTCACGATCACTGAAGGACACCACGCAGGGACTGTGATTTAAACACCAAGCTGCGCCCGTGGTGCCATGGCAACCATCATAGCAACGATAAAAACATGCGTGATAACTATTAAAATATTTATCATAAGCACGAACTGGCTGAAGACTGTGGAAGCAAAGACCACATTTCTCGCTAGAAATGGTGTCAGAATGTATTTTTATGCCCAAACTAAGTTACAAAATTATATTTTTATCTGAAAAAACAAGGAATCTCCGCCATGTTTTCCTCTCCGCAGACGGGAGCTTGAGAGTCACGTGACGTGAGAACACGCCAATGCAAAACAATGGGAGGACTAAATGTTACCATCTCACAATCTGAGAGGCCAGATTGTGAGATGGTAACGTCGGTCCAAGTGGACCAACGTTACCATTGAACATTTTCTGATGAGACTGGGTTGGATGTAATTCATACAAAGCTCTTCTCACACATGAACTCGCTATAGGACATTTTATGGACATTTTACTATGAGGCTGGTTTTGGGGATATCTAAATATCACTATATCAAACTTTTTGTGCCCTGCGTTCAGGGTAAGGGTTAGAGTTTTGATTCCACAGGAATTATTTAATTAATCTACACCCCTTTCATTTTATGATTTTGCAAAGCGCCGCCCATCGCTTTGTTCAACAAACTGGGCTGAGGCTGGAGACAGACAGAGTCAAACGTCTGAAAATTGAAAAACCAGTTTGTAAAAATAAAAACCTTTCTGTGCCCCTTCTCTCTTTCAGATGTAGAATCACACCCAGGGAGAAACATTTGATCAAAGCCTCGTCTCTGGCAGATCTCCAGAGCGTTACATCTCGAGGTTGGAAACTGTCAGGGCCGACAGACGGACGGATTGAAATGTAAAGTCTGCCTCTCCGCCTCGATTATCGGGACCGGTGCCGCTCAGCGAGAACCACGGCAGCAGATAACAGGCACATAATCCTCCACGTAACGTCTGTCAAAGATTGAAATTCACACCAGGCAAATCGGGGCAGAAGACCTTTGATGAAGTGCTTAACCTCATCCATCAAAGACTCCATCTCCGCTGGAGGGAGACGGCTACGGAGACTTCTCTCACTTCTGACTTATTATTTTCAGATTTGATTTAGGACTAAACTAACTTTGCTTTTTATCCACAGCTTCTGATTTAGCGACAAACAGTTTGAGTTGTGTGTTTGGTGCTCCGGGACAAACTTTGCTTAAGTCCAAAGTTTGTGTGACTCCCTGAAGCTGGGAGATGTCAGAGGGAGGAAAGTAAAGGGATCTCCAGCAGCGACTCTAACTCACGGAGCTTGATGTTGCAGAGGAGCCCGGAGCTGCAGGGCCTTTCTGCTCCTTCATGTCCCATCTCTCTTTGCTCCCCACTTTCTTTAATGTCATGCCACGCTTTAATCCCAATAAGTATCTTCCTCGTTCCGTCCTCTCCTCTTCAATTCAGCCTCGCTCTGTCTGCTCTGACTCCCTTGAACCAAAGAGGGCTTTTTAAAGTTGCCAGAGTACGGCGGCTGGGAAGAGGGATCTTTTATCTTTATTTTAAGTTTTATTATGATTAATTAAATATGGGTTGATCTCAAACTGTGACACTATGAGTAAATGCAAAGCTGATAGTTTTGTGACCTTACGCCAAGGAATCTGGGACTTCAGATCAGTCTGAAAATAAATGTAAACTTTCAAAACAAACAGCTGTTTTTTCATCAATGGAACCATATTGAAATCTGCATTAATCCATAATTGAACAACTCATCCAGCTCTGCAGTTCATCTCAGACCCTTCGGTGCCTTTCAACTTGTTGTTTTGATGTTGGTTCAGTCTCAGTCTTATTGTCCTTAAAAGCAGCAGCTGGCAAAACACAAAACTAAGCCTTTCATTCGCCCACACTGTGAAAACACTTTAAACTCAGTGAGTACACAATTCTGCTCAAATTTTTTTATATTTACCGTAACGCCCAAAGATACTTAACGGTTAGTCATCCTTCAAATGTCAGCTCACAAAGGGAAGAAAGACGAGCTCTTATCATCCCTAAAGAATTACAGACGTTTTCATCGAAAATTTGTCAAAAACACGAGCGGAGGAGCAGAGCTAATATAAGAAAAAATATCCTGTGCACCACTGATCCCTGAAAGCCTCTTGAAAGCTGCTCCGGCATCACTTGGACAGAGGATTTATCTGAGGAGCACACCTGTCCTCCTGCTTCACCTCCCTCCCACATCCAGCTCAGCAGGACATTTAAAAAGCATTGTGTGTTTTAGCTAGAGACAGATTGGAGCAGACAGAGATTCATACAATAACACAGCGCCTACAGCAAATAAGGGCTGGAATAACAGAATTTGAAGAACTGTCCAGACTCCAGATATCGTGTTTAAAAGGCCAAAAACATGCTTTGTGAGGTCACCGTGACCTTGACCCTTTGACCTTTATCCACACAAATATAATCTGTTCATCTTTGAGTCTAAGGGAACATTTGCACTAAAAGTTTAAGATGTTCCCTCAAGGTGATCTAGAGATATCGTGTTCACAAGGCAAAATAGCCCAGCTGCCTTGACCTTGACCTCTGAACTTCGCCCTACAAAATCAATAAAGTTCATCCTTGAGTCAAACTGAACTTTTATTACAAATTTAAAGTATTTCCCTCCAGTTACTTCTTTAACAAATTGACAGATTGAGATTTTGCACCAAATCCAAAATCCTAATGAATCTATTACATAATACAAACCCATAAATTAGCCTTAAATCAATAACCAGCAGTTCAGCCTAATGTGTCTGAGGTCAACACTATCGTCACGTTTCCTGTGACTCAGGTGACGTGGGTATCGTCCATCTGACGTCTGTCTGCAGCCGGTGGAACACCTGTCACCCTGTCTGCCAGTGAAGGTGACGTCCAAGCTGCCGGTGGACGATCTGTTCTCCAGGGTGAGCCGACCCAGGAGGAGAGCGGCCTGTGTTCTTTATTTTATTTATAAGGTTGAAAGACGAACTTCAATTTATTCAAACAACAGGGAAAATATTCAGTTTCCCAAAGAAACATCAGAGACTGGACCACGGATCTGACCTTGTACAACTTTAAAGTTATTTTATATGTTCAAAATTCTAAAAAAGTATTTGCACATAATGAACCTTGACATCAAATTCAACAAAGAAGCAAACAAAAGCTTTGCACAGCGGAGATAGTTGTTGTTTTCTACATCTTTTCATCCAGAACAGGAAGGAGGGATATGCAGATGGTTCTCTGGATGAAGAATTCATAAATTAACAAATACTATTTGTCTGGTGCAACATAAAATCCTGATTTTGATTCATGAAACTGCTTTGTTTTTCTAAATTTACTTTTATATCCTTTATTCAATCCCATCTGTTCAATCTGTTCTTGATCCTGATTGGTGGGGAAGGGGATATTTTTAGCCACACATATTCAATAAAAGCCGACACTCCTGAGATCTTAAATTAAGACAAACAGACAAGCCAGCACCGCTGTGAAATAGCATGACACAGCAGCAGCAGTGCAACGCCGAGGGGGCTGTCAGCCACCATCCATCCTCCGGCCTCCCAGCGGGCGTCACACTCACCACCAGGCCTCTTCCACCGAGCAGGTGAACTGTTAAATCAGTGATCACAAAACACAAGCTTCGATACACCGAGTCAAAACTCTGGCACCAGAGAGGAGAGTAGATCAGAGGTCACCTACATGAGGCTGTTTCTGAGGGAGGAGGTGATATTCAACCTCCTGGACTCAGACATCGATGGAGGTGAACTGAGCTGCTGATGAAATGACGGATTATTTGCCAAGCGACTCGTGTGATCTAAGTGAGTCACTGTTTTATTTGCCTTGAGGGGGAGAGATTAAAAATGTATTTATTTAGTACATCACCAGGCTCCTGTGGCTGCCACCAACACAGAGGACACAACGCCATAAACAAACTTAATCCTTTAAATCAACAGAACAGAGGAAACAGGGCGGGACAGTGAGCTTATTCCAACACGCAGAGGGGGGGGGGGGCGAAAACAAACACGGGGAAGAGTTTTGTCCGAGTGGTTTTGAAGTCTGATGGGACTCAGGTGTGTATTAGTATCAGTGAGGACGTTTTGGAGACTGATGCAACAGATCAGTGGTTCCCAACCTCGGGGTCAGGGTCCCACGTGGGGTCATCAGATAAATCACATGGGTCATGAGATAATTTACGCAGTCGGGGGGAAAAACACGTCTGGTTGAGAAAAATGACTCGAAATAAGCTTGAAAGACTAGAGGAGCACGTAGCACTGCCATGATTGCAACGATATATGTATACAATGTTTGTCTTTTTTATCAAATTGCTCCAAAGGTTAATGAGATCTTCTTTGGCCAAAATCTCACCCGTACACTGAGTTTAAAAAAAGACCGGTTCAGTAATTATTTGTGTGATCCTGCAAACAGACAAATGGACAAACTAGAACGGCACAAATACCTGTCAAGGCCCAACAGGCCCCTTTCGATTCAAATGGAATTTGAATTCATTATTCTTTGAGAAATTGATGAAAATGCTTAAAAACTATCCTGGATTCACACCAAAATTAAATAGCTTCTTCCCGGACCAATACTACATCCTTCCACCAGGTTTTCTTGAAAATCTGTCACGTAGTTTTTGCGTAATCCTGCAACCTAACAAAGGAAAGCAGATGAAAACACAATCTCCCTGACGAAGGTAGTAATGGTCCCAAGATGTAGAATGAAGTATTCTTAGAGGTATGCAACCTGTGACGAGGGGAAGTCAGTTGACAATGATGGTTTGAAAGCAACACAACGCAAAAATGTTGAGTGTCCGTTACAAATGCAACATAAATGTCCGGCACTTGGGAAGCTGAGGTAAGCATAGTAGGAAATAACTAACTAAGGAAATCCCTTTGTTCCAGAACAATGGTGCAGTAGAAAATCCAATGTGTCAGAGGAGAAGAATGTGACAATAGACGGTGGAATTCACTCTTTCCTGTGATGTGATGATCGGACCGAGTGTATCTATGAACAGGAGCTACGTGTGCAGCGGGACAGGAAACAAGGACCTTTGGCACATACAAGAATGTCCATGATGTAGACACAGCAAATCTGAACTCAGGAATGAGCGTGTACTCGAGGAGGACATATATATATACTGTTTCCAGAGTGTCTCTACACTTCCCGACTCAGTTTGGCCACAAACATCGAGTAAATCACACAACCTCAAGTGGAGCAAAGACCAAAAAGCCTCCAGGAAGTTCCCTACTCCACACGCACATCCCGAGTTGTGTACCCCTTGACACAGCCTCTCGTCGGGTGACAATGGCAGGAACGAAAGAGCAGTGGGGGAGGATGTGTTTTGGAGGGAGGGAGCGTATTGTACCTTGTTTCCTCGAGCGGTGCCGCAGAAGCTGCTGAGGGCCGGCTGGGGGCCGAGCGGAGCGGCATCCGGACAGAGCGTCCAAGGTCCAGAGAGTTCCCGCCGGGCGCCGACCACGTGTCCGGAGAGCCAGAGAGAGAGAGAGAGAGAGAGAGAGAGAGAGAGAGAGAGAGAGAGACCAAAGGAGAGATGTCGTATTGTTCTCCTCTCGCCTCCTCCTCCTCCCCCCCCTCGGCTTGAACCCACACTATTAGTGAGGCGGATTAACTCCAAGAGCGGCTGGTGCTGCGAGTCTGCAGGACTCTGTATGCAGACGTACACACATTGTGTCAATTAGGCTTTGTCCATGTGAGGCCCGGGTGACAGATGAAGAGGACACACTCCACAGAAAGAAACACAAACGGGGCCTCGACGCTGGAGAGTTCACCCACGGATGAGTAGCTCAGATACTCAATTCTCCAAACAGACGAATACGACAATCACATCGAGACTGTTTTGCATGCACACATGGTTCAGCTTCAGAGTGATGGAGCCTGAGGTCTTTTATCTGGACAGGGGGGATCTCTCTCTTTCAGTCTCTGCAGGATGGAGCGATGATCACAGGGGTAATATCTGGTTTGGAGGTGGATGTGTGAGACTTCATGGAAAACGTAGACGACGACTTGAGCCGGCGCCCCCTGCGGCTCCGGGGCTGATGTTTACCTGAAGATGACACGAGATGTGACGGCGAGGGGACTTGACAGGGTTGACATTTTAAAGTGAGATCCAGCCGAGGCCGGATCCAGTGGGAGTCCGGTTTCTATGGTGGAGGTGTTGGAGGGGCAGTTGTGACACGATCTTTGGATTAATATCACGGAGCAGACAGAACCGTGTGGTGCAGATATTGTTATCGGAAAAGCAGCGGATAAGAAATGGCAAATGGCAGAATTTGAACAACCTTGCATATGTGTCTATAAAACTGGAGGAGGAACAAAGACTCCAGTAGATGAGCTGTTTGTGAAGAAATCAGAGATCTGAAAATCCATCACACTCTTGACATTTTTTTCTCTAGTTGCAACTTACAGTTATTTGCTAAAAGATTCAGAGATTATGTGAAAAATGCAGTAAATTGAGTGTTTACTGATTTACCTTAGAGACTGTGGGGCCTTGGTGGAGGAATGGGCTGCCATTTTGTTCAAAATTACAAATATGATTATTTTCTAGTTGATATAAACAGAGAAGGAGAAAGCTGCACATTCAGAAGATCGACCAGTAAATGTTTAAAACAAAGTGAAGAACAAGCGGCTCCACTCGTTTGGCTGAAAATGACATAAACACGACAAATAATCATGTTGTTGTCGATCAATTTTCTGATCTACATCTCCAAAAATCACAGAGACTCACAACGTTCACTTCAGAAACATCTGCCACCTCAGACACACTCAGTTTCAAAGACACTGATTAAAACACTGTTAGGAAATCTTGTAGCGTACACAAATAATCCTCGTCTGCGAGACTGAGCCACAGGCCTGATAATCACCGTCCTGCAATTCAGCATCAGGCCGAAACCGCCGCGAGAAAAACAAACCAATTACTCCCGTTCAGTTCTGAAGACTTAGGACGAAACTGAGGAGGATCTGATCTGTGCGTTTAAAAAGAAAACATCTTTCACAAACACAAACCTCCTTAATGGGAGCGCACGAGCCACGACAGGATCTGTGTGTTCCCGGTGAAGAGCCGCAAATGTGATGCAAGAGGATCAGGATCAGGGTGTAAAGGCTCTTTCAGCAGGATAACACATTTGGCAAATAGCGTGACCGTCTATGTGTGTAAAGAGAAAGAGCGTTTTTATATTGTGGAGCCTCAACGTGTGAAATGCATGATGCATATATAACGAGCTTTAGCATGGATTACTGTGGAATGTGCAACATCCATCAAATATCTCTCACAGATGCCTATCGGAGAAATAATGAAGCAATCAGTGCAGCCACTCAGCACGCTAATTATCAACAGTGGCCTGGGACAACCCCCCAGCAGCATCTCACAGTGTTTGTGTGTGTGTGTGTGTGTGTGTGTGTGTGTGTGTGTGTGTGTGTGTGTGTGTGTGTCGCATGTGCAGCCAGTTTTTAAAAATGCTTTCCAGGAGAAAAATGTCTCACCACGAGACGTTCAATTTACCAGAGGATGGAGAGCTTTGGTTTGGCCTGCGCCATCACTCAGAGCTGAATTAATGAATAGGTAAACAGCAGAGGAACCAGCCACACTCAGCACGATGTGGATGAGATCTGTGACACCACACACACACACACACGCACACAAACAGACACACACACACACACACACGAGTCAGCGGTGTTTAATATTATGGATGAAGTGGAGGTGGTCGAGCGCAGTGGTTGGAGATGGAGCTCGTGAGAAGAGCACGGGCTTGTGGATGATTTGTTTTTTCACAGTCTATGATTAAGTGATGATATACAGATGACACAGATGTTCTGACTTGCAACAGGTAGAATATTGAACAACATCAGGAATATGATGAGTGCATTTCATCAGGAAAGGAGGTTTTTCCACCATGCGCCTCCATAACAGCTTCAATACTCCTGGGTATTCATTCTATAACTCTCCTGCAGGGACCATTTCCATCTTTGCCTTCACCGAGGAGGCTTTGTTCCCCCCCCCCCCACCTCTGTTCCTTTATATGTTGGTTGTTGGTTTCGTAAGTCAGATTACACAAAACAGAACTCAGCAGGGAGTCCTCAGCAGGATGTGCTGCGAGCGAGGGGGGGGTGTTGATCACGTTTCAAACACGAGACAGAAGCCAAAATGGAAAAAAAATAAAAGAAAACAAATAGCTCAGAATACAAAAGAGAAGCTCCACATGTAGAAGACACAGACGAAGATGTCAGGAGAGTTTTTGGTGATATGAGCTGCAGCCGGGAATTAAAAGGCCTTCTAGTGCCAG
Organism: Pleuronectes platessa; assembly: GCF_947347685.1. Taxonomy (NCBI): domain Eukaryota; kingdom Metazoa; phylum Chordata; class Actinopteri; order Pleuronectiformes; family Pleuronectidae; genus Pleuronectes; species Pleuronectes platessa. Next base: position 16,917,490 of record NC_070645.1, read on the forward strand.
TCTAGTTACAAAAATACATTCCGTCATTTGCTATTTCCAAAATCCAAAATCCAAAATCCAATTGGGTTTAATTAGGATTAGAAACAGGGACAATAACACGTGATTCCATTCATCTACTAATCAAAACAAGCACGTATAAGCTGGTCATGGAAATATGACTGAAAAAAAGAATAAGACCGTTAGAGCCCAAAGTGCAACCAGCAGTCTGCGACCTAAACTCACAATGAACAGAAACACAGAGAATTATCCACGAGTGAGAAGCAGGAACCAGCAGGTCAAAAATCCAGATGAGCAAATAGTTGTAGATTCGTTTTCATTTCAGCAGAAGACTGAAGTATCCAGAAAGACAAAAACCCACCCAGTGAAAGGAAAAACCTGTGCCAGACAGAATGAAGGTCAATGGCATTCCAGTGGCCTGTTTACGGCCGTCGCAGTTAAATGTCAAATGTTCGGCGCCGCGGGGACACAGACTGACCGGGACAGAATTAGCAGGTGTCTCTCCCTCCATCAGTCCTCTCCTCTGTCTGGTGGTGTCTGCGGGCACGGGACAACACAGCAGGACGGGCAGCAGACGTCTAGTATTAGTGAACGAGTGAAGAATGGAGGGAGTGCCCGGGGGGGGGGGAAGGAAGAAGAGGAGCCGACTCACTGACATTATTTTAAGAGCTGCTGTGGTGACAAATTTCATGCAGGAGATTACTTGTGCGCCCGCAGACGACAAAGTGTGTGCGTCGCAATTTAAATGAGCGCTCCAGTGGTTTCACACGTTGTCGATCACAAATCACTTTGTGCTGCACTTCACGACCTCCAATGTTTAACAGCAGATTTAATTGGAGATGTTTTCTGTGTACGACGCATCCATTGTTTCCCATGTTATGGTTCTAGGAAAAAAACAAAGGCCTAAGTTTTGTGATCCATCCAAGTCTGCAATAATTTGTTTTTAATTAGAGTATTGTGTTGTGGCCGAAAGAATAAGATTGTAGATACAAAACGATCAGAGCGAGGTCGGACTGAGACTGGGAGATTGAACCATTGAAACTCAATGGTTAGTGGACGATCCACTCTACCCCCTGAGCCACCGTCACCCTAGAGAGGAGGAGATCGGACATCCAGAGTAAAGCAGCTCTAGGAACTAAATAACGTCGATAGCAGTACATATATGGACCCAGTGGCCTAAAGGATAAGGCATCAGCCTCCGGAGCTGGGGATTGTGGGTTCAAGTCCCATCTGGGTCGAGACATCTTACTACGACAGCGATAATAAAATTATAATATAGCCAATGTGTATAATAGACGGAAGCTGCACCACAAACAGTGTTGAACAGTGTTGAAGCTCTACTACACATCACATCTACTACAACCGAGACTTTACAGCAAACCCAAATTGTCAACTCCTCTCTTCTCCTCGAGGGAAAAGAGATGAGAGTCATTCATTTGACTCGTGCCGCCTGTTCACAGTAAATCTGGATGTGGATCTGGATCCAGAATCAAATGGAAGTATAAAAAAATACTTCCATATCCATCTGTTCAGTCATCGTCTGCTCAGATGTGGTTGTTGCCATGTTGCTCTACTCGCTCCGGCGTCACCATGCAAGAGTGCCACGGTCGCCATGGTGATGTAGAGTGGCTGCCACAATCAGAAACACCAACACAAACAAACAAACAAACAAACAGGACAGCACCCCACTGTCTTCCTCTTGAAGATGCAGCTCTGCGTATGGAAATTGATTTGTGGGGCCGACCCCCAGCTCCATCTTATTCAGTATAAACACTAGAGATCACTACAGCTTTCAGGAGCAAAACCATGTGACACCCCTCTCTAATTCGGGGTGGCCAGCACAGATTGTTTTGTATTTGCCGACTTCTCTCAGCAGTTGTTAATGTGATGATAACAATGAAATGTCATCAGGACCAGTTGGGAGAGGACGACATCAGAAAGCTGCTGTGGCTCCTCACATGTGGTCTAATGGTTCCCTGGAGAATCCCCCTCCACGTGCCCTCGTCACGAGGAGCCTTTTGGCACGGAGCAGGACTCTGTCGCAGTCTGACGAGTCCTCCTCCTTCTTCCACCTCCTATATATTACTGCTCACCTCATGCGACCTTGCTGAGGACTTGGCTCTCCGCTTTGCAGGCGCTCCGGCCCCGCTGCTCTTCAAACCATCAATCTGAGTCTCCAGCAGCCATGAAATGAGCCATATGCGGCACGGGCAGGAGACGGAGAGAGAAATAATGCTTCTCCACACTCGAGAGCTCCAGATTTCCTCTTTGAGGCTCGACTGGCACTCAAACGGCTCAAACGAGGGGAAGTGGAAGTCACAAAATTCAAATGCTGGCTTTGGCTTTTACAAATACTGTGGCTGTGTGTGTGTTTGCATACTTAGGAAAAGGAAAAAGGCTTCGACTCGGGGAGCAGAGTAAAGATGACCAGGCATTAAAGACAAGATAGGAGAGCTGTTCTCCCCGTCACCTCAATCCTCCATAACAATTAGTTGCTGACAGTGACATAGGAGTCCAATAATAAGCCCTACCCCGGGGAAGGGACTCTTCATTCCACAGCATATGGTGCCAACTTAATCTGCAGCCTCCGTCACACGAGCCTGGCCACGAGACGAGCTGTGATTTCAACGGATTGGGCTGAAAAAGCGTCAACACAAAAATAACAGAGGTGTGATGTAAACAGAGCACAATTTATAAATGGAAATATCTTTGTGCTTTTTACAGCTCCAAGGAAGTTGCCAAGGAAGCTCGACGCTCTCTCTCTGCTGTTTTGATTCGCTGGCCCGGTGCTGCTCTGGCTGAGACGCTGGTGATTTTGCTCGAAGTAATCCTCCCTCATAGGTGAGCCTCAGACTGACACCTGCTACTATTGTCCCCCCCCTCGGTCACATGACCCCCAGGGGCCGGCCCACGCTGGGTTCTGGTAACGTACGACTTCTCCTCCCGCCAGACCTCCTCATAATCCTATTAGCCTCAGTCATCTGCGCTGCATTAAAAATACGTGCCGATTGATCCGACAACACAAACCCTCTGTGTCCCGAGGCGGTCGGATCACTTCTCACACGTGGACACGACACGACTCCCGTGAGGTTGAACCCTTCCCCAGGAGCTTTTAGAAATAATCATGCCTGAAAGAGTATTAGAGGGATTCTCAGGTGTTAACAACATAAACTAGACCTCCACCAATAAATATCAAACAAGCTGCAGCCAATCTCACACACTCATTGATATCAGTTCCCTAAATATGACTTTTTCATCAAGATCCATGAACTATTCCCTGAGAAATTGGTGAAAACTTCAAAAAACATCATGAAGTGGTGAAGTGGAACCAGTGGTTCTTCTGTATTATTGCTAACCAACAAATGGACTGGGAGTAAAACAGTTTTACCTCCTTGGTGTAGGTATAAAAAAAAAATCCCTTCTCAGATATAGAGAAGGAAAATAACAAGTGTAGAGCGACTGTGACTCTCAAGCTTAAAGCTCTTGTCTGCAGAAAAAAAGTGGTTTCACAGACCGAGGAAATAAAAGACAAGAGTTAAGCCCAGTCTCATGACTTCCTCTTACAAAAGGTTCCAGAGAATCACCTCAGAGCATTTAGTGAGAAAAAGAAACGTGAAATATATCCACATATTTAAGTGGATTCAACTCCTGATTAGAGAATATTACTGTACGACAGAGTCACATATATTCTCTGTCTTAAGTCACAGGCTTATAACCTCCTGTGTGAAGGAATGTAAACCTTACGACACTGAGCTCCACTGGGAGTTCTGGTGACGTGCAGAGGGATCATCCTGCAGTTACATGTTCCTCCACAGAGCAGCTCTTTGTTGAGACTGAAATACAGACTGTTCTCTTCTGAGCAAATCTGTGGTATAAGTATGGTTCTTTACTTTGAGGAGGCCATCCTGTTTTCCATGTTCACCATCAGAGGTTAGCGTGTTCGTATCATGGACTGTATGAAGATGGAGGACACGACAGCTTCTCATAACTGAAGCCAATTAAGTGTTGATGGCCATCTGATAGTTGGCTGCCCCATCCTCCTCCTCCTCCTCCTCCTCCTCCTCCTCTTCCTCCTCCATGTTAGCAGACAGGACATGGATGAAATAAATTCTTCTCAGAGACAGTTTCTTTCATTTTCGGTAGTTCTTGTGTTTAATGACCAGTAATCGCTTTTACTCAGATATTGCAGAATTCTGGGATATTTTGGCCTCATTCCTTGATAGTGGGAGGGAGTGGAGATACGTCATACATCTTTATAGGGCTATGGGTTATGGCTACTGCTAACCTGCTAATATTTCGCTAGATGAAGATAACAACGCTAAGAAACAAGTGATGACTTTACCTAGTTCCCTTTTGACACTTTCAATGGACACCGACATCAGTGAAGTGAAACTCAGTCAAAGCTCCATCATTCTGCAGTGGATCAAAAGTCTGGACATTTTTCAAAAGCTTTCAAAAACGAGCGGCTTCATGGATTTTTCTCATCTCTCTGGGGATCTACAGCAAACGTTGCTCAGCTCGGTGTATCAGCTTCGATCAAATGCAACTAAAAACCTCTAAAGCAACAGCTCAGAAACCACCTTACATAACTCATGTCCCTCGGGTCCCTCTTGGCACAGAGGGTGACCATCAGTGGGCGGGGGTGCAGATCGGAGTGGCATGGCTGCAGCGGAGGAATGTGAGGAATTCCCCCTGTAAACACCTCATGCTCGGACGGTCACCACTCTCTTATCTCGCCGTGCCCATCGCCCCCTTTAATCACCATAATGGTTGGTTATTCATTACCAGTTCCCTCCCCCTCCTCTTCCTCTATCGGTCTTTCCTGTGACCTCTGCTCCTTCGGTCGGGGCAGGTGAGCTTCCTGCCTCCCCCACAAACCCCAGTCTGTTGTTTACCTGCGGCCCCACATGGTCTTATTCCCCCTGTGATTCCCCCAGAGGGCAAACAAGCCTCCTCTGACACCACTGTACAGTAGAATGACTTTCAAATATCAAGACCTTGAGAGAAAGAGGTTTTTCTGTTTTGTTTTGAAGCCAAGCAGTTGTGCAGAACCGGCCCAGGCTCCTTCTGGTCCTGTGGGAACTCTCTTTAGCTGATAGGATCATAAGTGGCTAAGGGGGGGGGGGGGGGGGGGGGGACATTTTCTGTATTTCTCTTCGTGGTTGAATAAAGCGGCTTTCGCTTGCTTTTCAGCGCAGCACCTCCCCCTGTGGTTCCTGTGTGTGAGCCCCTCTCCCGGCTTAAATGAAAGTAATTTCGAAAGCAGCTGAGCGCCTTTGTTCAGGCTTCGTGGCATTTGGAGAAAAAACGCAGGAAAACGAAAGAACCAGACACAAGCCGGCTTTTGCTTGAGGTGAAAATCCGGTTTGGGCCACTCGCTGTTTGGTCAGGCTGGAGGAAGGTGCGAAGTCCATCCTGAGCACATGGTGGGTAGCATGAGGGGGCCCACGGGGGGGGGGGGGGCTGCATTCCTCCTCATGTACCACTCTCCAGTGGACATGACGGATGCTTATGTACAAGCATGAAACCTGCTCCCAGTGTCGCTTCTACACCCCCCCCCCCCCCCCCCCCCCCCCCCCAAAAATAAAAAACGTTCCCAGCAGCTCTGACTTTCTGTGGCAGGAGACCGACACCAGATTTTTCCATTTTCCTGGAACGTCCCTGATAACTTTGTTTTAAGGCTCCGGACGGGAAACTGATATTTTCCAAGTGTTTTTCAGTTTCAAACACAGACTCTTCCTGACGTTGGTGATAAAACAGCAGCTGCAGAGATCTTCCTCGTGTTGACAGTAGATATCTCAGCACACAGAGGAGGTGATGAAACGTTCTGGTGGACACTTCACCCTCCGGTTGGCAGGACTCGTTATTAGCGTGACCTTTGTGAGGAGGCGTGAAACAGCAGCAAGCAGATTATTCTCATTCTCAATTAGTCTTCAGACAAACTCCTTCAGATGACCGGTTCTGTCCGAGGAGTTCTTCCTGACAACTGATGACCAGAGCTCAGAGAAGGTTTTAGTATTTTTTAAGTCAAGCTAGTTGAATAGAAATACATATTTCAACAGGTATTGGATGAAGATGAACGCTACAGACTGTGGAGATCCCCTGATCCTCGAGTGAAACCTTCAGCTGGACAAACATCCACGATCTGCTTATGGTGAATTTTAATCTTCCACAGTGAAACGTCAAAACAACTTTCTGTTTTTGAGATTTCGTCCCGATGCTCATTGTCTCCAGAGGATGAACCCTACACACTCTGATGATCCCCAGATCTACTTTAATTACATTGATGATTCTTTGACCTTTAATCATCATCAGATTCAAAACTTTTGACCTCAAACAATATCAATCAATTGGGAATTACGGATTTCATCAAGCAAACCTGCAACCAGGAGAAAGAGGAAGAAGCATCTATGGCACAAATCATCATCATGGACCAAAGTCACATGACATTTCTCTGGTTATATACGATCTCCATGCACCGAGCGTCCATGTCCTCATTAGTGTTAAGTGCTGCGCTCGTATGTCCCCTAATACCCAGCTAGCTAGCTCGCCCTGAGGAAGCTGTCAGCCACATATGTCAATACCCAGACTGACCCGGCTCCCCCCCCCCCCCCCCCCCCCCCCCACCACCCCCCCAAAACCACTGCACACATGGCACTGGAGGATTGCCCCCCCCCCCCCCCCTAAGAACAAAGGAGCGGGGGGTTTCTGTGGAGAACACGCAGCCAAACATTCCTGTCTCAATGGGGAGAGTGGCCGGCAGGTTCAATTAGAAAACACTTTAAACGGTGTTTCTATGTGATGCCACTGTCCCTGGACACAAAGCTGCAGCCCCCACATCCAAATGGGCGGTGTGGTGACGCCGGGCTTGTTGCTGGTGGTCTTTAGCTTCTCCTAGTATCTGCTTAGTTGCTGCCATGTTGCCCTCAGACAACAAAACCACTTGAAGGGCCACTCCGGGTCGGAGATCTTGGGGTTGGGAGATTTATGTCTTTCCTCTGCTGGGAAAACTTTATAATCTCAAGTGAACCCAGTAAATGAACCTGAGGTGACAGGAAGCAACATGTGAGGAGTGTTGAGGATTTAATAAAGTGTCACCTAAAGGTCTGATGAATCATTTTGACTATGAACCTGCATCTTTGAGATTTGTAGAGAGAAACTGAGACAATGTTGAATTCGACACAGAATATAATCAAATGTGACTTTCAAGGAATCTTCCTCGGCAGCAGCTCAACTTCTGATGAAGACATTTGTCCCTCTGTCCCTCTGTCCCTCTGTCAGTATCTATCTAAATGCATTGATCCTGCTCTGATTTGATGGATTCAGATGCGTTGCAGTGTTGGTCGCACGCAGCACTAACAGAGATTTTATGCTTTTCTCTGTGACTCTCGTAAAACCTGGAAACCTGTCAGCTAGGATTTGGACGAATCTGATGCTGAACATGATCGATCCGGTGAAGTGCGATCGGCCAATGAACCCAGCAGAGGCGCGAAGAGGAGGCTGAGCTGTCAAACAGGGAGAAATACACGGATCGTACTCACCTATTACACAAGGTGCGTCGTAGCGTCGGGTACTTGTCGTATCCGAGGGGAAATGAGCGCTTCACAGGATCCAGGCGCACATGTTGCCAGTCACCGCGGGGGAAATGAGCCAGTGGCGACCGGGCAGCGAGGCTGAAGGAGCGGGCTGTGACTGTGGGTCCCCCCCGGGCCCCTGGGAGGCGACACGGTGCGTCCGGGCGCTGGATGAGATGCGCAGGGCGCCACCACTCGCTGGACCTCCGGGGACGCACCACTCTCTCTCCTCTCTCTCTCTCTCTCAGCCTTGACGCCGTAAATAACGGGACGTGCACAGCCTCTCTCCGCCTTCACGGCTGCGTGATCCGCGGCCGCCGGTGCCGCTGGAAGCTGGATCCGCGGTGCGCAACTCCGAGGCGCGCAGGACGCCGGTGCCACCCACGACAGGAGGGTTCGTGTGGAGAGTGGACGGACTGGGAATGTTAATGAGGACTGCTGCAGAGTTTCCTCCCCGAGCGGAGACTCATGCTCCCTCTCTCTCTCCCTCTGTGTGTGTCGGAGTGTGTGTGTGTGTGTGTGTGTGTGTGTGTGTGTGTGTGTGTGTGTGTGTTTGTGTGTGTCCCGACAGGAGAAGCTGAAAGTTGCCTCACTGAGGAGGACGAGCAGCGGGATGAGGAGCGATGGAGGCGTCAGTGAAACGAGACTCCTCCACCAGGTCACCTGGAGAGAGAGGAGGAGGAGGAGGAGGAGGAGGAGAAGGAGAAGGAGGAGGGGGAGCAGCTCACCTCCAGGAGACACCTGTTGAATGAGAGCAGCTCAGAGACATCCTGTTGAAATGTCCCCTCTACAATATGTCCCTATTATTGTGCAGCTTCACATTAAAGCTGTAGGAAGAACAGAATGTTCTGCACGACACTAAGCATGAATGTGAACAGGTTGGATGATTCATCATGTTTTAAATCGTTAACTTCTCACAAAATACTTCTTGCGTCATCTGAAATGCTACAAATTGCTTTTATTTCATTATCGTCTAAAATGCTTTTTAAAATACTGTTTGGCTCTTGGTCGTACATGATTTGTGACACTTTCATATAACCATTTTCACATTCAATTGATGTGAACTGATCTGATTTGTAAAATAAGATATAGTAGGATCTTAAGACCAATAAATAAACTAATTTACATGGACAATTTGTTCATGTAAAACAGAGACTCCTAAATGTTATTTTTGTGCAAAGCTCTACAGGTGACCTATATGATATACATGTATATGTGTCAGCCAAGTTCGTCCTCCGTCACTTCTCAAACAGCAGCTCAACACATGAGTCTGTCAGCTGCTCCTTAAACCACTTATCGTCCATATGGATGGAAACTGGGTCGACTGACCTCGGCTGACACCCTCGCATGAAACTGCATCACTGCATCAAAGCCCTGAATCAGCAGCAGGTAAACAGAATCTGGTGTTTACTGTCCCTGGGAGATGAACAGCCGATAGACATACTAATCACTGGGTGGAGGAAAAGCATGTTTGTTTTACCCACGTCTTGGAATTTAAATGGATTTCATCAGATGTTGTTTCAGCCATGATGACGTCTTTGTGTTAGTAAAGGAACCCAACAGCTCCTGATAGAGAAATCTAACGATCACTGAGGCTGCTTTTAATTTAACAAACAACATGAACAATAAGAGACATAAATTGAATCAATAAAATAATTGCTAATCCTGAATTCTCTAAAACAAGAGGAAACACAGCTTCTGTTGCAGATCACCTGACATTCAGTGTGGCTGTGAGGATCCACTGCCCCCTGCAGGTTGGAAAACACCATTGCACTCAATTACAAAACGTGACTCAACATTTTCTGCAGACCGTCGTTGAGTTGTTCATCACAGCTGCAGTCTCACGGTGCAGCTGCAGTGCTCCAATATGGAAATGACAGAATGGAAGGAATAGGAACAGTGCTATATTTATTTTATTTATATATATGACATTTTGTATAAAAGTCTCATTTTACGATCTTCTTCCCAGAGGATCATGGTGACGCATGTTCAGGAGTTTCAGTTCAGACGACTCTTTTTCAGCCTGGACGAGTCGGCGGCTGCTTTGCGTTTACGTGACGGCGTGTCGGGAGTTTCCACCGGGCGAGCGTCAGTCAGGAAGTACGGCTCGAAATGTGGAGTGGGCTCCTGGAGGGAAGAAAGAGAAAAAGGACCGCGTCAGCACAATAATGCTCAATTCTCAGCAGTATTGACACTGACCTAAAGCCTATAGAGTCATTTGACTTCAAAATGAAGTTGTTAAGTTTACAGAAACATTCCAAAGAAACCTCCAGAAGTCAAGTGACTGTGTGTATTGACCTGCATGAGGTAGTCTGCGATGTACTCTGGCTTCAGGCATGTGACACCATCTGCTGTGGCCTCTGATACGTCCACTCTGAAGTCTCCAGGCTTCAGTCGACTGAAGTCGGCGAACAGGTGAGTGGCCTCTTTGTACAGGGCTGGAGAGGGACTGGGCAAGACCTGGACAGGAAGTACAGAGAAGGAATGGAACATGAACCCTTTTTTAATTTGCAGTTTCTTTGAAGGACAGATTCTCTACTGAGCATCTGCACGAGGGGGTGAAGGACACGTGATTTCAGATATGGGACAACAAATAAAACAAACACCGACCTTTGCTCCGCCCGACTGCAGCAACCGCCTGAAGCCGGATTCTCTGTTCTGGTCGATGTTCAGCATGACCGTCCATCCACTGAAGGCACCCTGAGAAAATACAAATGGTTTAAACCCATTCGATTTCACCTGGGAATGAGCCCTGTTGTGTTAATATTGTGTATGTGTGTTTGTACCCCTTGTTCAGAGCATCCGTGCAGAGCTTTCCTCCAGCGCATGGCAGCTAATGCCAGTCGCCTCTGCTGGGAGTTGATGGAGGGTAGCGCGTCCAGGATGGAGCTGCTGCCCCACTCATAGTCATCCTCCTGGAACAGACACACACGAGAGTGGAAAATCCAAATTTAGAATTAAAAATAAAACACTTTTCATTGATTATCTTACATTATTTGAGTGAAATTAAACAAACCTTATTATTATAATAAAACTCAAGTCTCAATCTTTAAATTCTGACCTGGATGAAGCAGCCCACAGAGCGACAGGCCTCCAGGTACGAGCGGTGCAGGATCCATTTCCCAGCTGCCATTGCTGCCAGGTACTTCTCATTGCGCAGAGGAGTCCCGACGATGATGTGGGAGCAGCTGGGGTCAAACGACTGCTTGTCCAGGACGACGCCGCCTAATGTGAAAAAGACATGAAGAGACAGAAGCTGATCACACAACTATACAGATGATATACTGCAACATAAACAAGAGTAAAAGCCACACAACTGATAATAAATGATTAATTCATAAACCTCTAACTGTTGCATGTCCATGTCAAATCATGCTTAATGAAGACATTCACCTCCACTGGCTGTTTCTTTTTATTCTTGATGTTTCTAATATGTCTAAATGATTTTCTCTCAAAGATTCAACTTGTCGTGACCAGTGAAAACCAGATTTGATCAAGCTGTGCTTTTATTCGAGGAAGGCGGATCTTCCTCTTCCGCTTCAGTCATCAGGGATTAACTCCTCTGACTTCAGGCCTGACTCGATGAGGAAACTGTGTTCGAGCCCCAATTAGGGGAAAAGACTCACCCAGCTCCTCTATGAGGTGACTGTAATCAATGCGTTCCTGAGGGGTGAGAGAGGAAAGCTGAAATCTGGGTGGCTGCTGCTCTTCCTCTGGCTCCTGCTGAGGGAAAGACAAATCTTTGAATGTAAGAGACACTACGAGGTCCATAGTACACAAGGTATGATGAAAGTTAATGCTTTAGATAAAGAAGAATCCGTACCTGTGGCCCTGGTGCTACTGGGGGGTTGGCGAGGGGGAAGGCGATGCTGGGGGCTTTGGGAGTGAGGATGTCGTCCTCACGGTCTCTCGATGGAGGGGTTGAGACCTTCTGGCCCATTTGCTGCTCGATGACATCACAAGCAGCTGCAAGAGGACAGAGCGATCATAGTGGAAGTCATGTGTCTCCATTGGTTACAATAATAGTGAAATAACTCATTTTAGTCAGTGCAACCACTTCCTGATCTCTTACCCATCTCCACCAGCTCAGAGTCCGTCATGGAGTCCCTGAACTGGGGGCCGGTTTCTGCTCTGGGGGGAGGTGGAGGTGCGAGGGTCTCAGAATACTGCGAGGGACTACCAGGCCACTGTAGGTTGTCAGCCAGCTTAGCCCGCTCCTCCCTGGCTGTCGGGTCGTCCCAAACTATCTGCTCACTCTGAGATGGCTCCGTGTTGATGTCCATGGCTGCTTCTCTGGAAACTCTGGAGTCAGGACACATCATTCGCAAGGATTAAAGACTTAACACTCATGGAAGATGGATGACAGATGTTTGCTTCACTACATGACTCCCTTACCTCAGGGCTTCCAGAGTACGCCTGCTCCCACTACGTCCCGCTCGGCTCCCATCAGGGGTGTCGAGCCTCGAATCTGCAGCCCCGGACCCCTTCCTGGTTAGTCTGACTGAGGTGCGCCTCCCTGTCGTCAGCTTGGTGGCTGACATGATCTCCTGGAGCTGCCTGTGCAGGTTCTGTCTCATCTCCAGAGTCTCGGAAATATCTGGAAAAATGTGAATAAATCAAATATATAACTATCTTTATTTTAAAACGATTGCATTTATCATGTAGCAACAAAAGCTTGAGAAAACCACCCACCGCTCCTTTCTGCTGTATCATTCATCTCATCTTGATTGACACTTCCATCACTGACACGAGTTAGGTTTGTAGCTTCTTCTGTGGTATTGTGCTCAGACTGAGGGATAGATCGTTTTAAAACCTCGTTAAATGGGATCATATATCTAATATAAGAAATTGATTCCCATGAGAAACAGACGCAGACTTTACATCATCACACTCACTTTGCTGTCATTAGCTCCAGAGATGTTTCTGAGCTGTGTTCCTCTTGTAGGTGTCGACCTCTGGGAGCAGTTGGGCACCTGGCTCAGGTTGAGGCTCATCTTGGGGTTGTAGGTGAAAGGATACAGAGACTCTGCGACGTGCCTCCCCTCCTCAGCACACTGCACAAACAGCACAGGTTGACTGAGATCGGACGGAGCACACAAACTAACAAAGACATAAATAAATCACACAACTCTGAGGGGAAACAAAGCTGAAACTCCCATCTGTTGATGGAATAATAATTATTTTATTTTAAATGAGCTGAGCAACAGGAGGCTCAAAACTATACCTACCATCACAAAAATATGATGAGTAAAGTACTACTTGATTTACCATCTTAAAATATATTTATATTTTGTAAGCTTGTTGAAAAAACATAAAAATATTTTGTCCTAACTTTTAATGAGTTTCACATGGCCGCTAGAAAAGACCTTGAATCTTGGCCCTGCTCTTTTCCTTTGTGGTTTATGAATGGGATTTAATCAATTTTTAGAGCAGCAGCTCAAGTGAAGCAAAATTAAGTGATAATTTGCAATGAATGAAACTTCCCTTCATATAATGAATAACTTACTACTAAATGACTAAAGTGAAAACTTGTTAACCCCACAGGAAATAGAATCTGTAGATGGCTCCCTCAGGCCTTGTGTGTGTTGTGTATATTTGCTGGTAGGACACGTACAGCCTGCAGCCAGGACTGGGAGACCACATGCAGTCCTCTCTCCTTCACGCCTCTGTATTCACGCGTGTTGTCTCCCACACGACCCTGGTAGATGTAGTGCGTCACTGTATCGTCACACGCCCACCTACAAAGAAGTTAATGGAAAGAGGTTATGAGCTGTGGGTGTGCACTGTGTTTGTTCATCCATATTCATCACGATAAGAATTGAGGGTAGATGGGAATACGTGTTGAATACCGGAAGTCGGCTCCAAGCGAGGCAGCGATGGCGTTTAGTTCACTTTGCATTTTGCTCAGTTTCTTTCCCACACAGATCACAACACCAGTCAGGGGAGGAACTTCTTTTTCTGGAGGCTTTAAAACAAAATTGGTATTAAAATTAAGACTTGTTCGTGTACTATGTGCTAGTTAGAGTGTATGGACAGTTTTTCTGGCTGTTTTACCTCCTTCTCAGTTGTCTTTGTGAGCTGTGGGCTCGCTGAGACTGCCTGCATGTCTGAGACCTGACCACGAGAGCTGTTAGCCAGCGCCACCTTCAGGTTCCTGTTGATGACATCAGTCAGAGGAGTCTCCACCTTTTCTCCTGGCTTCGACCTCCCAGCTGGCGTCTCCAAAGCTCCTAGTGCATCCTGTCAGTAAATGAAAAACAGTCCATGAATTATCTTTTTAGAATTTCGTAAGTCTAAATAATAATCTCTCATTTCTTGCACTCTGTTTCCTTCAGTCAGTCCCAACCTGGACATTAAAAGTCGGCCTGAAGAGCTGGTCTCTGCTGAGGAAACGAGATGGCGTGTCCAGTTGCAGTGACGGCTCCTTTTGAAGTGGGTTCCTCCTGCCGCTCCCCTGGGTTTGTTTTGGGGTGCTCATGTTGTCTTTGGGCTTCATCTCGTCCAAAACCGAGTGGAACACTTTGCTCTTGAAGCGACCTAAGTCAAGCGGGGTAACGGCCTTGCCACCCTGGAAACCCATCAAGGGGATCTCCGGAGAGGAACGAGCTGGAGGCGGAGGCATGGTTGGTTTCTGAGAACCACCAACAAAACTCTCATCTTCTCTCTCTGGGGAATGAGAAAATAGTAATTCTCAGAACAGAGAGATCAATGAAAACGGAGCTGATCTTTCATCTTTATGTGCCATATCCTGCCCATGCTAATAAACAAGTAAAATGCTATTTTCCGAATGTCACAGAGCTACCAAACTCATTTTCACCTGGTGACGGGGGCAGATCCACTTGAAATCTCTCCTCCTCTGCTCTCCGGCCGCTCCGAGCAGACTCGAATATCCAGCGCAAGGTGACGGCAGGAAGCCCCCATTTCTTTGCTGCCTGGTACTTTGTGCCTTCAGGGCTCTGCAGCACCAGATGAGTGCTGGCCAGCATTCCTTTCTTCTGGTTGGCCAGACGCACAAAGTAATCCTGCACACTGCAGGTGGGAGAGAGGAGAATAAGTAGATTTAGCATAAGCTGTTCACAATGAGAGAATAAGCCACATGAGGGTAAGTGCTCTGCACCAGAGAGAATTCATTTATTACAGAACAATGTTTAAACGAGGTAAATTTTAAGTAGAAAATTCTCTGTGTGAGTTCTTTGGTCATACTTGGCTCCGAGATGCTTTGCCAGCTCCACCAAAGACTCTCTCTCTGCTCCGGTGAACTGGCTGACGGAGAGAACACAATCCTTGAGAGGAAAACGTCCATCCATCACAGGAACAGGGGTGAATAGAGGGTTGGAGGAAAGTGGCAGAACAAACTCTTTCTCCACACACATGGCCTGAAAATGAACAAGAGCAACATTTAACTGTCAGCTTGACTAATTCACCTGTTGATGAAATCTAAAGGATGCATTAAGAACATCCCAGGTCCACCCGTCCACACAGGACAATAGAAAACAGTGTGATCTTACCAGCCAGGTGTCAGTGACCACCTCGTCCACTGTGGACTCCACTGAACAGCCCAACAGCGGCACCACAGCATAGTCAGCTACCACCCGTGTGCGACCCATCAGCACCCTGCCTCCATGTTCCGTCACCAGCAGAGACAGCTGGGTTTCAGCCTCCGTGCCAAAGCCCACGAGCAGGAAACACTTCCCAACAAACAGTCCTGCCTCACTGGCCTCCTGCGAGTCTGACTCTCGTCCTCTGCTCTGGTTCGGTGCCAACGGCTCAGGCTGAGGCTCTGCCATTGTGCTCATGGATCTCCTCCTCTCTGGTTCTGGTGGGGGCATGTCCACTGGAGAATAAAAAACCAACAATATATAACCAGCAGGCTTCAGATGTCTTGAACATTCACTTAATGATGTAAAATTACACCAAACACACACAGAAAACCGCTCAACATACCTATTGTTGGATCATCATCCATGTACTGTGATAACATATCCTCATCTGCTCGCATGGGGGTTTGAGGGCTGGCAGCAGGGGGACCAAGGGATGGCCGGGAGCTGAGAGTGCGACGGCTCGGCACAGTTACAGAAGCTGCAGCAGGGGGGAGACAGTCAGGGTGGAGGTAATCTGATTCTGGGAGTAAACTGCCTTTGGTGAAACTGTCCAGCAGCCACGGTACTGTTACTACATGAGGCCTGGGAGGAAAAACAGAAAGAATATTAGTATCGTTTCAATTATTCTTGAACTGGAGGCAGTAAACATCATGAAGGAAATGAATCCCTGTGGTTCAGACCTATGCGTCACTTTGGAGATGAAGTTTTGGACGTCCTGGTCCAGTTCTCCCATCACCACATGTGTGAGTTCTTCACTGGGCTGGTTGAAGCGTAGACCACCTGCAGTGTTCACAAGGCGCCGCAGCTTCTCCAGCTTCTTCCCCGGCAGGCCACACAGATACAGCTGAGCAAGATTGAACAAGTGGAATTAAGCCTCAGTGTTTCCTTTCACATTATTGGTGAAGAAATGATAGTGAATATTTTACTGACTTTACAACCGTCCAGTATATCATCGGCTGGACAGACGGTGAAGTCCAGGTTATCTATCGGGTCTGGAGCTTCCAGGTGGCTGATGGTGTTGTTGGTCAGCGCCGTGTCGTTTATCGTCACGCTCGCGTTGACAGAGATGTGGCTCAAGCCCAACAGAGATGAACCCTCTAGTGTTGGAAAAAAAAACTGCATTGTAATATCTCATAGGTCTAATGGTAAGTTTACATTATTAAAAGTAGTAAGGAGCACTCTTGCATCTGTGGCTCACCTTCCTTCTTGCTGGAGCCTGTGGGGGTGGAAGTGTGCTGTCGAGTGCTCTTGGAGGTGTTGCGCTCCACAGTGTACCTGCTCTCATCCTGACAGAAGCCCTTCTCTATGCTGTCAAACAGCCAGTGCAGAGACACGCAGTACACGTTCCACTTCCGAGCACACTCGTACTTCTGACCTGAGACCAAATACGAACATACTCCGAATCAAACCGAGGGCACAGCGAGAGAGATTTATTCAGTTTGAGTTCTTAAAACTGCTGGCGACTTACCCGTTGCTTCACTCACGATGAGGTGCGTACACTCGTTCATTTTGAGCTGACCCGTGTAGTTGCCTCCGTGTTGCTCACAGAGCCGCTGCACCTCCTTACGCTCGGTGCTGGAGAGGCCGGTCACACACACAGCACAGCCACGCAGCACCGGGCACAGATAGTCCTCAATGGGTAAATCTGTATATCTGAAAAGACTGAAGGAGACAGAAAGATTATTAGTTTGTTAACAAATCGTGTCATGCAGATATCACTAAGCCTATGCGAGTGGAAACAAAAGTGTTAGTGTACCTGTCTTGAGATTTCTCCCAGCAGGCTTTGACCCACAAGGGCAGAAGGATGGGTTTACCCAGGCTGGCAGCTACCAGGTATTTCTTGCTGCCCACCTCTCCGGCTATCAGGTGAGTGACAGACACATTGAGGTCAAGATAGACCCGTCCACCCATGAGCTGCACCAGATCCATCACCTCAGTCTGTAGAGAGAGAGAGAGTGTAATAAATCACAATATTATACCCTATGGACTGTTGAACTTTGATGTAATTTCCTACTAGCTCTAGTACTACTAATCGCTAATAATGTTCTATAATCTTTAAAACATGCTATCACCTGCATCAGAAAGCTGATGTAGGTGACCAAATATATCCTCACATCAGAACCCACTCTCCAGTTTTTACAAGAAAGTTTCACGATGATTTAAAGGAGACATATCTGCTCTGTGACTTGTACTGTATATGTACAACAGCCTCCACACCAATGTTTTGAATGTGAGATAAGAAACGTGTGTAAAAACAATCAGTACCTGATGGTTAAATAAACAATCACACAAAGTGGACTGACCCGTGCTGCTTTGTCCAGGCTGGTGCAGGAAACAGTGACGTCGGCCATGCACATGTTGTAGAGGGGCTCCTCTGCTTTTGGGACACAACGCTGCTGCTGCAGGCAGAACAACACAACCAGGGGACTCACAACCCGGCAGCCGAGCTACATCACAAGAAACAGAGAAAGAAAAAGGAGTATCTGCATTATAGCTTCTGGTCTAATCCTGTGAGAGTCTGAATTCAGGTTTTCCCGTGTGTGGCTGAGACCTTCTTGCAGTGCAGAAAGGCCGGGGAGGTGAAGGTGCTGAACACAAACAGGGACTTGTCCTTCTGGTCCATCTGCAGAACCGCATCCTCCTCGATGCTTTTCAGGTACTTGTCAGACTGCAGCTCCAGAATGGCCTGAACACAACACAACAGTATTATTATTATTATTATTATTATTATTATTATTATTATCACAACCATAACCACAGACACAGAGACCAGGAGAGAGATGATAAGATGGAGCAGGGTGGTTCACCTCATAGGCTTTGACGGCATACTCTGTCTTTCCACCTTGACTTTCCACAAACTTCACGATGAAGCCTTCCTTGTCTCCCTTGGACATGATCGACCTGGGGAGGCACCAGAGGAAAGATGTGTGTACATGATAGCATAGCATTAGCCTGGTAGCAGCTGGATGACAACAATGGTCGTTTACAGAGAATCTAGAGAGTCTGGGAATCTGTGTAAAGCAAATATGGAACAGTCCATATATATATATATATATATCTACACCGAGACAACGTTATACACACACTCTCGACTGTTCCTGGTTCTATCGTCTTGTATAATTGATGTTTACATGAGCAGAACCGGATGTACTCACCTCCTCTGAATGGACTCGTGCTGTCAATAAATACAAATGTGTGACAGTAAACAGTCCAGACTCTTGTCATGGAGAAAGAGTTACACGTTTTGTTGTGTTGTCGATAAACTCTCATCGAAATAAACCGGTTTCTCTGAGGCTGCTGTCAAACTCACAGGGAAAGAGCTGCTTAGCTTACATTACAATAAGCTTTCCGTTAAAATAAGATTACAGAAATATAAGTTATCCCTCTGCGATGACTGGTCTTCACATGTTTCCCTGAGTTAATTACTTTTATAATAAGTTAAACATAAAGAGTTGAGCGGAGATGGAATATTCTCCTTGTTGATATTGTTCGCGCCTTTGGCGTAATTTCCGGTGTTCACTCCTAACCTGACCGGAAGGAGTTGGACTCCAGCGTTGAAAGGTTCCATAGTCAACTAAACACAAAAAAGGCACAATAACTAAAACAATATATTTATAGTGTTGTAGAATATTTTGTATGATGTCTGTGCAGAAAGGCAAAAATATTGATGTTATTTGTCCTGCACAATAGGGATAAATTAGCTTCAATATAAAAATGTTTTAAAAATGTTTTAGCCACTAATCAAGCTGTTCATATTATAATTATCATTGTCTATTATGCCAATTAAAAAACCATCCAGACATGCTTGAAGAATTATTCTTCAAAATGGATGATGCTATACTTAAAATATATATCTAATAAGTGATTGTTAAAATCCTTTTAAACACATCTGTAATTATGTTGTCAGACAAGATGCTTATAGCAGTAGCATTCATGAATATTTGTACAATATCAATGCATGCACAGCTGGCTCTGCAAAATTGAATGTGCTTTTTTTTAAGCTTATTTTTTAGTCGGCTACATATGTATTTAAACCATCTTTCAAATATTTCTCCTTTAAATAAAAAAACATATA
Source organism: Pleuronectes platessa (assembly GCF_947347685.1). Lineage (NCBI taxonomy): Eukaryota > Metazoa > Chordata > Actinopteri > Pleuronectiformes > Pleuronectidae > Pleuronectes > Pleuronectes platessa. The sequence continues at coordinate 16,936,737 of NC_070645.1, forward strand.
CAGGATCCTGCACAAAACAGTTCTTTTTTAGGGTTAAACCCCTTGAAAACAAAGGGATATTACACCTTCTCAATTCAGTCAAGTCCCTGTCTGTTCTTATATTGAGCTGTAGGGCTGTAGCTAGGACAGTTTTAAATATCTGCATCAATTCTTTGTCCATCAAGCGTAAAGTAAAAACCTTAAATTCCCAGAAGATCAATGTGTTCAGTGATATGTGAGGCTGTGTGTTAAGTTAAAAGACGTGTTTTTAACTGGTACTTTAATTTAGAAATCTGACTTCTACAACACAAATGTAAATACAAAAGAACAACACTGTGGGTTCCCTTTTATTCTTAAAATTTTTATGTACAAGTGCGACCGATTTATTTTTTTCCAATGTACATTCAATATAGAAAGTTTATATACGTAATATTACATTAAACATTTCACAAATTGCACTAGTCTTTCACATAGATTCAGAATCAACGTCATTCGTCACATGGTAGCAGAAGCTCATTTCTGGTGGTTATTATTCTTTATAAATATTCTAGTGCTTTTTGCATTCTGGGGGTGGAGAAAGGAAGAGAGAAGGAGAATTACTTTAAAAAAAAAACGAGAGACAGAAAACCTTCAGAAAGACAGAGAGAAGAATGAAATGTGAAAGCCAGAGGAATAAGAGGCTGGACATTTTGAGATCTGCGTCAACCTTGAAAGAGTGGATGGAATCATCAGTCTGAGGACTCGAGTGGCATTTTCTTAAGAAGAGATAAGAGAGAAATCATATACATCCATTTCATGACTTCCTATTTTAACTTTGTTCCTTTTCCAAATGAGGATTCTTTATATAGACAAGAAATTGACATATATGCAAGAGTTGGAGAGGTCCTCTGCACAGACGTGTCGAGGCAACCCTCAGGTACACAGAATATACACATAGCCAATCGGGAAGAGGAACTGGATAATGGAGAAAAGACAATTAATGTAAGCTTCAGTCTTTCTTATGAAAAAAAGAATCTAGTAAAAAATATATTCATACAAAAAGTAAACTTCTGTGTTGTTGGAAGAAACAAGAAAAGTGGAACAAAGCAAAAACAAAACGTGGTCATCCGTTAAAACAATTTCAAAATGTTTGTGAAGACTTGAGTGCCATTTGGAAGGGGGAGAGGAGAGTGATGCTGGAGGAGGTGTCGCAGAGATTTTGGTGATAGTCAATGACGGCCCGCTCTCCTCCGTCTTCCTCTCTGTCCATCCCCTCATCTGGGGAGCGGAACAGTTTCTGTCTGAGCCGCGGTGGTGGAGCTGCAGGGCAGTCTGGGTGCCTGGGCGTGACTCTGTGTGTGTGTCTGTGGGTGTGTTCGTCAGCCCAGGTCTCCAATGTCGTTGTCCACAGGGGGCGGGACGCTGGGCATTACCGTGGTGCCAGTTCCTGCTGTAAGGTAACCTGCTACTCCTGGACCTGCAGGGGGGAGAAGGGGAGGTGAGCAGCAGCGCAGGTGGGACTTCTGAGGACGGAGCTACAACGATGAACTAAACTACAGGAAATCAACACGTGCATGTGTGAAGAGATGATCACTACAACGACTGAAAGGTTCCAAAGAACAAGGAAAATAAATGTCTTGAAGCAGTGATTTTAATAATCTTTCTAAACCAAATAAATTCTTTGGTTGACATTTTGTCGAGTGGTCTTACAAAGGAACTGTTTTCTTCTCCATTGCCGACTTCATAATGCCAAGATTTTATGTTTCTTCAGGATTTTTTTGTTTTCCCATCAAAAACAATATAATACAGAAGAGATTCTGACTTTTGCACGGGAATTTTAGTAAATTCCTGACGCTGTGGTAGGAAGTCGGTGAGTGAAGATAGGATGACATGGTTTAAAGTGCTTCAAGGATGGAAAATGAAAAAAATTAATGGGGGGAGGTTGAAGATGAAAGTAAAGAGGGAGGGAATGACGTTAGGACTGAGGTCAACGTCTACCTGCATCAGAGCAAGAGAGAGGAGGGCTGTGAGGGCCGAGCTCGGGAGTCTAGAGCCCACCTCGCAGTGGGCTGCTGGCGGCAAGGAGAGAGGGAGTGGAAACCCCTGAGAAGGAAAATGTGGAGGACAACAAGGAATGGAAGGGCAGAGCCAGGAAGTTATAGGACGTGGAGATAAACAGGGTCTCTGGATTTAAGCACAAGTGAGGAGTCAGCCACGAGGTGTTGTTAGGATAAAGCAAAGCAACAAGATTCAACAACAGCTCAAAGACACGTAGGACTTACCTTGTGAGCAATCAGGAAACATGCCAAACTCTTTGCTTGTTAGGAAACTGTGTTGGACAGGAGGTTAAGTTCATTAAACACTTTACCTGTCAGGTAACCTGCTGTCTGCGACTCTGAGATGAACAGATCATGTTTCTGGTCTTTGAAGGCACTCCACACCGAGGACCTAGCAAGAATCTCATTCACCTGCACAGCAGGGATCGATGCAGGGTTTCAAATGAGAGGAATAACCAACATAATTAAAAATAAATAAATAGCAGTAGTAATCATTCAAGGGACTTGATTGATAATTTTTTACCTGTTCGCCGAACTGAAGGCTGCGAGTCATGGACTTTAGAGCCTTCACTATCTGGGCCTTGGTCGCTGACGGGTTGTCTAGTGTCTCCAGGCCGATTCCTTCCAGTAACCTCAGGAGGTATGGGACCAGCTCCACCCTCAGAGCCTGTTCAGTTCATTAACAACAGAATTAGTCCGGCGACAAGTCATCAAACATGTAAGACAAAAAATACATCATAATGTTGAGGGTTTACCTGGGAGACCAGTTCTGTCTGCTCTTTCTGAAACATGCGGTTGAGAGCTTCACAGGCTAATCCGGCCATGTCTGCCCGAACCTTCATCCCCGTCATGAGGGGGCCGATGGTCTCCAGAGAAGCCATGGAGCGCACACACAGCTACACGCACACACACACACACACATAAATGATTTAGTTTATGTGTTGTAAGGAAGTAAAAGTTCACATTGAGTCAAGCAGCGCTGTGTTTATTCTACAAATAAGAGCTTGACTTTATTTTCAAGTCTATATCCCTTAATATTTTTTGCTGCTTCATGCTGAGGTTCCCACAGAGCTTAGAAATATTACTGTTAAAAGCTCTAACTTTGTATAAGTCATCAAAGTAAAACAGTATTTTGCTGGCCCTGTATTTTTTTGTTGATTTCCTGGAATCTTTCCTTATGATTTCCCAAATAACAGCTGTGACTTTTACTCACTTATAATATATGAAATATAAAGAAATTGGGAGTAAAACAGTTCTTAATAAGGACACATCCCTGCAATAATAGATATTTTTTTTCAAAACTGTCTAAGAAATTATTCGAGGAAATACTGAATCTGCAAAATAAATCTGTGTATTGAGACTCTTCACCTCATTGTCTGACAGCACGTGGATGAGGCGGATGGAGCTCTTGGGTACAGCGTTGTTCTTGTGGTTGAGCGCGGCTATGATGCGAGGCAGGTGACCCAGAGGAGGAACCTGGTCAGCCAGCTGGCTCTGTGTGCTGAACAGACAAACTGCCGCCGTGGTCACCGTCTCCAAGGCCTCACCCTGCAGGAGACCGGAGCCATCAGTAAGACGTGTGAGAATAAAAGAGTAAAACTATTTCATTTGCATTTCTCAGTAGAGTAAACTCACGTGTGGATTGTTCTTCTCCAGCAGCTCAGTCAGAGTCTCCAGGAGCGACACCAGGAACTCGCGGGGCTTGCGCAGCACCCAGCCGGGCTGAGCAATGAAGATACGCAAGAAGACTCCACCAACCTCCAGCTCCCCCTGTCCTGATCCGTAAGCCACCGTGAAGTCCTCTGGTAACTGAGCACACAGGCCAAGAACGTTTAGTGTTGCATTCAATCAAACACAATAAATCACTTTTAGTGGAATAAAATCAGTATTATTGCTCTTACTTTCCAGTTCACATCAGGATTATCCTTCTGCTGTTTAAAGTGCCTGGAAAAGAGAATTAAAATAATAAAAATCATGTGAGACAAATAGAACTCTACCAGCTACTAGGTTGCAGTAAAATGTCATTAAATCAAAAGTGTCGTACTCAATCATCATCTCCCGAACAGTGGTGGACACTTTCTCCCTTGAGCCGTCATTCCAGATGAGTTCAGGGTTTTCGTGCGTTCCCTCAAATATGTGCACTGCTGCCTCAGCATTGTCTCGCATGGCGTCCATGAACACACCAGGAAGGAAACGCATCAATGTCAGACGCACCTGGCACAGAGTTAATAAAGAACATGTTTTAGTTTTTAACCGACTCATTCTTATTCATTTATTAGTCTTTTCCACCTCAGACTGACCTTTGGTCCAACCAGCTTGTCTGAGGTCATTTTGGAGAAGAGCTCCGCCGTCTGAGTGCGAACCTGAGGGTGCGTGCAGTTACAGAAGAGGTCCAGCAAGTAAATCAGGGCACCTGAGGAGCAGACAGATGAACAGGAACATCTGAGCATTCAGATTTCATGTCAATAAGGAGCACTCCACAGGAAATAAGAATTTTACTGACCTTTGGCCATAGCCTCTTTGACTATCTTTGTGTTGGAGGTCAGTGCGTACAGGGTTTCCAGCACCATCTGTCTGCCTAAAAGAGGTCAAGAAGGGTTTTAGTCCAAAGATACAACACTATAATAACTACAGATAAAAAAGACACACTAACTATAAGACAGTGAGTTGTTTGTTGTGTGTAAGAAGATCTTCTTACTGGAGGGAAGCGAGTGCAGCAGCAACAGAAGGTTTGACAACACCAGAGACTCAGCGATGTTGCCCACACATTCTTGGTTTGATGTCACTGTATTCACAACCTGCAGAAGAAACCAATATGAGAAAAACAAGCAATGGAAGACATTTACAGTATTTCAGATTAAAGAACAGTTTGTTTATACCTCCAAAACCAGCTGCTGCACTTTGCCAGCTCCATGAACCCGCAACAACGAGAAGAGCAGCTTGAAATGACCGATACACTCCGACTCCGAACCTGTGAGTTGACAGAGGAACGTGATTAGAAGATAAACACACCAGATATACATTTGCTCTTCAGGTCAAACAGGCCTTATATCTCACCTGGGTTGTTCTTGATGACATTGCGAAGAGCCTCTAAAGCCATCTCAGCGAAGCGGAGCCTCTCTGCGTGCTGCTCGGACTCCACCTTGTTACTCTGACTCATGGCCAGCAGAGTGTGGAGGTACTGAGCCTGGGATCCAACATAGTCCAGCAGACTGGCTGCAAATGCTTTGGGATACTAAAAGCCCAGGTGATAAAAAAACGTTACAACATTGTAAAAAGGCCTTTGTCTATTTTATGGAAAAAATAAATCTAAACCTAAAATGGAGGTTCACACAATAGATCATGATAAGCTTTATTGGTGGTGACCAGAGGACATTTTGAAAGGGCCAACAATAAAACATAAACAAAGAGGTTAAATATGGTTGTGAGTATTTGCTGATCTTTCACTCACCTCAAGTGGAAAAGACGGCTGCTCGTTGTAGACCCGCACAAAGATCTCTCCCACTATCAACTCCTTGTTGTGATCAGTGAACACAAACTCTGCACCAAAGCTTTCATCATTTTCACCCTAGAGGGAATACAGAGGTACATTAATAATTTGTTGGATTACTACCATAAAGCTTACTTATTAAATCTAATGTCAATATCTTACCCTCTTGATGTTTCCCTCCTGTTGACCCTCCAGAAACTCCAGCAGCTCAGCTCGTGTGAGGTTGTTCCAGATCAGGTACGGGTTCTCTGAGTTACTGTTCAGCAGCTTCAAGACCTAAATGTAACACAGGGAATGTAAACGTCAGTCTGTTGTGTTTGTCTATATAAGTAGATTCCATGTTCCTTTCCATATGTTCAACTGACCTCGGCAGGAGTTCCTCTTCCCAGCCTCCTTGAGATGTACGGCGTTAACATGGCTGCTAAGCTCTTTCGGATGGTGGGGTTCTCAGGAGGCGTGCCATCGATGCCATTGGTCTCTGAGACGGGATTGATTCCCTCCGGGTTGTGCGGAGGCTGGACGTAGCCTCCCAGGCGGCTGAGAGCTACTAGGCTGAGCTTGGCCAAGCTGTTTGCAACCTCCTGCTGGTTCGAGTCCTGGCTCGCCTGCACACCGCTCTCCTCCAGCGTGTAGTCGTAGTTGAAGAGGTGCACCAGCAGATGCCAGAGCACACCAGCATGGTACAGATGGGTCTGTAGGAAGAAATCCACTGCAAAGGAGCTGATGCACTGCACGGCCAGTGCCGCAGTCTTTGGGAGACCCTGAGAAAAGAGACAACATGGATCAGTACAGAGGAAAAAACACGTCTTTAGGATTTGTGATTAACATAGAAAAAAGATTTTTCGACCACACCATCCATCTCTTTACACAACAAGACTATTACAAAGGGTATTAGGCCTGTGCATTAACGTTTTATGACAAAAAGTGCTTTTTTCATATCGCAAATCGATATTCAAATATTTTCAAACCATCTCACCTTTCCATAGAACAAGATATGACACAGATCCCTGATGATATTGGGCAGTTCAATGATCTTTTCCCTGCATTCCTCAAACTGGGCTGCCACACTGTAACACTTACAGATGTGCCCGCACACCTGAGGCACAGCAAATGTTAAAATAGTGTTAAATTAATCATCGACACTCTTTTGTACAAAGAACAACAAGAGAATAAAGAATCAAGTGTTTAGTGATGATTTTACCTGCACAGCCATGTCATCAGGTTTACTGGACGCAGTTAATACAGCAACACACCGAGAGAGAGCCTCCAACAACATCTGATTAAATACAAGCAAAGTTTATTATTCAATCATTCACATTTTCCCAGTTCTCCAAGTATATAGAGAGCTTGAATGTTTAATTGTGACAGCTTGATATTACAGGATTTGTTTATTTCTGTATTTACCTCGATGCCGTTCTCGCGGCGCAGCTCCTCAGCGTTAAGAGCAGAGCAGTTGACCGTGTGGAACGCCAGTTCAGCGGCAGCCGGGAGGAGCGGGGAGGTTTTGGAGAAGAGCAACCCATCCTCCGTCTCCATTGTGATTGTTTTGATGAGCATGGGGTAACCGGCGTATTTGTAGGGTTCCAGTTCTGTTTATAGACAAAGAAGCGGCCAGATGACTTAAAAATCACAGAAAAAAATCAATTTCTCTGCAATAAAAATCCACAAAATGAAATGAAACCTATCTGCCTACCTTGCTTGTGTTGATTGAACAGGATGCTCTGGGTTTTGAGGATGAGGATGATGTTTTCTGGGTCGGGTCCATCCAGGATTCGGGCCGATTTTGTGCAGAGGAACTCGTAGGCTTTGTTGACTTTCTCAAACATGTCCTGAAGGAAAAAACAAATTGAAAACAAATAGGACGACATTCTTAGTCCAGTAAATGTTCTATCAGTAAAGACTGTAATACACACCCTGCCCTCTGGGTTCTTGTCAGGATGGTACTTCTGAGCCAGTCTGAAGTAAGCCTTCCTGATTTTACTCTCCTCGTGCCTGAAAGAAAAGCGATATTAGATAGATATTAGCTAAATGTATGGTGTCCCTCTATTTCTAGACCAAAACACACATTTTTAGAGACCTAGTATCTAATATTTGATTAAGAATTTCAGAAAAGTAATAAGTCAAAGTCAACTCACTGCCCCTGTCCTTTGGGAAGGTTGAGGACTTCGTAGGCGTCATCTACAGACATGGAGGGAGGCTTCTTCTCCACTTCTCTCTTCCAGGCTTCAAGAGTGTCTCTTAGCAGCTTCACCTGTGGGGATGATAGTTGTGGATCAACATCTCAAAAGAGCCTCTCTGAGAAATGCAAGCAGGACATTTATAAGAGGGTTACGGTTAAAGACGTACAGCATCTCTTATGGTCCAGTTCGGGAAGCGGGAGGTGTCACAGAGATGTCTGAGGTAGTAGATGTTGCAGAAGAGCTCGTTGTCCAGCTGAGGGAAGCTGATCACGGGGATGGGGCAGTACTGGTAGAGGGCCCGCGTGTTGCTCTGCAGTCTGGGGCTGAAGTCAGCTACATGTGCCGCTATCTTCTCAATCATCATGCGCCTGAGGAAATTCAAACAAAAAGTATTAAAATTCCTATAAACCAGACGGTGGCTTTTAAGTGTTGCACTTCTAAATAAGTCCTTTAAGAGAAGAACCTAATTAAACATGACACGAACTAATTTCTACCTCATCTCGCTGCTCCAAATCGCCTCAGGTGTATCAAATTCCCCGAGGAATATCTCAGAGAAGCGCTCAGCCTCGTAGTTCTCCAGATAACACACCATGGCCTCAGGCAGCACCGTTCCCAGAACACTACGCTGCACGATGTCCGGACCCTTAGACTGTGGAAAGGGAAACATGCAAATGTCAGGTTGGATTCATAAAATATTTAAATTGATACTGTAAGATTTAGATCTGTGTCTGAAATAAAGCAATTTCACCTCCTCTGATTTGAACGCTTGCTTCAGGTGAGTGTATTTCAGGAACCTACAACCACAGGGATATAATTAATAATCTCAAACTCATACAGGAAAACACGCAGAGGTCACTCTGATCCTTCACAGGTGCCATTGAATACATTTTGTATACTTATCCACCAACACATTTTCTTTGTTTATGAAAAAGAAGCCAAATAGAAAATATACCTATTTTGTATTATTACTCTGGAATTAATTCTGGCATGTGAGGATGTTTGTATGCGTCAGTTGTTTCTGGTGAGTCGTCACCTTGCAACAGGAAGCACGTTGGAGCCCGTGTACATCATGATGAAGAAGAAGATTCCAGTTAAATAGAGGCGCTGCAGATTGGGGTTGTCTTGCATCACCAGGTACAAAACATTGGCGACTTTTTCCACCAGGATCGGATCAAAAGTCAACAACAGCTGGAGAAGATAGAGAAAAACAATAGAAGACCATCATGATATTGTTTAAATTCATTCATTAGAGTAGAGATGGCATCTTAAGGACACATAAATCAAACTGTGCAATTACCTGGACAATGTGTGGGAGACAAGCATTGTCAGTGATCATCCTCTTGATTTTAGGTAAAGGACGAATAATGGCATTATCTTGGTCCCTAAATAAAAAATAAATAAACAGGTATATTACAGTTGTGGTCTCTTAATTTACTGGACCGATCAAAACATATCACATTAAACAAAAGACACAGACAGTCTGTGTGGTCCTCACCTGCTGGGGTAGTAGGAGCACATGGTGATGAGCATGTTAAGGATTAGTGTTGCCAGATCGGACTCATTCATCACTGCCTGTCCTGTGGCCAGGAGGCACCATTTCAGCTGGGGGATGGCCTGCAGGGGGCGCCAACCATCCATGCCCTGAGCCCAGCAGCGTGTCTTTGCCGTCAGTACACCCGTGCTCCAAAACTCCTGCATCTGTGACAACAAAAACACAACACAAGGATATGCATGGGTGGCTACTACAAAAATAAAGTAAAATAAACATACACTGAAAAATAAACTGCAGCAACTGCAAGGGGAATTGTTATTTCCATTTATTATATTTTGATAAGCTATTGTTCGCAAATCTTTCCTCCGTGTCCCTTTAAGAGGATTACATACCTCCTCAAAACTGAAAGGTCCTCTTCTCTCTTTGTCTGCGTTACCAAAGTACCACTCCTTCTCACTCTCCCTCTTCATGTCGGGCGAAGCCTCCAGCACATTGGTCTGTGGAAAAGAAGATGAACTCTGTTTGACACACGCCACATAGATTAATTAAAAGATTCTCACGCTTGGGGTCACTGTTGAATTAAATCCTATCCATGGCTCAGTGAGAACTACAACATCCTGTGTCATGTGTGATCTATTAGATCAATGGAGCCATACTTTTCATGTCATGTGACTCTAAAACCAAGGCAGTGATGTTTTCTACCTGCAGGGGCACAGTAGCTCTGCTGGTATGCAGATGAGCTAGCGTCAGCAGGTCCACCAGGATACGCACTCCATTTGAATCCATCACCTCCTTCACATTTTTCTGAAGAATAGAAAGTGAATAAATATTCAGGACACAAAGAAAAAAGTGGGTGAAATGAACAGGTGATGCTGCTTTTATCAACTCACTCTGTTGAGAATCAGCTTGTTGAGGAAGAGGATGATTCGGTCTCTCTCCAGTTTGTCTGTACACTGAAACCACGGAGGTGTATTTTAGGTTTTGGGATTCATTCCTGTATTTATGCACACTTGCAGTGACATTTTCCCCGTACTCACTCGGTCCAACATGCCCACGATGTATTTTGTATCTGTGAAGGGGCCGATCTCCTCGAAGCACTTGCCATAGACGATGGAGAGCGCCTGCAGGCACAAGCACTTCATCGAAACTTTGGGTGTAAGCAGAAAGCGATGGTAGAGCTCGTTGAAGAACTCGTATCTAAGAGGAAAGAAAGAGAGAAAAAACGTAAAATCTAATGTTGGGATTCAGATAATAATGATAATATTTGTGCAGCTAGTTTGGTTGAAGCCTTACGATCTCTTGATGGCATTCGATTCATCATTTTCATCCTCCTCGAGCAACAGACGCAGATAATAATCCCCAATTTTGATCTCATCTGAAAGGCACTCATATTTCACCTGCAAATATATATATTCGTATGAGATGTAGAAATTACCCTGAGTCTCTTTGGGGGATTCACAGCAGTATTGCATTGGGAGCTTATCAAACGCAGTTATAAATTAATGCTACAAACCTCAAACTCCTGGTGATTCCAGGAGATGACGGTGGCATTGCCAAGCTCGCGGTCCACGCCGAAGGCTCTCATCTCCCCCTCCAGAGCGTCCCGCAGCTCCTCCCTCGTCTTCAGGTTCCAGATGAGGTTGGACCGTGCATGGTCGACCTGGAATCTTGAGAACATTGGAAAAAGAAAGTTAGGAGAGTAACTAAATGATAAATAAATAATGATCAATAATCAAGATGATCACAACACATGGTCCAGACCCTGGGTTGACTATAGTTCTCTCTATGGGACATAACATACCGGTAGTAAAAAAGCTCCCAGTTGGATTCAATCTTTATTCGCTGCCGTCTTTTCCTCAGGATGACAGGCTTTTGGTTTGGGTTCTGCAAACGAAAGACAGGAAACATTAAAGATCCGCATCAGTTTATCAGTATTGAATATTATTATTATTCCAAAAAGAGAGTTGAGGAGTTAGAATGGCGACAACATGATACACAGACAACAACACCTGAAATGAATGGCACCAGTAACAAAAAATGTTTTTGAAGAATGGAAAAAAGTCAGATATTAGAACGATGAGACAAAAACAGTAACCTGTTAAAAGAAAGTCAACATTGCACCAACAGAGACAATAAGTTTATGAAATACAAAAACCAAGATGGGATCCCAAAATTCGGTCTGTTCTGTAATTCTTCCAGGATGAGTCAGCGTTTGCACATAGTAAATTTCGAAACAGCCTTTTGAGCATTTTCTGATTTTCAAAATTAGGCCACCGAATATTTTTGCTGCAAAGACAATGTTTATAATATGACCTGAAGAGTCAAACTAAATGGGTCAAATATTTGTTGATACAAGACACAACAGGTTCTCTGAACACGTCCTCTACTAAGATCAGGATAAGAAGAGACGTGTTCAAATGCCGTTGTTATCTATTGTGTAAATGTAATGTGTAATATGTTATTATAGAGCAGGCAGTGGGTCATCAACTGTCAGAATTAAAAAACACACTCAATATGCCACATGGAGATGGAAACACGGTTTGGTCAGAGAGAGAGAATATAGGCATGGATCCCGTTGGTCAATCCTACTTACCAGGTTATTTCTGTCCTGCTGCATTGTTTGACAGCAGAGAAACCACACAAGACAGAGGGAGGGTAGGGTAGAGACAACACAGAGAGGTTATTGTTCTTTGGGTCAAACACGAGAATTACAACAGGGTCACAGGTCACTAGGCTACTGATACAAAGACAGTTTCGTACAAATCTGTCACTAAATCCTGCAGATTTATTATCTGATAATCCACTAGATTTCATGCTAACACCAAATATGAAGGGAGCGTTAGAGGTGCAAATGTAAAGTACTGGCTGTGACAGGGAAATGTCCAGTGAATGCAAGCCTATCAAAATGCACAGTTGATCAGCATCAGCCATTTTGAAAATGAAGAAAAGGAAAACGAGAGCACGGTGACATTCAGGTGAAAGGTTTTGAGTTACAGCTTTGTTTGAAGATAGAATTCATTTTGTTGAAGCAGGCAGGAGCAGGCAACAGTTAAGCTGACACCGTCGACCTCCACCCAACCACACACACACACACTTTCTATTAGACACACAGGTTCACAGGTCCTATCTGAATTATCTTGAATCTACTAGATTTGCATCTTAACAAAGGTAGAAAGTTAGAGAGGTGACCATTGGAATTGAATAACACATTTACCAAAACAACAGACTATGGGGCACAGACTAAATATACCTGTAATGGAAAACTTGTCAAATAAAAAAGCTGCACATGCAGTCTGGAAAGTAAATATACAAAGCACTGCATCTTGACATATATGCTCCTCTCGGTCAGGAAGCAACAGCTCTGCTTCCAAAGCAAGATGCAAAGCAGCTGCAGCTGAAAAGTATGTTGCTGTGTTTGTCACTGGACTCGATGTTCAGAAACAGCAGGATGAGCAACAGCTAGAGAAACCAGAGCAGCAGCAGCAGCAACAACAGCAGAGGCATATCTGATTAGCGAATCAGCCTTTTGACTCACTTTGTAAGGGAAAATAAATCCTCACCTCCTTCTGTGCTATGCCCATCTTATCTCTCCAGTGCATCAGAACTATATCAGCCTTCTCCTTGGCAAACTTCTCCACCTCTTTGGCTGCTTTGCCAGCTAGCCGCTGCCAATCAGGCACTCTGTTTCGGTTTAGCTGGTCCTGTGGAAAACACAGAAACACATGTTAAGAACCATGTAGAAATACAAAGCATTGATTATATTTAAAACTCCTTATTTGTCTGGATACCTGGGCGAGTTTCAAGTTGTCCCGGATGTGCATCCTGTCCACATCTTTCTCTGGGACGGGGTCAGGACTGTCCAGGTAAGCCAGCAGGCCTGTTGGCTAAGAGCAAAGTGAGAGAGGATCACAAAGTGAACTTAAACAGGATGTCAAAGCTGCCAGACTTTCGTTACAATAATAGTTTCTGCCATGAGTATTGGACAAGCATCAAAAACTCGTTTAAAAGTGCCAACTGGGCAGATTTGGAGCCGTACCAGTATCCTCTTCAGGAGGTTCATGGCAATAGGGTTCTCTGCTGTCCACAGTCCCACCAGGTGACGACTCAGTTGTCTGAAGAGGAAACATGTGATGTAAGCAGCTGAGCCATTGTGTTATTTGTCAGACAATATGCCTTCTTGTTTATCTACTGTAAAAAGTGTAGTTTATTTGACTGCTATATTAGGTTTCTCAGGTTGAAAGAAAACTGTTAAGTGTGTATTGGTTGAGGTTGGACCTGTTGGTGAGCATCCTCTGATCAGAGCTGATGGTGAACAGAGATGTGTGCAGATGCCTTGGAAGAGCCCCTTCACTTAAGGCCAGCTCTTGCATCTTAGTGGCTATTTCCTTGTCTCCCTCCTACAACAAACATGCAGGTTTATTAGCAACATAAATCACGAACATTAAAGACAGAATAATTCATGCTGAAGAGCAGCTAACCCGTGAAATACGTACCTCAATAATGGCCTTCATTACCAGCCCAGCTCCCTTCACTATGGCCATGGAGGGATGCTAGAGATAAGAACAACAGATTTCAGTTCACGAGAATGTAATGAATTTATCGGAGTCATATTATTATCTATTAAATAGATATGTGGCAACCAGCATCACCACAGGCCAAACAAACATTTCAAACAGGCAGGTTTAGAATTGAAAATATTAAAGCAGATGTAGTTATTCATCAGTACGTAAACCAGCCACCTGGAAGAGTTTGAACAAGGTGCGTCCGTTTGACGCAGCCATCTCAAGCAGCATGTCAAACTGCTGCCCCTCTGTGGTTTCACTGTAGGGGGCGCAGAGGGCAAACGTTAAGAAGTCCAGCAAGGAGCTGATGACCAACGCTCCTGTTCCTTGGTCCTGTAAAAAAGCACGAGAAGGACAAATGAGCGTGGTGACCCTGAAAAAAACCCCATCTCCAGTTCCTCATCAGCCTGATAGCCTGAGCTGATGCTGAAACAGGCTTTAACAATGAAAAGCAATATACCACATTAGTGATGAATTTTTCAAGGAGGTTTTCCAGGAACTTCTTAGAGGACAGCAGGGAGGCCTTGTTCAGCTGCTCCTGCCTCAGGTCATAGTCATCGTGCATCGGCTGGAGTAAAAGACACAAGATAAGGTCTCAGCCCAAAAGCAAGAAACGTAGCAATCAATGAAAGGTATTTCCATAGCTAACAGGTTACTTACACACATAAGTGCACAGAGCATGTCTATAGCAGCATGTGTCACACTGTTGTTGTTCCTTTTTAAAGCTTTTACCGTCTTTACTCCCAACTTTTCCCTGAACCTAGAACACACAAACATAAATTCACAGATTTAGTAACACTACTAAATCTAACATGCATTGAAAAAAAAAAAAAAAAAACATATAGAACTGATATACAGTAGAGTATAAAACATAAAATGTATTATTAAAAACAAAAAGGTCTGGGGGTGGATACACAAAGAATTCATTGCTTTAGTAGAAGCTCGTTTCTTTTTTCTACTGAACTTCAGAGCATAACATCATTAAAGAGGATTTCCTCAAAGCAAAACCAAAACATCTAAGAATTTATAGAGATCTGTGTCTGTGTGAGGGAGACACCAAACTGCAGCAATGAATTTTTCAGGAAAAAACAATCTGGCTCATTTGCTTCAAGGAATAAACAGTAAATACAGTTTCTCTCATACATCTCAGTGATGCGGAAAGACTCAAAGTTTCTGTATATATTTTTTTATTTCCAGAAATGTAGAGGATAGATGGACTGAAGCAGATACTTGGAGAGAGATGAAGCCACAAACATAAGAGGATGAAATGGCGAGAGTGAAAGGTCAAGACAAATCAAGGCAGACAGCTCGACTGAATGGAGTGAGGTGACACAAGCTCTGCTCTGAAGTGCCTGTAAAAGGCCTAAGATGAAAGCAGAGCAAAGATGAAAGAGGAGGAGGAGGCCGACCAACAGACAGCTAAGAGGTTAGTTTGAAAAGAAACGAGAAGGAGAAGAAGTAGAGACGGACAAAGGGCAGACTGAGATGTATGGATTGATATTTACGTAGCATCTGTGAGTCCAGCCCCTTGACCAGACCTTGGAATGACAGAGCATGCCTGTTACCAGCAGCCCAACAAAAGTGTAATTTGAAGAAATAAAGTGAGAAGGTAGAGCAGAGCATCTGTTGCGTCCTTACTTAGGCAGCTGGGTGAAGGCCTGGAAGCCAGCCTTGGAGGCCACTAGGCGTCGTATGGCCTGGAAATGGCTCTCCAGCTCAGCGTTAATGGCGGGCAGCTCGGCCTCCTGGGATAAAAGAGCTAGGATGGCGTTGTTGATGAGCTTCTCCTTGTTCTCGGAGAAAAGACCCTGAAGAGAAAAGTAACGGCGATGGGGGAAATTAGTTTGAATCCTGCCTGAGCAGATGGGTGAGTAAATCACTCAGGAGCCGAACACACTCACATCTTGGGTTACTGCATGCAGCACTCCACTGTACGATATGTTGGCGTTGAATCTGAACACTGCGTCCGCAAAGTTTCCATCTGAGCAAAGGAAAGAGGGAAGGAAGAATTTAACAAAAGATCACATCACCTGACATTTTTAACTAGACCAAGAGACCACAGCCCTGTTAGCAGCTGTGTGAGTCTGTAATCACAAACATAACCCCATAACTAATATCATATATCATATCGCGGACATGAGCATTCAAGAAACAGTTGAAAATAAAATCTTCATATAAACCAATGTAAACGTTATCAAATACATTTGGCTTCCTGAGGATTAAGGACTCTGACTCACTGGGAGGTGCTGCCAGGAATTTGAGATGCAAACTCTCCACCTCCTCATCAACGGGCATGCTCAGCAGGCCCCATCTCTGCCCTCGCTGCGTCGAGGCCATCTTAACGCACACGTCCCTGTTGCCCGATGCACGGACTCCATCCAGTAGGCTGGCTAACAGGGAGTCCCTACACACACAAAGAAATGTTGTTAAATTCATGACACTGATGAGTGGTGGGGAGCACCGGTGACGTGTTTAAGATGTGCAGCAGACACATGCGAATGAAATGCTCTCATCTTCTAAACAATATAAATAGAACCGAAAATAGGGACAAAAGAGGTTAATACATTTACATAAGACAATTTACAAAAACACAGGACTTGCAGTGTCACCACACACATAAAGAAAGATGTATGTCTTACCTTTCTGTGGAGGAGAACTTCCGGATCTGACCTCTGATGAACTCTACAGTAAACACCTGAGGGTTGTCTACATCACAGATGAGAGAAAATACCTGAAGGAAGAGGAAACGTTCACTGACTCAACTCATACATGAAGAAATAAACACAGGTGGTGCAGTTAAAATTGAACTTTAAAGGACGAGAGAGAAGAGAGAGAGATTCGGGATATTTCAGCCTAAAAAAATGGTATGACTTGCTGTTGGTTTAGTGTTTACCTCGCCGAAGGGTTTGATGGTGGCTATGTTGTATGACGCTGGGTCTCTCTCCACTAGACATGTCTCTGTCAGTGCCAGGATGCGCTTAACAGGTTCCTGGAGGAAATCAGGAGAGAGAGAGCATTACAATCTGTAAAGGAGACTCCCGTTAGGTTCCTGGACCCAACTGTGAGAAACAAGATGATGCTAAATGTTCTGACCGGGTGACGAGGTGTGATCTTCTGCACCACGAACTCTGCCACTGAAGTTATGCTTTCATCCGAGCTGTACTTCCCCAGCCGGTCCGTCACAAAGTTCTCGAAGGTAAGAGTCTCCTTCCTCAGTCGTAGCATGATGCCAATGTAGTTCCCAGCATGCTCGATGGCGCTGCGGATGATTTCTTCTCTTTGCTCCGAGGCAAACAGATGCTATGAGGAAACAGGACACAGGGAAGGAAAATCGTATGTTAGCAGAGACAGAAAATAACAAAATCCATTGAAGCATAAACACAGAAACTCCATAAATGCATACCAGCCTGCTGAAGCCTCCATAGAGGATGCAGAATCCTCCCTGGTAGTCAGAGACCTCGGCGAAGCCCTCGACATTCCGATAGTCATAGGAACACACCACCCGGTTAGTGTTGGGGTCAATCTGGTCGATGCCGCCCGGTGTCACCTCTAAACATACCGGCTTTCGTGTGTCGCTCCAGTGGTGCTTGTAGCAGTTGTAGCGCTGTTGGAGAGCACACATGTAGTGAGACACGGTCAGTTATAAGTCACCACATACACTCAAATGTGATTTTAAATTTGTATTGACTGTAGTACTTACCCGGCCAGTTATCTTTCCTTCTGAAAACTCTGTTCTGAATCTCTATGAAAGATAACAGAAAAGAAAGATGATGCGATGGTGCTGACTTACACAGCTACATGTCAAATTGTTGCGGTGTTCCACATATTAACACTTTTAATTGGTTCTATGGGGAAATACCCAACATGGTTGCTGTGTTTTAACACCTCAGCATAATGAGCTTATTTCTACCACAACAACAAAAAGCTGTCTGCTGATTCACATCTGTGATAAACTCAGACATCGAGTCCAAGGGCCTGTGATTTGCAACCACTGCATTCCCAAACAGTGTGAACGTAGTGACTTTGCTGCAAATTTCATTTCTTTTTTACCAACACAGCAAAAATGTGCAGCCGTGACACTTTGAGAAAGCAATAATGTGCTGCATCAAACCTCACACCTGAGATCTTTGTGTTAAAAAATGTGTGTATGAGGTCGGTTTAATCATTCTCTATGATGGCGGTGAGTCCTTTCTTATTCTCACCAGTGCTTCTGTGAGCAGCTCTGTTCGGTGCTCGGTCGAGAACTTGAGTGTTTCCGACTTCTTGCCACTGCCTTTGCGGAATGTGAGGTTGAACTCTGTTCCCTGACCTTTTCCCACTGGACCGATACCGCAGATATCTCCATAAGGCCACTGGTAAACATAAACAGCAACAACACACAGATGAACACAAAAGTCAGAGTCACACAAAGTTCAAATATTAACAAGTCATCTCTGGTAAAGTTCCTCTATTTAGCATTGACACCATCAACCACAACTTTAAAATGTGGTTTTAATGTTGTGGGTTATCAGTTTATAAGCAGTATATAAACATTTAATAATGTTTTATTACATACTATAGTGAAGTTACAAGCAGATACAAATGTTTATTAATATATTTATTAACAACTGTAACAACATTATGAGCAGATAATGAATGACACTTTATTAAGTGTAAAAATATTAAATACATCTTCATAGGATTTAACTGCTAACAAAGGGGACTTTAAGTTGTTCAAATGTATTTTTTTAACATTATTATATTTTCAAAACAACCCTGTTGGGACTGGATATACTAGATATGGATAACTACAACTAAGATTTAGTCCCTGAATGACGCTGGACTTCCTCTTTGACGGGCTGCACACACAGATACTGACCTGATTTGTTACTTCTAGCGTAGCAGGGTTGTAAGTTGTAATGCCATGTGTCCCCACTGAGAAGACTCGCTTGTACCTTGAACACAGAGATGAGATGAGTCAGAAACAAAGCTTAACCATCACCGGCTTGCACTTGGAAGCAGCAGCAAGTCAGACGACGGTGTGACGTCTGTTTGTCCTCTGGGCTCATGATGAGTCAAGGACAGGTGACGTCACTGGACGTAAGTTACCTGATGATGTCAACCGTTGAGCTTTATTATTTCAGTTTCAAGACATTTAATGAGCGAGTAACGCAGATGATACACAAACAGGGTGAAGGAATGATGAGAACAGATCATAAACTAGCACTTAAAGCTGCAAAATGACATCATGTGAGCAGGAGTGAAAATAAACGAGCAGCCGTTAATTATTGTTGCTGCCTCTCGTTGTAGACGAGTAAAATAAGACTGAGTAAATCCCCACTCGATCCATTATTACTATGAGATTTGCTATTCTTTCAATGCATTTATCATATTAGGTCCCTCCAGCTTTTTTTGATGAGTCACTTTATGACACTGAAACAAAAAAGACCAATTAATTTGAAGTGTTAAAAGAGGAGGGAGCTTCTCAAATAGTAGGAAGGACGTGTGAAGTTTTATTTTGCAAATCTTTCTGCATGTTACACTCTGTGAATTTGTGTGCATGTGTGGTACAAGCGTGCAGAATGGTGGTGTGTGGTTCATCAACAGTTCCAGGTGGCATTTTGTGCAAAATCCATAAGATTCTGCCTGTGGTTTGATTTGAAAATGGGTCATTTGAGGTTTTTAGATTCGGGCAAAGTTTGAGGTGAGGCAGGAAGTGTCCTGAGGTGATGAATGACAGAGTGGTGGTAGGGTTCAAATGTATTTTCATCTCCGTACAACATGTTCTTTTAGCACCTCCACTGTACACTCAACATGCTGACTGGGATCCTTTCTGTCTCGTACATCCTAAATAACTGGCGGTGATACCATTTAGGGAACTGGAGCAATCAAAGAAGCAGAGTATGAGAAAGACAAATAGTGAGGGTTACTTCCACATAATGCATTTGTTCTTGTGTACATAGTCCATGTTTAACACAAAGAGACAGGACAGTCCGAAGCCTGAGGCAAGGCGGAAGTGGAATATTACTCCCACGGTCAGTCTCCCTCCTTGTGCAAATGTCATGTCATTTTTTTTGGACACCTTCTTCATTAGAGAGGCTGAAGAAGTAAACTCTTTCACTGATGTTATTATCTCTCCCTGCAAGGTTATGTCATCTGACAAAGAATGAGACCAAAACTCCGTTCTGATCTCAGGGTGTTGCCTCTGTCCACATTATGACCTTGGTGCTATGTGGCTGTCTTAACTTGGGTGTCAGCACAGACCTCGTCAATTATTCATTCTCTCTAGACTCATTTTATCCCCCCGCCAACTCTATAGTAAAACGAAGGCAATATCTGACCCTCCCCGGGGGGGGGGGGGACAATGCATGATGTTTCATTTATACTATACTGGTCTTTCCAAGGCGAAGCCAGTCACTTATGATCAGTTTTAATAAGTGTGCCGGTTGTAAATAAAAAGGAGTGGGCTAAAATCCAATTGCTGTTTTTTTGCACACGTACTTATTTAGTGTTCTTTGAAAATAATGGTAAAAGAACAAATAGACGATCATGAAAACGATTTACTATTGAAAGATAACCACAAAGACTGATAGAAGTAGTCAGATGCGTCTGCAAAGTGCCTCTGAGGACAGCGTCATAACAAAGTGATGTAGTGCTCAAAACAAAGGAGAAATAAAGTACCACCTTCGTGTAGGAACGAGGGATGAGGTGAATTGGTATATTGATCACAATGTAGAGACTCATCCATCAGACCACACACTCAACATAACCAGTGACCTTTTAACTCATGCAGCTGTAGGTAAGAAAGGGACAGACAAGACTTTCCACCATTTGATTGATTTACATGATGTAAATCCCACTTAAAATCATACATACAGATTGTGATAAGTATCAGGTTACTTTTCATTAGGTTCTACTGTACAGTGAGTCTTTAAAACTTTTTCTGCCACTACCACGGTTTCATAATGTATCACATTAAGCAACTTCCTGTATCTGACCAAATTCTTCACAACTGCCACTCCTCTTTAAACAGGCTCAATTTCTCAAGATGCACTTGTATAGTGACAAACAAATCTCTATTTCCCACAAAGAGAACAGATTTGTATATCTAAAAACACGGCGAGGACAACGCTGCTTAATCCTCTAACCAAGAATGAACAAACACTGGAGTTCATACGTGTAGCGTGTGGACACAGAGCTGAATGTGAACCACAAACACACACTAGAGAATAAAGGGATAGTTACAGTACAACCCATGTAACAGTATATCAACAAGCATATCATGTATTTGTAACAGCTATTCCTAATTGTTCAAGGAGTAACATAAAGTCTTACAAAGAAATATGTTGATATTTTGTAAAATTGGGGGGGGGGGAATGGCAAAACTCTGAAATGACAAATAAAACCAAGATAAATCTTTAGTCTAAAAATCACGAAATTGCCCTTCATTGGGAAGAAACCGACAAATCTAATATACTCAACAAGCTACAGTCACAAGACTTAAATTAAACTTGATCATGAGCACAGACAGAGAAGGGAAGTGCTGCTGATACTCAAACTGGACACGCTACAACTCTTTAGGTCTAAGATGCAGAAATGCTTTAAAGGCTAGTTCTGAGTGTCACTCAGTATTCAGCAGATAACCTCGTAGAGACACTTTCTGCAGTCACGGAAAAACTACTCTTTCCTCTTCTAGTCTTTGCAGAAAATCTTTAAAAAACAAAACTGGCACTTTTTGAACAACCGTGTCAAAATTACTCCTTATTTTTGGCCTTTAAGGGAAAACTATTGTGAAATATTTGATACCCATTGAAGACAACAGAGGCCCACAATATCTGTGTCTGTGAAGCAAGCATCAAAAGAGGATATCCTCTTTCAGCATCTCTCGCTTTCTGTTGACCTTCTGACGATTTCATACAATCTCTTCAAACAGCAGAAATGCAGATGACACACACACTAGTTTTCTGAATCAAAGGAGGATGTGTCCAGTAAATATTCATTTTGTAAAACACTGAATACATTTCCTCACTCAAGCACACTCCTATCGAGCATGTGGGACAGGACCGATGCAGACAGACATTTTCTATCTTCATGCTCAAATTGATTTGAAGTGGAGGCCAGAGGCTATGAAATGTTCACACACAGCGAAGCAAAACTTGTTTTTTTTAATAGAATCAAAGATTAAAATGTAAAACAAGTAGACTTGAGTGAGTAGTTGGCTGATTGCACACAAGCCGGCGGTTATGGAGAACCTGATTTGACCGAGTCATATGTAGTTACACTTCACTGAGAAAAACAGATTTATATTACACAAGCACCAAAGACGGTTTCATTTTCATTTCTCTTGCTTTCTCATGTTCAGCTTTGTGTCTCTCGCGGAGGGTCATGGAACCAGCAGCTAACCCGTGCCAAACTAATTTAGACAAACCACCAGTAAGGGTGTACTGGGTTGGGCATCAGTCTCCACTGTCCATCACATGTGCATCAGCACTTGTTTCTGCCGGACACTTCAAGAAGCATTAGCCGGATGAAGCTCAAGTGGCGGCTAATGCTCTGCAGCCCTGGTTAAGTTACCAGAGTCAATGGCGAGCCTTAATGGGGCCATTTAGAAAGCAGGTATTGGTAATGTGATCCCACTGGCTCACTGCTCCAACTGGAGCTTGACCACTGTATTAGATTGAGTCTCTTCTAGTCTTAGGGCTACATTGACATGTGTAATTTAAGAATAAGTTATAATCTGTACAATGAAAACAAACTGTACATATATATAATTCAGATCATGAATAATGTATATAAGATTTAAAGGGGACTTTCATACATACTGTCAAACTATTGAATATGTCAATTGGAGAATTTTCAGGACTATGTACTAGTATTTTTTATAGAAATATTAAGACAAATAAGACATAATAGTAGTAATAGTAATAGTAATAATAACATTATAATTATATATATATATATAAACCCTTAGGTTAAGAAGCTTTTTATTCTTTTGTGTCCAGACAAAAACATCAGTATGTGGATGACATTTGCTCGATACCAGTTCTGTGCTGTGTTCACTATCAGAGTCTGTTTCTTTAGTTTAGATTTCATACGGCTGCACAGCTCTACAGAAACACCACAGCTGATCAGTGTTCAGCAGACGTTGCCATCCTTGGCTGAGATAAGGAAGTAAACACAATGGAAGCCCTGAGTCAGGATTGGAATATTTTCCTAAACCTCCTTCACAAGGTGACAAACAGAAGAGTCGACATTAAAGTTGTCTCGTAAACGGACACAGAGGCGACGTGACACAGACATTGCCGTCAATCCTGAAATCCAATCGGTTAGGCTGAAAAAAACAAATAGTGGGTCTTACTTTCCCCTCCAGGAGTGTTTGGTGGTGTAGAAACAGGCCAGGTCTTTGTTGTCCTTGACGACATTCATCTTCTCACAGGACCTACGACACAAACAAAAAGTTAGCATTTCCATATATTCAAACCAGATACAGCAAACATTTAGAAAATAATAGAAAGGTGGAAGATTGAATGTTCTATATGTTCTAGTTACACAGCACAAGGAGGGAAGGATCTCAGTCAAGTCACCATATAACCAGCACCCAGACCTTAACAAGTCATTCCTATGTCAAATCCATTCAGCACACATGCCACCACACTGCCACACACTTAACGCAGCCTTTCAACATTTTGCAGCTCATATAAAGAGACTCCCACCAGACGCTCCCATGGCTACAGAGACAACAGACCTGATTCCACCCATTCTTCACTCATATAACCTCAGCTACGAGACATAGCTTCAATGCAGGTGGTAGCGCGTCACTTCCATATCATTACAACCCTCTCCCCTCGGATATCTCCACTGGTGGAGAGTATGTTCAGCAAAAAATACACGAAGTAAAGGTCTTCCAATCCATGCTGTTATCACAGGCACAAAAACAACACAGCAGTGGACCAGCTGAGCATTTGTCAATAACGTCTGGTGCAGAGCCGGTGTGGTCTATTGATCCCCTTTAGATAAACAGCCTTGGTGACTAATTTGGATGAAAGATCATTGTTATTTGTAATCAGACAGCTACACACACTCAAACCAGGACAGCATATTCACAAGGATCAATTTTCCTTGTCACTAGATCTGGAGAGCTTCCTTCTAAAATAAGACACACAGCATCTTTGGATGGTAGTTTAGAGATGAAAGCTAGAAAGACAAACTGATAGTGACCAGACCATTGTCCAGACAAAGGAGGGAATAACGGCCTTTCCTTTCCTTAGTGCAGTAATTTGCTTGCGACTGCACAGTGACAAGGGGAACCTGTGTCAGCACTCTGCCAGGATCCTGGAAAAATCTGACTCCTGTTTTTCCTTCCTCTACGTTTCAGTGCGCAAATGAAGCAGGGAGCAGAAAAGTAGGTTCACATGATGGAATCCACCATTCACCAACAGTGTCTGGGGCAGGACACAGATATACACCCTGGTTTTTTTTACAACACTGGATGAGAACGTCTACAAATGATTGATGCCTGTGCTGGACAAACAAAAGGTGCCAGGAACAGTGCAGGGCCAAGTTTTGTATCGACGTTGTTTTCTTTTTCCAAACATGAATTCATGGAGCTGAATACTAAATGTGTTACGGAGCAGGGGGCTGATAGTGGCACAATAGATGTGAGCGACAAGCAGAGCACTGCTGCAAAAGGAGTCAATGCACTTTCTGTCATGTTACTGTGATGCCTGTAAAGAGAACCATGACGGCAGCTTCGAGGATTGGATCATGTGATTACCCCCCCCAGTTCCTCCTGCTAGTATGCAGATCAATAGCACATTATTCATGGTCTCAGTTTAGGAGGAGAAGACAGGGAAGGAAATGAAATAGGAATGCAGCCTACAGCACACACTGAATTAACATAATAACTTGCTCAACACTGGTCTCACAACATCTGAGTTTTGATAATTGATATATACCTACATGCTGTAATGTGGACAGCTGGGGCAGTGGGAACAATCCTATAGTGCATACAGGCTCTTGCAAAAAGCCCCTGCTAATAGGATTGTGACAGACTGCAACAGGCTGCATTATACTGGAAAGGCACCAGTTACAGCCACGATATGTTTAATGACAACTACGTCTCAAAACGGTGTCATTTTCACCCAGTTTCTCACAGCTGCAGTTCTACCACCTGGTTCTTTAATAAAAACATAAAGAGCAGGCGAACTGCAGGTACAAGGGTTAACCTAATCATGTGCTCACTATTACATCACTATATGGTCATAAGCATTTTTTATGATAAAGACCCAAACCAGACCTCGGCTAGCAACTGCAAAAACTACATATGCAAATATACAATGGGCCAAAACAATGACAACATACGGACCTTCAGAATAAAATGTGAATTCAGTCCGGACATGAGAACATTCTGCTGGTTCCCCCTCTTTTAAAGATGTCCCTGCACAGAGGACATTTTGCAATGGCCTCTGTTTATTTGCCAATTAAATGAAGCAATCTCACCAGCAGCACAGGAACATTTAACCCCCCGAAAACTTCACACATCACCTCGTATGATTGTGGCTGAAATGCACGGACGCCCTGCTTGCAACACACTAATCCAATCAATTCACAGATGTCTGCAGAAATAAAGATAAATGTTATATTCAAAACGTCTCATTTCAATTGTTAAACCGTTAAACGGATGAGCGGTGATAAACGTCCCGATCTGTCAACTGCATCCATGACAGGCGGAGTTGACGTTACCTGGCTCCCGGGCAGCTAGCTTTATCGCAGCGGGCCTACGCGCTTCGCTAACCGGCTAAAAACAAGCACGACAGCGCCGTTCGTGCTAATGTCTACGCCGCTGCTTCGCATCTAAACATCGACGGACACTTTAGCTATCAGCGTTTATCTGTAAAATGCGAGTGAAAACGCACTGAAGGAGGGGGGAGGCTAACGCTGAGCTAGCCCGCAAGCTAGCTTGTAGCATACCAGTGAGCCTTGCTAGGCTACTAGCTAGCAGCGGGTTCCAGTGGAGCGGACATGGAGAGGATGGTTGCGGGGAGAGTGGCAGCTGCTCCTGGGTGCGTTTACCTGTCGACTCGCTAGCGGGCGTTGTTCGTAGCGGACCCTCAGCCCCCCACCCTCCTCCGACTGCGGCTGGGAGCTGCTCGGTTTTGCCCACTGTGATGCTGGAGGTGCTCGGTGACGCCGTGTTCCCCCAGACAGGGCTCAGGACGCTGCCATATTCCTGGTACCACCAGTGTGCCGCTGCGCGTGCGCCGCCCCTGCCCTGTCATGCGGCTGTCAGCTGATTGGTTTGTCTGGACGCGGAAGTGTCGACGGACCTGACTCCAGATCAGTTTTTCACATCAGTTCCCTCAGGGTTTGAATAAACACACACTGACGCAACTGACCTGGGAACAGTTTAGACAGACTATGGGCAGAAGTGGTTTCATAGATTGGGGCAAACGTATTTTCTTTTCGTGCTACTGTTTCCGAATAGAATGAGTACTATTCTTTAGCTGAATGCATTTATTAGCTTTAGTTTATTTCTTTGTTCTTTGTCATTTTTCATTTTTAGTGCAACACCGTGCAATAGTGTGACTATTCTTTAAGATGTTTACATTAATTTGTATTTATAATTTAGATTGGTTTTTATTATTTGTTTATATATTAAATATAACATAATATAATTAAAATAAATGTAAAGGATCTTTATAATATTATAGTAACCATTTTTTTTAATTCTTATTATCACTGAATACATTCTGTGGGTTGATATGACTGCTGTGCCCTCTAGGGACAGTGTGACATCAATGCATGTGACAGCATTAGTCAGGTTTAGCACAATTATGCCTGCTGAGTACAGCCGTCACACACACACACACACACACAGACACACACAAACAAACACACCACACACACATAGCAGCACTATTTCCATGCTTTCACGAGCAGTTTACATGAACTTCATTTTCTCTGCATCCCTTTGCTAATCAATCACCCACTTTTTTTATATTTTTGAAAGTTTTCTAAAATAGCTCACAGACTAGCTGCTGAACATCAACATCCACAAGTATTGCCACACGAGCTAAAACACAACAACACCAACACATTGGCCTTTTACAAACTCCTGTACTGGTTACTGTTGTAAACTAGTGGTTTCTAGATCCAGAATTAAATTGCAGGCGACTCACCGTGACTGAAGGTAAAGGGGAAACATCTTGGCCTCTGTGACTGACTGATGTTGCACAGTGAAGTTGAGCGGGACGGCACAGAGCGGTCACATTATGAGGCATCTGATTAGGTGACCAACCATGCGCTGCCCGTTAGTCTAATTCAATTACAGCAAGAGAGACATTCAGGGGGGAAAGAATTTCCTTCTTTTCTCTTTGGACCCGCCTTGACAGAATGGATAGTGATATTCTTTAGGCTTCAGTGACAGAGGATAAGGAGGCGGCGCGACTTTATCTCTATGAATTCTTTATTCAGCTCATTTGGACTCAAATTAGTTTAACTGATGGAGAAGCAGCCATGTTGACTCCCATCTGACTTAAAAGGTTGCGTGTTGAAAGATCCCCAATGGTTGGTTGAGTGAGGTGTAAATGTGCAAATAAACCCTCTGCAAATAGATTGATTTACCAATCAGTAGTCAGAGGTATTAAGTGCCATTAGAATTGAAGACAGACAGGGAGGCTGCATGATCAACAGGGAAATGTGTTGAAGTTAAAGGAGAAAAACAGTAAACTCAATGGAAGTGGCTTCATGTGACTCAAGAAACAACAGATCAAATAAATGTTTAGCAAAAATGTAGTTCTTTAAACTCTTATTTTATCTGCACATTTACTAATATTGTGATCGGAGCATTGGGTTCAAACCACTTCTACATAAGTTGACATCAATCTTTCATGTCAAGAGAAGTGGTTCAAGAAATTCAATCAGCAGATACCACAACATGATTTTACAGTAATTCTACTATATACGATGGAATGTAGGGTCTCTCTTTAACTGTGATCTTTGCCCGTATAGCAGAGCCAGATGCTAAAACATGTGAATGTACATGTATGTTCCACAAGAAATAAGCTGCGAATGGGAGTGACGATTCCTTCTGAGGAAAGAGTTAATGAAAAGCAAGACTCACACTACCTACTCAATACTGCCATCCAGTGCTGACTGACCTTTGGCAAATGGCATAATTTAGAGTGATTGAGACATAATATACAGATCTGGTGGTTATTGTGCTGGGACAAAATTCAAATCTACAGGCCTACATTTTTTCTACATAACTGTAGATGATCGAATGAAATATTGATTTGAAATATAAGTTTACCCAGGTGATTTATTTGTATGGCACCCTTAAAGAACAGTGCAATTCAAAGTGCTCAAAGACATTAAAAGCTTTAATAAATGATTATATAAAGCGAATGTGAAACATACATATTTAAAAAAGGAATTTCAGAATAAAATAAATAAAATCAAAAACACGAGAAATTGTGTGTTATAAAAAATTAAACATTAGATTCAGATTTAATAAAACAAAATGCAATATTCAAAACAATATTCAGTTTGTGCCAATAGATACCTTTCAGCTAAGTCGAACTCACTGGGCCTTTATTACTAATATATTGTATTAATATTACATTTAATATAACATAATTTCCAAACCAATACTGGATTTTATTGTTACCGGTCGATTGAGGTTTTGCATTGTACATATAAATATCTATATTTATATCGTGAATACAAAAGTACCCGTATTATTATTATTATTAATATTATTATTATAGTATTACTACGTTGTTGTTATGTGTTGTACGCAGCCCCTTTGAACGCACCGCCTGTAACCAAGGCACTGACGCTCCTCTCCGTTACCAGGGCGCTCTCACGGCAAACAGTAGCATCGCAGCTAAGCTAACAAGCTAACAGGACAGATAATCTTACAGCCATGATATAACACCAGCTTCTTCACCAGGGGAACAACTTTACGTTTTAACTCCCAGTTCATCTAAACCATCGCTCCCAGTTCATCGACTTCAGATTCAGCTCCAGTTCGAGGTTGTCGCTTTAGTTTAGAGGCTGAAACTCGCGTTTTTTTCTCTTCCAGGACCAGTGAGCTAACCGAGCTAACCGAGTTAAGCTAGCTGCACAGCCACCATGGTGAGTAGTCGCTGTCCGTGGCTGGACAGGCCACCTGTTGGCTTTGAGGAGCTAGCATGCTAAACGTTTAGCTTTCTACATATCTGGATTCTCTGAAGTCACACACAGACAGATAGGAAGTGTGTGTGAGTGTGTGTGTGTGAGTGTGTATGTGTGTGTGGAAGGGGCCCTGTCACACATGAGCAGGAGAAAATCCCCTTGGAGTTAGCTGATCAGCTAGCTGTGGTTGCTAGAACAGTGTCTCCCCCATGTCTGCACACCACATCTTCCATTCCCACGTCTCACTTTGTCGCCCATCTCTTGCTTGTTGTCTCTGCACAGGCTGAATTCGGATTCAACGAGCAGCATCAGAGCGAAGTCATCAATTACATGCGATTTGCTCGTTCCAAGAGGGTCCTGAGGCTCAAGACTATTGATTCATGCTTCGAGGAACTCAAGGACAGCAGGTGATTGGTCACATCCAAGGTTCTGGGGCCATTGTTTGGATGTAAACTCAACTTTCCTCACTTTTCAGCTCGAATGCCTCTGTGACCTGTGATTGTGTGTGTTGCATGTGTGTGTGTTTGTTGTCTGCAGGCTGGTGGAGGAAACCTTCACGGTGGATGAGGTGAGGGAGATGCTGGACGGGCTGCAGGTGGTGGTGCGCGGGGAGGTGGAGATGGAGCTCATCAACACGGCCCACACCAACGTGCTGCTGCTCAGGCAGCTCTTCTCCCAGGCCGAGAAGTTTTACCTCCGGCTGCAGAGCGACATCTCAGAGCTGGAGAACAGGTGAGAGATGAAGGTGACCAATTCACGATTGTTCCCACAGGAGGACAACATGTTCTCAGTGATACATTATGAGGTAAACATGCCCCTCCTTGAACATGGTAGACATTATTTAAGAGTATAACATCTGTGCTCAAAATGTGGAACTGTGAAAGGTCAAATTGAGTGTCAAATAGAAACTGCGCTACGCTTCTACACACTGCGCCTAACGTGAGAAAAGGTCCTCTACTTTGAAACATCTCCTGTTTCCTCCTCAGTGCAGATCTGTTGTGTATCTGTGGTGTCAGGATAAAAGGTCGTCGCCAAGCCACACACACAGTTTACCCCTTTTTTTTTCATCACACTGGTTTTCTCTCTGCGGTGACGTTCAGTTGGTCTGAAAAGCTCAAATCCTGCCATCTTTTCACTACATTTTTCTTTCACTTATGAGAGCTGTGTGCATCTTAAATAAAATCCTGCTATTTTTAAAGTGGTAAAAAGCTACGTGATCACATGAAGTGTCATTGGTTTATGGCCACATGTGAGAAAAATAAGAAAAACCGGAAAGAACGTGTTTCTGAAAAGGGGATTTGTTCATATTACAAGTCTGAGCATAGAGCAACGTTGGCACCTACATGTGAGACCAGTTACTATGATAAATTACATCTGAACTGTTGCCAGAATCCACTGTACAGTCTTGACATTTTGGCAAAGGAAGTGTCAGGGCTTTTTGACGCATACGTTGACAGGTCGTTTTTTAAATAACAATAACCCACAGTTACACAATTGAGATAAAACTGTCCTAAAAAAATTAGGTTGAGCTAAGTTGTTCATAATGTTCACTTTGAAATACCAAGTTAAAATATACAAGTCCTCCTGTTCCTCTTTGTGCCAGTGAGATTGAGGAAGCAACGTTACATTATAATCTTCAGTATTAAACATTTACAAAACTTCTGCAGCCAAGAGCAACCGAGCCAGTGTTGTTAGCACGTTGTGTCTCTGTAAAGTACCAGAGTTCATGTGCAGGGGGTTGAATGTAGTCTCTCCGTCTTCTGTGATTATAAAGGTGAACTTCATTTAACTTTTGACCTCTGGAACCCTATGCCCTTGTTTGTGTTGTGGAACAGTTTGTAGTATGCAGATGGTGGGTGGATCAAGAAGCCCTGATGCTTTTTAGTTGTTTTTTTTACAGGGCTCAGCCCTACGTGACTTGATATGGTATCTAAAGCAAGAATACGCCCCGTGTCACAGGCTACGTGTGTTCAGCTACTTTTTAAAAACCACATTTAAGCTTTTCAGAGAACTGGAGTGTTCACCACAGGCATACATCTCATAGCATAAGTGTTAAACTGCCAAAAAACAAGGGAGTTTATTTGCCGACCTAACAATTCGCACCACAAAATGGAAGATTGCTGTAACGTATAAAACATCAACACCGCTGTGGGAACCTGACAGTTGTGAAAAGTGTTAATTCAGATTATCAGTCTCTCAGTGATGCTTACATCTTAATTGTAATGTTGTAGACCAATGTTTGATTAAATCTAAATACATTATCTTCTCTGAATTTGTCATTTTTATTCTGACGTCTAATCCTTTGCTAATCTCTCCCCCATCTAGAGAGCTGTTAGAACAAGTGGCTGAATTTGAGAAGACCGACTTTAAAACCACTGATAAGGTGAGATGAATGTGCAGCTCTGTCACAAGTAGACCTTAAAACCTCACCATCAGCAGAGTCATCGTTAATCATGAGCTCGAAGCCTATTTACACCCACATGGAACTCAGTCACTCGAGAACAGCCCAGCGATTTATGTCAGGTCACCCGTTCTTGATATGAAACCAGGCAGCTCAGCAGTCACGCAACACAGTGGCTGACTTGTGGCTTTACACCTGTCAACTTGGTGATGATGTACTTCACAGGATTTTCACATTTTTAAACAGTAGTCATTTGTCATCGTCACATTTCTAAGAAAAGGGAGATTGAACTGATGTCACATCTCCTGTCCAGTAGCGGCAAAGCAAATGTTTTCCGTCGATAAGTTTGTACTTTTCTTTACCAGATAAACCAGGAAACAAACAAACCCAAGTTAGCGCCGCTGAATGAAGGTGGAGTGTCGGAGCTTCTCAACAAGGTAAAGAAACACGTTTCATTGGGTTTAACGTGGATGATTATCAGGTTCACTCGCTCATGCGGATCTGTGCTGTGTTTCTACAGGAGATAGCGAGACTACAGGAGGAAAACAATAAACTGAAAACCAGGCTGCGGACTTTAGAATCCCAGGTATAAAAATCTGTCTCATACTGTTTTAGTAAAGCAGACCTCTACTCATTTACATTATTAACTTCATGCTCTGATGAATGTTTCCTAGGCCATGAGTGCACTGGATGAGAGAAGCAGGGCCGAGCGAGCTCTGAAGGACCTCCAGAAGGTGCAAGGTGAACAGCAGGTACTGTTCCATGTTTGATCCACAAGTTACTTCATTGTCATCGTCATCATAGTTCGCTTTCTATTTTAGTACCTCTATCTTTTGTTCGTGATTATCATTTACATCAACACTGTCTGTCATTGTGCTTTTTATGCTCTAACTCGGATCTGAAACGGTACGTACAATATGTAGCTGATCAGTGTGTCGTGGAATATAGGAATAGACACCGTGTCCATCGTGGAGAATAAACATGCAACTGAACTGGTTTGTTGTGTCTTTGTCCTTCAAGTTTGCTGCTAAATCCCAGGAGATCAACTGTCTAGAGGACACAGTGGCGGCTCTGAAAGAGGACTACGAAAAGTCTCTCAACGCCAACGCTGTCTCCCACAAGGATCTGCAGGAGAACCTGATCTCGGCCAAACATGAGCTGCTTCGAGTGCAGGAGCAGCTGACCCTGGCCGAGAAGGTACAGGGTTAACTTACTTTCTCTCCATGCAGCCAAAGTTAAAACAGTGCTGTTTATGTCCTGTGAAGTGGGCAGGGCTCAGATCGTAAAAGATGAAGTCACGTGACTTCTGTGCACCAATAAGAATTTAGCTCAATTTGATTCCACAGTTGTGGGTTTGTTGGCTGATGTTTGTAGGCCACTGTGTCAGTTCAACCTGATTGAATCTCACACACACACACACACACACACACACACACACACACCATCCTGATGAGGTTTTTTTATTTATTTAAACTCTTAAGATTCATATCTCAGGATGGAGAAAGAGGTGGTGAGCCCGACAAACATCAACATTAAAATGTGTCTTTAGTAGATCTGTCGATATCAGAAGCTTGTTTCTCTGGCCAGTTTTCAGGTTGGGCACATTCAGCCCCCGCTCACATGTTTATGTGTGTGTGTTGTGCAGGAGTTGGACAGGAAGTTCCAGCAAACTGCAGCCTACCGCAACATGAAGGAAATCCTGACAAAGAAAAACGAGCAGATCAAAGATATTAGAAAACGACTGCAGAGGTGAGCATCCAGCAGTGAGATTAAAACATTGGTATTTTCAAGAACTTTTTTGGACTTCACACATGAAGAACGCAGCAGGAGATTGTCTGGGGAAATGTCCTGAATATTCAGGTTAGGGGTGGAGCCTGAGAAGATCACTCAGGATGCAGGACTTGATGTTTAAATTCAGACGTTTTTATATTCGGCTATGCTGTTGAGCCATTTCTCCAAAAGCTCTCGAATCTTGTCATCTTTCCAAGTTGACAGCTTTGTCAGCGTCTTCTGCATTAACGTGTGGACAGACGTGGACATAAATTATAACTTCTCTGCTGGCCAGAGCATACGAGCAAAAGGCCTTAATTCTATATTACTCCTAAAACTGTCTTTCTTATAAAGATTTCTGTCTATTTTTATATCTGCGTCGCTTCTCTGTTTCAGATACGAGCCTAACGAATGAGTTGAATCCAGGAGAGCTGGTTTATACAGAGAGAGGAAGGACCAGGACGTTTAGTGACTGTGGTTTGGCCCAGAAACCATCAGTTCCTATACTGTAAGACAAGAAACACAGATAAAAGTGTCCCCTTGCTTTGTGTGGCGTCTTCAGTAGAGTTGGTAGCCGGGAAGTCGACAGTAGGCCGAGCTGAATTCACAAATTAAATAGTCAGAAATAATAGCTTTCTCCAGCTGTGCTCATTTAGCCGCGTCTCAGTGTCAGAGTTCACTCACAGTAGCTAGCAGACTTCCCTCTGTGCTCTATGCAATAACCATCATGTCCGTGTTTGAAGAGGCCTTGTCCATTTTCTGAAGCTTCGCACTCGTATCTACCATCAGACGGATGTGGGTCACGTTTATCTTTTAGATTTTTAGTCGCCATTTTGTAGTCAAAAATCCAAATCTGTTTATCGAGAGTTTCGAGCAAACCCCGAGATATAGTTTGTTTATTACTAGTGAGCAGTTTTTCAAATGCTTCCTTATCCGTTCATTTTATTTCACCTAACATTTAA
This sequence comes from Pleuronectes platessa, assembly GCF_947347685.1. Taxonomy (NCBI): domain Eukaryota; kingdom Metazoa; phylum Chordata; class Actinopteri; order Pleuronectiformes; family Pleuronectidae; genus Pleuronectes; species Pleuronectes platessa. The sequence continues at coordinate 16,970,765 of NC_070645.1, forward strand.
TAGCATTTTACAAAAACTATTTTCAGTGACCGGACATTCTGTGAATGTCTGATCACTGAAAATACAAACAAATGGTTGTTTTTTGCATAAATCTTTTTTGTTTTGCACATTGAATGATACGGATAGCGATAGACAGATTTCACTACATCCCCTTGAACATAGGACATAGATTATTTTGTGTGTGTATTTTTCGTTTTGCTGTGAGTGACCGAGTGCAAGTGGAAACAAATAAATAAATCTATACATGATGTTCATGAAGTAATGCTCTTGCAAAGTATGATACATCTTCCCTATATTACTCTAGATGTGCATTTGTTTGTATTGTGCAAAGTATTGGGTAATAAAAAGCTGTTACCAAATATATCATGTGTGATCATTATCATATCTTTGATCTTTTTATTTTAAATATATAATTATATACTTTCACATCTGTGGAAAATATCTTATTAAAACAGCATTTATTACTAAATATCTGAGTTTACTGGAATATGACTAATAGACTGTTTTTATTTGTTTCTGAGCGTTAGATATTATATCTCAAAATTATTTTTGGAACTGACTGATTCAACAAGGGGGCGCTGTACTGCAAAAATACATGAGGTATAAATTACAGCGATCGTAGGCCTCCTTATGAACTTTGTCTTATTAATAATATACATATATATATATATACTTAATAAGTGCATCACTTTGAATTCTGAAGAGGATAACAGTGAGCTGTGGATCAATTGAAGTTTCAGTCTGGCTTCATATATTAACTGATATGTTTTTCAAACTATATTTTATCATTACAGACTCACTGATCAGAGAAGAAAGTCCAGAGAGTAGTAACAATGTTCAGTACATTCTTACTGGATGGAGAATGATATCTCTGATCTAATATGAAGAGAGAAAAATCTCTAACAACAAGATACTTCATGGTATTTTTTAAAATCTGTATTAGATTGTAATGATTTGAAATGACAGCTGAGGGCTGCAAACACTCTAACCACACTGAGCAGGCCTTTTATTATGGTATGTTTACTGCTTCTATATTTTGTAATGCTGTAGACATTTGTATTTAGTTTTCTGCACTATTCTATCTACTTATTTCAAATACTGTTGACATGTACATAGAGTGGTTGCTACAACAATAAAGCCACTAAGATAAGACCAAACATTTCAAGCTGATTATCTGAACAGTAGGAAACCAGAAGAGGCCGGATGCAATCTGCAGATATAAGTTCAAATCATCAGTCTGCAGTGAAGGATGAATAAAGGATCTGATCATGAGCACATGAGGTTTTATAGAGTAAAAAACAAAGTGGTCACCAATCAGTTAAGTGTCCCCCCCCCCCCCCTTCGTGGTTCACAGTGAAACTCTTCAATCCCCGGGTTTTACCTAAACCTCATGTTCATTTGCTTACTGCTTGTGTGTGCAATTTTTACAATTTGCTTGTGTGCATCTGTTTCCTATGAGCCGCAGCTGAAGAGAAAACTGTCACGATGATTTCAGAAAGGATGCAAAAAGCTGAACAGTTGTGTATCAGTGCATGAAATAAATCACAGCCAGCAGGTACACAGGAAGTGGTGCGACGGTCTCTCACTTGACAGTACTTTCCCACAATATGGGGCAAATGCAGATACGTGTCTGAGCGGCCCACTTGCTCACAGCAGCTTCCTGTTCCCTGTCACCGGGCATCAAACGGGTATTCTCAGTTTCAGTAACGAGAGAAAGGGTTTTCTGTAGAATCATCAGACAGTGACGCACATTTCTGGATATGAGGTGATGTCCAGAGGGCAGTCGGATACTTAGAAACAATAACAATGGGATTAATAGCAAAACAACCGATGCGGTGTAGTAGCTGTGTGACTATAAAGATTGTTCTGTACAAAATGAGATGATGTGCTCGTCAGCCAAGTTCACGATAATTTGCTCAAATTTGCACAAAACACAAAGATGATGGGAAAAGCATCAGTTTTGTCGATATTTGGTCGTGAACCAAAGCACAGCACAGATTCAAATTGGGCTAATTTGTCATTTAGATGGAAAGTGAAGGGATCAGCGTTAGTAATCGAACTGAATACATGAACGTGGCAGTTTCACATGTACAGTAAAGATGCAGACGTTTACATTTGATGCAGGTTTCGTATCCAGTCCTGTGCAAAAGGTTTCAGACACTTTCTTCATCTCGATTCGTACCCATCATGCAACGCAATCAGGGAGACTGAAACAACCTGACACATGCAGCCAGAGTCATAACAGAAGGATCTCCATCCTTCTCTTCACACGTCGTGTTTCATGCATCAACACTTCAGGCCAATACAACCGGTTCCCAGGAGGCAAACACTCGTCTGTTTTGGGGGGGACACACCGTTTCCCCTGTGCCACGCTGTGATCACAACTGAAAAACGCTCACCGAGGAAGTGAATCTGTGCCAGAGAGAGAGAGAGGGCCCAGAACTTTGAAGAACAGAAGAGAAGTATATTTAAGGGATTGGTATTTAGAAGAAGAAGAATACATTTATTGATCCCAAACACTACATGCAGATGAGGAAAAATTTGAAATCTGCTTTTGACCCATCTGGTGAACATAGCAGGACACAGAGCAGTGGGCAGCCATGCACGGCGCCCGGGGAGCAGTTGTTGGGGGAGTAAGGTGCCTTGCTCAGGGGCACTTAGACAGTGGGGGCTGGGAGAGTCCTCTTTGGACTTTTCAAACAGATCCAGGGTTTGTCCACCCAGGTATGTTTTTATTGTCCCTGCGAGGAGTCGAACCAGAGACCTTCCAGTCTGATGTCCGTAACTTTCTGCCCATAGTCCAATTTTTCTGCCACTAGTCCACCGCCTCTCCACTAGAAAACAGAAGAGAAGTATATTTAAGGGACTGGTATTTATGAGTGTGTGTAATTTGGTGCAGATCAGGATCAAAATCCAGATCTAGTGAATTTAAATGTGTAAATTGTACAGGGACAAAGAAAAACACGGTGTATCTTAATGTCCCTGAAACCCAGAGCTTCCCTAAAAGACGTTTCCACATTGATTCATTAGGAGGTCTGAGATCACAGGCCACACAGCCTGCAGCTTGTGACAGTGATTTACTGCCTCCAAGCACTGAGCCTGACGACATCTCAGCATCAGCTACCTCCTCCAGGTTTGGGCTTTAATCATACCTGGTTTTCGGTTTCAGGCGTCACTCGCCAGTTGTGTTAAAGTGCTGCACCTGTGTACACAACATTGTGTCTAAAATGGGCTCCGGCTTGAAACTCAATCGACTGTGGAGTCAGTGTGGGTGTATTGTTTTGGCTCAAAGCTGACGACCATGGTTCAGAGGGCAACATTTAAAAAGTCATGGCTCCCGTGTGAAACTAGGTGCTGTCACTGTTCAGGGATCAGGCTTTGAAACACACTGTCCTCCAGTGTTGATGCTCATTTCGCTGCAGTGTGTGTATCTGGAGACAGACATGTGCAGCACTGGGGGTTGTGAGTGGTTCTTTCTTCAGAGATAGTATCACAGCACGTGACCTGTGGTTGAAGAGGAACCATATAAGTAAGAGAAGATGAAGTCACACAGAACAGAGAAGCAGCAAAGTAACTTCACTTAATCACTGAGACGGTAAGAGATATTTTTGCACCGCTACAAAACTGCATTTTAACCATCAGGCTTTTTCTGCCATATGTTGCTTTTATGAATAATTAATAATTTGTAAACATTTTGAGAGGTTTGATGTGTTTGTGTTGCGTTAACATCCTCTGATTCTTTCCAGATAAGATGGATGAGCAATTGACGACTCTTATGACCACGGCCACTGAATACTATACAGAAACTGTAAGTTTGACTTTGAAATACATTACATTACAACTTGATTAATTATATTTGGTAATTTGGTTCAGAGCGATTAAAAGAAAAATCAACATACAGATAAAACATCCACTGAAAAATATCACGATAAAACATTTCTTTCAAAATATTAAAGTTTTAATAAGTAAAATAGTTGACATAGCCAGAGAGTAATGATATATCTGACCTTATAATTTATATAATTGTTGAGATAATTATTTGACGTACCACAAGAGACATTATTGATTTTAAGTAAAGTATGATTTGAAATCCTGTAAAACATGAAGGTTAGAACAGAATACCAAATCACTTATATGTATTTTAAATTCTATGTTTTCTATTGTTACTTAAACTGTGTAAATTGATGCACTTCACAATCCAGCTGCAGGAGATTTATCAGACCCAGACATCTATCGGATATTCAAATGCAACACTTTTCCACCGCTTGCTTCACACCTCGCTCTTTATCTCTGCTCCACATCTAACCCTCCTGCATCTGGGGCACTGCTGAGTTGTGCTAGCGGGGGGCCCCTCTCTGGAGCCCCTCTGGATGGTTTACCCCCCCCCCCCCCCCCCCCCCAGGCTTGGATAGCAACAGGAAGTTGTGCAGTAGTGTGGTTTCTCCTGCACAGACACAACACCTGCACCTGACTGACGTTTCTATCGCAGCCTCTGGTTAGCACGTACGTCACTGGTGGTAGTCGCCACCGTTTCAATGTGTTCCCACTAGAAGCCGGTTATGAAGCCCTGAACGCAGCAAGGCTCTGTCTGACAGGAAATGAAAATGCACGCAACCCCATTTTAAAACCACCAATCATTTTTATTTCATTGAACTTTCTGTTTTTGTCGATGCAGGGCACCACCGACGACACAGACTATGACAAAGGGCCGTCTGGCTTTTGCGACCGAGGGTGGGTCCGGGGGTTTCGTGGCCGGTACGAACCCCCTCTCTTCGGGATCATCTTCATCCTCGGTGCCGTGGGAAACCTGTTGGTCGTGTGGATCTACTCCACCGTGCGCAACCGTCTGAAGACCATGACCGACGTGTACCTGCTGAACCTGGCGGTGGCCGACCTCCTCTTCCTGTGCATGCTGCCCTTCTGGGCCGTCGACGCCGCCAAGGGCTGGGAGTTCGGCGTCGGTTTGTGCACACTGGTGTCCAGCGTCTACAAGATCAACTTATTCAGCAGCATGTTCCTGCTCACCTGCATCAGCGTGGACCGCTACATTGCTATCGTGCAGGTCACCAAGGCCCAGAACCTGAAGAAGAAGAGGCTCTTCTACAGTAAACTCACCTGCTTGGCTGTCTGGTTTGTCTCCGCTCTCCTGGCCCTCCCTGAGTTCATATTTGCTCAGGTGAAGACGGACCCAGACGGCATGTCCTTCTGCCATCAGATCTACTGGTACAACACATTCAACCGGACTAAGATCCTGGTGCTGTCCCTGCAGATCTGCATGGGCTTCTGCCTCCCTCTTCTAGTGATGGTCTTCTGCTACTCCGTCATCATACGCACGCTCCTGCAGGCCAAGAGCTTCGAGAAGCACAAGGCCCTGCGCGTCATCTTTGTCGTGGTGCTTGTGTTCATCCTCTCCCAGCTGCCGTACAACAGCCTGCTCATCGTGGAGGCCAAGCAGGCAACTAACAGCACTGACAATTGCGAAATGCAAATCAGTTTAGACGTGGCAGGGCAAGTCGCCAAGAGCCTGGCCTATATGCACGCCTGCCTCAACCCTTTCCTGTACGTCTTCGTTGGAGTCCGCTTCAGACAAGACCTCCTGAGGATGGTGAAGATGTGTGCGGGTGGTCTGAGAACAGGAGGGTGGAGTAAAGCAGTTCCCAAACGTCCCTCTGTCATGTCCGACACTGACACTACCCCTGCCCTGTCCATATAAACCCACATCCTCCTCCAGTCCCATTGTAGACACTCGGGCCTGCAGTTTGGACATGGTTATGTTTTCCCAGCATGCATTACCTGCCACCAGAGCAACAACACAACGTTCATCTCTGAAAGCAAATAAGAGTTTCTGTTCATTACTTTCATATTCTCCCAGTCACCAGTGCTTTAATAATTGTATAAACTGTACATTATTGTAAATACTTTTTTGCATTTGTTTTGTGAGTGTTTGTGTCTTTACATTGATTCCATCCTGTGTTGGTTGTGTGCTGCTGTAACTGAATTAAAAAACAAATGTATTTTACTTGATTTTCATGAACAAAATAATAAAAAATCGGAGAAATCTAAATCGAGTTGCAGTTTCCTTCTGTCCACAGCACAAAAACAAGCATCACGTGTGAGCCAGAGTGGATTCAAGTACCAGTGGTGCACAGTAACTCAGTACATTTACTCAAATACTGTACTCAAGTACACATAAGAGGTACTGTACATTAGTATAGGCATTTATGCAACTTTCTACTTCTACATCTCAGAGGTTAATACTGTACTTTTTACATTTGTCAGACAGCTTTATTTGCCTTTCAGATGACAGTGTTAATGTTTGTGATAACCTGAAGGATGTTCCTTTTTTAAATTTTGTAGTATATTATGATTTGCTATAGTCTGAATCACAACAGTTTATAGGTCAAATGAGTTCAATCTTTAACATCTACAGTAAAATACAGCATACACTTTAATGCAGCAGTACTTTTTGTACTCTAAGTATAAATGCATACTTTCACATAAGCATGGATTTGAATGTAGGACACCTTCAGATTATGGAGATTGTGGATTCAGTGATGTTACTGGAATAGTTCTCCCCCCGTCGTCCAGCACAGACTTAGTAATCACAGGGATCGACGATGAGATCAGCGTCTGACGTGTGTTCACGCTACACATGGGAAAGTACTTGTGTGTTTCACTGGTGTAACGTACCGTCTGTGGTGGGACACGCGCTTTGTGAACGCGGCTCGTCTGATCCACAAGGTGTTTTCGGTATGACTGGATGTCCTCCTGATGACTGTGTCTGTGCCATCGTCTGTGCCCTTGTCTGTGCTGACGTCCTCGACTGTTGAACCTTATCGGAGTTCACTTATGACTTAACACTTTCACAGAGGATGCTAACTGGTGTCCGTTCAAACTGGCATGAAAGAAGTTTCCCACAGCGACAGGCCGCAGACAGACAAGTGCCCCTGTTTCAAAATCTGTTCAAATCCACAGCTTCACTCAGAAAAATCACTTTACTAACTTTGTGAAGCAACTCACTGAATGTTTGAATAAATATTATCCTTTAGTTAAAGCCACTAGGTTTAATGCTAAACCCATTAGTAGGAGTTGCGAGATTGGAACCATGACTTTGAACCATTTGTGACAAACACTGCAACTTTCCAAATGACAATGATGGGATGAAACAAAGTACATTTACTTCATCACAGCAGTGATGGTAGTTTACTTTAAGTTGTACTCCACTAAATACATCAGCAAATACTTTTTACTCTATTACATTTAGATGATATATGGTTTCACATGTTGATAAAGTTTTTATCATGTTTTTTAAGTAATCTATAACAAGAGGAGAAGTGGTACCTGATCCAATCAGAGCAGACAGGTGACATGAGATCCTGCAAAGCAAAGCACACCCAAAGAAACAGGGGAAGGGAAAAGGATACACCCAGCAAGTACTTTTACTTTTAATACTTTAAGTATATTCAATGGCAATATAGTTACTTTTGCTCAAGTAGAAACGATGTGGTACTTTTACTTACAGTTCAGAGTACATTTCTCTATTTATTTATTAGAGTAATTATCAAATGAACAGATAAGGGACACGTATTTAACAGTATGGTTGATTGGCTCATTAGATTTGAGGAGAGTTGGGGGTTAAAACATCTTGAGCACCATCTCTTTCAATTTTTACCATAAGCCTATTTACATACAGAGAGCCAAGATAGATGGAGCATGAAAAAGAGAGAAACATCAGAAAGTATTCATTGGTTACGGTCTCGAACTGTAACAAACATCACGTGGAGATGTGTGATTGTGGTCCCTGAGGTCGGCCCCAGACGTTCAGAGCCAACATGCTGAGTTCAGGTGAGACCACAGATACGTTCTTCGGTTTGTACATGACTCTTTCTCTCTCACGACAGGAAACCATCAGTCAAGGCAATAACAACACGCAGAGCCGAGGCCTCGCTGGGGATCTTCAGGGACCTGGGCAGATGTCTTGCATTTGGCTGAAGTGTAGAGAACAGATGCCGATATTACTCAGCACAGCGTCAGTGTTCTATGAAAGACCTCTCAGGTTTTGATTTGATTATGAGATGCTATCATTCTGATCTGCAGGTCAAACAGTTTCAATCGAGCTGCACCACATTGCACTCAGAGATATCAGCCCCTTCAGATTTCTCCATGAATTATTCCCTGGATCCACACCTAAATTGAATCTGCTCTTCCCTCACTCCTACTGAAAGCTGTCCAGTAGTTTTTGCGTCATCTTGTTTACAAACAAACAAACACAAATGGACAGAGGGTAGGAAAGTACATAATGTTTCTAGAAGTATTGTTTTATGTGAGTTGTTTCCAACCTTGTTTCTTCTGCCATCACTTTTAAATTTCCATTTAATTTAGGCAGGACCCAAGTGCAGGTGAGGGAAGAAAATGGTTTATTAAGTATACAGGCAAATATACAGGCAGGTAGAGAAAATGAAAATCCCAAACTGCAGCATACTTCTGTGATTTGGTAAAACCTGGGTGTTTCAACCGTTTATTAGATCAAACCTTAATGAGGGATACAAAAAGAAAAGTACTTTTGTGTGGATCTTAGATTAGTTCAATTTAATTTATTTCTACTTATACATAAGTAATATGTTTAAGAACTTCTTCCACCATTCCCATACAAAGGGCTATCCACGCTACTGGTAATTTTCACCACAAGGTGGCGCACCTCGCTCAGCAAAGTAAATCTGTGATTTTTGGTTTCAGCAAACACACGTGTAAGAAGTGAATCTAGCGCCATCTAGCGGCATGTCTGAGGAGATGCACGGTCATACCCTCAGTGTCAAGTTCATGAGGGTTGGTTGTCCTCTCATTCCCAACGAGCTGCTAATAGACAGGCAGATTGATTGTGTGCTGCAGGACTAAAACTCCATGTTCCTCATTATCCCACAGCTCTGAGGCACCGGGGCAATCACCACCGGGGAAGGACGGCAAAACGCAAAGAAGAAGAAGAAGAAGAAGATCTGAAGTGTGTTGTGAAGAATGCAAAAGACTCACAAGTAGAGCAGCACCTGTGGTTTGGGAGCATCCCATCCATCTTTGTGCACAGGGGGGAATAGTGTGTGTGTGTGTGTGTGTGTGTGAAGGAGACGTGTGAAAGGAGGATGTACTGTGAGTAATAGGAGAGAAAGAATGAGCATATGTGACCCATTGATACTGAATGAGCTGCTCCCAGTCGTCCTCTGGTCCTGTTCCGTGGACCACAGGGACCCACTGGCTTTGAGCTCCACTTTCCACCTTCACAAGTCACAAAAGGCCCGTCGTGAAAGTTTGGGCCTGCGTCGGTAAATCTGAGGCATACTGGGAAGGAGCAGGTCAAATAATGTGCAACGAGCCCGAATGAAAAAGGAACATATCTGTTATCCAGGCAAACAGGATCTTCATTCAGCTCCGTGGTGTGAAAAGGAAATGTAATAGAACTTGGACCTCCACAATTCCAGGCCAAACCGGGAGCTGCTTATCACCCGCCATCGCTCCCACAGCTAATATTTCACTTCAGCTTCAGCGGGGCCCACAGAATGAGAGACGTTTCCATTTCATGTCAGTCATTTCCAGGCCTGTGTGTTACCTGTGTGGTGATAAGTGTTTGACTGACTGGGAGCGTCGTTAGTCACTGTCCGGCTGAGAGTGACAGCCGCAGATCGACGCTGATGATGAGAGGAAGGAGAGGCGTGTTCGGGGACAGACACCAAAAGGAAAAAAACATGGATGATGTAGAGGGAGGAGGAAACACATTAACACACGTGTGATAACAAATACAAAGCCACGCACGGACACACTGAGCACATCGAGGTGCATTAGAAGAGGAGGTGTGTTGTGAGGACACAATCAATGTACATGCTTTACACATTCAGTTTAATTTATTACACGTGTCATCTACTGTATCTGGAACCTCTGATTGTTTGTGGGCATTTTGTAATATTCATTCATGTGTGTTGTAATATCAGTAAAGAAAACAATGTAATTTGGTGCCAATTACAGAGTTTTCTTTCCAAGGAACCGTCCAAACAATTAAGTTCTTTCCAAGGAAATTATAGTAAAAATATAGGAATGATAAAATATAATATTGCCTTTATTTTTCTGGGAGATCACTCTGACAATCACAAGTTTGATGTCCTATATGAATGTGGGACTTCGCAGGAATAGTACAAATAGCGATCACACAAATTTAAATATGAGGCCTCCTAAAATGATGATGATGATGATGATGTTTCATTTATTCTCGTTATCATTCATGTATTTAATTCTGTTTGTTTGTTTGTTTTATTAGCTGCTTGCTAACTTCCATTTTATTTATATTTGAGGACCCCTTTGAAAATAAGGAGGTGCATCTCAAGGGGTTTATTCTCTAATTAAATATTTGAATTTTCATGAACTGATGTTACATGAGGTTATTGCTTCAAGGTCAAAAAAGCTGTAACACAAAGGTCCTGCATCGGTGTGTATGATTTTTTGTTTTGCCTGATGAGTTTTAACATGAAGGTTTGCAAACATTTCCAGACTACTTTGATAAGAAATGAGAAAAGGTATTTTTGGCCTCCACCCTTAACAGTAGGAATTCTGGTTTATGGAATCTCATTGTTTTGAAAATGATATAGTTTTATTTGTTGTCCAATACTGTTTTCACATTTTCACCATTGCTTCCAGTCGTTGTACAGCTACATGCACAGGGGCATAAGAAGTCACCCAGTAAAGCACAAACCTCCACCGAAGCCCAGCAGTCCCCTTGAATTCAATCAAATTGCAAACATTCACAGATGTAAGTTTCATAAACGTTTTGTTGTCTATATCAAAGGGAAACAGGTGAAAACTTCAAATAACGGCCGATCTCACAATGTTGTAAAGTGAATGAGGACTTTCTTGACCTCGCCCAAGTTTCATCCTAATCCGTCTTCTAGCTTTTGTGCTAAAAAACAAACAAATGTAAATAAAACATCCTTTTAATTATTTAAATGATGTAAAAGAAACTCTGCTGACCTTTGTCATGACCAGATCTTTAAATGACTCCTGCTGAAAAAGATAAGAACAGATGCTTCTGCTTCTGCTTCTGCTGCTGATGGTGATGATGACAAGGAACCAGGAAGTAAGCAACACTATTCCCTCCAAAGACAAATGACAACAGCCGCTGTTTGATTCCACCTTTCGTTTCACTCTGGGCCAACCAGTGGGAGGGGGGTGGTGGTGGTGGTGGGGGGGAAAGGAAATAACACAGCACTGCGAGGCCAAGAAGTTCAATCTCTGGACATCTCTGGAACATGTTCTCACCCTCACGGTCTCTGCCCTTCCCCTCTTTACCTCCTCCTCCAACAAGCCGCGGAGGTAAAGCTGTGAGATGGATGGGCCGAGTGCGTTTCAAGACTTCCAAGAGCGAGCGCCGCCCGACTGCTGCTCTACCTGAGGAGCAGAAACAAAAGAGTCCTCTCTACCTGTAGGACTGTGGGAGTCGAGGCTTTGATCTGGACCAGAAAGAGAGAGCGGTTTGATGAAATATTGATGCTCTTCTTCTTCTTCTTCTTTTTTTTTAACTGTGTCCTGTGGGAGCCCAGTCTGCTCTCAGGATGTGTGCTCGCCCATCCACAATCCTGCTTGGATGAGAATGGACTTGAATACGTGGCTCAAGGAGTCTTATTGCTCCAAATGGGTCTAATGATGCCCCCCCCCCCCCAGACACACACACACACTCCCTGCCTACAACCGACTGATGAGCTTGAAGTGGTCTGGGACTTTTTTCCCGTTGATCCAAAGAAGACAAACGTTCTTTTAATCAGTCGACATCGATACCACAACAACCGATCAGTGTCTTCTGTGAGTCTGGACTGAAGAGCCGGTGCATGACTGAAATCTTTATGTTGGATGGTTTCTTCTCCTCTGAAAACAAAGAGCCGCTGCTTTTTATCCTTTAACATGCACGCGTGTAAAAGGAGAACAATTGAATCCCTGTGAATTTGGCCCTGACATCACAACAATATAAAACATATATGATATATCGACGATGGTAAGTTTTGTGCCAGAACTCCCGATTGGAAATGAGCCTTGTAGCATGTTAAAATATTTAAATCCATATTAACACTGGGAAATTGGCTGCATACGTTTGAGCCCGACACACGGTGATGCAGTGTACAGTAAGTAAAGCGTGGGTTAGTCCAGGGTCGGACCATGTAATGTGATTCCAACAGTGTACTCGGAAAGTTTGATTTGAGTTTGCGTGAAAGTGAAAGTGACCCACATTCTTCCAGCAACAATGATCTCCGAGCAAGGAGAAAAGACCAAAATCTGAATATTGATAATTGCCTTGAGTGAAAGTTAAGAGGCCAACACAGTCCAATCATAGCGGGAGAGGAAACTGAGGGAGTTGGGGGGTAGGGGGGGGGGGGGCTGGGTTTATCACTCTCCCATGCTCACGTTCATACACAGAGATATAGACGCCGGGCATAGTGACTTGTGTGGAGGAGAAAAAAAACAGCCGACTGATTATTTCAACTTAAAGGACGAGGAGACAGAGGCAGAGAGACGTCTTAGGAGGAGCCAGGGGCAGCAGATAGTCTGGGAAAGGTCTCGCGTTAAAGTGGAATTAACATGCCTTTCCATTGGAGTCCATTAGATAATCATATTCATGCCACACAAGGCTCCAAACCCCTCTCTGTTTCATTATTCCCTTTTAATCCCGCCTGATAAGGGGGTGCAGGCGTCGTGGTTTTATTATGTCGTCATTTGGAATCCACATGAAATCCCCACGGGACGTTATCACGGGGAAATTGCTTAAATAGCCCAAGTGGATATAGTTTTGCGTTTTTATTATTTCTGACGGATTCAAAATAACTGCAAATATCCCCCTTCTGCGCCCGACTATTGGGGGCTGAGAGTCTTATCAGTCATTCACACTAATGGCCCACTCAAGCCACTCGATACCTCCGGCGGGGGGGAGGAGGAATGTTGGCGGGAGGGGAGGGGAGGGGAGGGGAGTTGTGTGTTCGGTGGCTCGTTGTGTGCACACGCAGGTGCAGCGTGTGTGCGAGGAAACAGAAAAGGGAAAAGGAGGCAGCAGGAGACTTTGAACTCCAGGTTCAGGATGGATAACCCTCTGATGCTCACCTCACAGAGGAGCAGGGGTCACAAAGGCTTTGTGGCTCAGTTTGTTTTGGAGGCAAATCACAGGCCCCGGTGTCAGGTCACACTCGTAGTAACACACAGAGGTCAAGCAAACACTCTGGGTAAACTCTTCAGGGCCTTGACGGAGCAGAGGGGAAACAGAAAGTAACAGTGCTCCCTGCTCCTGTGTTTTTATTAAGACAGGAGCACATTGTGGCTGAACCATGAAAACAATGTATCTCCAAATTTGGTGATTTTGAATTTTTCTGATATATTGAAGGATCAAATGTTTCTTTAAGGGATGAAACCGCCACTGGAGCTCGATGAATCATTTAAAACCCATTGGATTATTGGAAAAAAAACATGGGGCTGTTCTTCTTAACACTTGTTTTCCCAGGTTAGTGATTACAACACAAGGACATCCAAGATGGTAACAGTTAAATGTGTAGTATTTATATAGCCCCAGACTCAGTGAAGGGTTATGTTGCATTCACACTTTCACACAAACACACACACACACACACACAAACACACACACATTAAATACCATTCATACACTCTCTGCACAGCCATTATGGGGCAATTTGGGATTCGGTATCTTTCCCATTGAAAATGTGAACCAAAGGAGCCGGGGATCGAACCAGTGACTGATGAGTTAGTGGATGTTGCCGCTCTACCGCCAAAGCCACAGCCGGCCCCATCAGAGAATGTATTGTTACAACAAGCATCTTGTGACCTTGAAAACAAAAGCTGTGATTGATCATGAAATGATTGTTAAAATATTCCTATTGTTTATTGAGTTCCCATTTTTTCTTTACAGTTTAAAAGGTCAAATCACATTGGGGGATTTTTTTTTTTCCAATTTCCCCCTCCCACCAGTAACCAGTAATCCCAGTAGCCATGCTACTATTTAAAAATACTCCATCACACCTTCTGAAGACACCATGACCTGGATGACTGACAATCCTCGTAGATAAAAACACTTGAGTGAAAGTCAGTAATATACTTGCTTTTTAAAAATACTTTAGGTTTTAAAGAAAGTCCAGTGTAATATATTTCTTTATTGATCACTTTTACAACAATAAAAAAATATATAGATTTATGTAATACATGTTAAATATGTAGTGAATATGTAGAGAATTCAGATATTTTCTGCGATGGAGTAAAAGTGAAAAGAACCCAAAGTCCAGTTGAGTAGAGTACAGATTCTTTAAAGATGTACTTATTGATTACAAGTATAAAGTATTATGAAGTGGCAATACTCAAATCTGACCTTGAGTGCAGTAGTTGTAATGTACTCGGTTACTTTGCTCTCCCGTAAATCCAACCCCTCTGGTGCAGTGGTGGTGGATGGGATCTTGCCGGTGGTCCTCCCAGTATCCAGAGAAAAGTGTCCTTGTCAGTCCTCCACTGTTGGTTTCGCCCTTTTTCTAAGTGTGCGAATGAGACAGACAGGAAACATGTGGAGCGAGAGAAGAACTACGATGAGAACAAAGGACCCGGACTGACGTCAAACAAACCTCCAGCACTGCAGAACCACGAGGCCGCCAGATGCCCTGAACCCCTTAATGCTCCTCTTCACAGCCCACATGCAGGAGACTGTCCTCACTGTTCAAAGAGAACCTCTGTCTCTGGTAGAAAACTCCATCCAGATGAGGAAATCTGTATTATTGTAGATTTAGAGCAAATTAAACCATCAAAACGTTGGATTTCTTAAAGCAAGAGAGTCGCTCGGCGCAGATTAGAAACATGGACATGAGATTTAATATATAAAAACATAATTATGTGCAGAAACATATGCATTTACTCAAGTATTGCAAAGTTTTTTCCATTATATATTATCTGCTCCTTCTTCATCACAACTCAAATACACTTAATGATTTTTGTGGAATAAACCAAACTGTATATGAATAAAAATCCCAATTGATCTCCACTTTAACAGCGTCAATATGACACATGCACACAATATTGTTTAAATATAATAAGCAAAACACACTCCCAGATGTATTTTTGCAGTATTACTATTACTTCTGGTACTTGAAAGCAGTACTTCCTCCAGTAACAGAGTATATTTCTTACGCTGCTGTTTCCACGCTGCTGCCTCGCTGCTGCTGAACCCACAGGATCGTCTGTCATCCCGTTTCCAGCGGCCACATCTGTGTGGATATAATATGCTCGTTCTGCCGTATCCATTTCACATGTGACATCTGTCCGGCAGCGACGCATTAAAGGCAAAAATCCAAATGCCTACACAACATTCTGCCAAATATTGATTTACTGTTACTCGTGTAACATACGTGGACACACTGAGCACGACACATCATTCCAGTGAGATCGCGGCTGAGGACTGGGAAACACGCTCCGCCGCCACTCGGCCATTACTTGAAAAATAAGCCCACAGCCAGGCCCAGATGTTGATCCTCAGCGTTTCCCTTCAACAGTCTACATGGGGCCGTGTGAACATGTGCGATTGTGCGTCGGCGTGGTTGTCTACCTTTGTGAGTGCACCTCCCTGTCTGTAGATCTCAGGGTCTGCAACAAACAGTAGTTCCTTCTTAATTGGGGTGAGATCAGGGGCTCAGAGGGGGCCAAGAAGGGACCCGAACCCCTTTCTTTCTCCTCCAGAATCGCTTTGGCTACAGAGGTGCTTTTGATGTGTGCTTTGGCTCTGTGAGTCCTACTTTGGAATATGTTCTTGGGAGACCATTGGTTACTTGCCTCCAGGCGGAATCTCAATCCCTGGGATCCTGGCCCTCTTTGATGAAATACTTTCGGGAGCCGCTAACCCTACTGATGCCCATGTGCGCCCCCCCCCAACCCACCTCCTCTCCCCTCCCCACCTCCCTCCTCCTTCACCCTCTTGTTCTCCCACCCCCCACCTACACACCCATCCGCCCCGCCATTCCCCCACCTCCTCCACGTTCCTCGGATTCTCTTTGAGAGATTCATAACAAGGACTTTATCTCTGTGTAGTCCGGGGCCAGATGAGCACCGCCTGACAAACTGACAGGAGAATTAGTCGTGTCTCTCAGAGCATCTTTGATTGTCTCTCTCTCTCTCGACCCCGACTTCCTGTCGTCACAGACACAAGCATTTTCACTGTATTGACACTGATTTATATCACGGCTTATTTTTCTGTCACTGCGCATTTGTAGCGTTTCTGCGTTCACCTTGTTTTTCAATGTCCGTATTTTCATTTAGAATCCAAAATATCAACTTACACGCTACAAGAATATGAAATATCTGCTTCGAGACTTTGTGGCTGAGTCAACTTGCAAAATCAATCTTCATGTTCTGACAAAATGGGATCTGAACATTTGGGGGTTTTATTGATGACAAAGACGTTGACAGTTGTGACAGAAGATCTTAGTCTCTGATTGATTGAGGCAGTAATTACTCAGTCTCAACTTAATTGGCAGAATAAAGAGGAAAAGTGGTTTTAAAACACAATAAATTCCTTTAAATCACACGTGTTTTTTTATTTCCCCACAGTTTCTGACCCTGTGTGTGTGACTCTCAGGGTAATAAACTAACTGACTGTGGCTTCGTGGACTTGACCTCTCGGCCACACACACTCATTTAAATCCTAGTTAAGCGATTAGCCGGTGATTTTCCCTCTCCAAACTCCCACCTCCTCATTGATTGGAGCGGCACCCTAAAGACCTCTCCTTACCACATCATTTCCCTGTATATTGATTATGTATATTGATTATACCTAACCCTACAGGAAGGCTCTCCACTGGCCTGAATGCAGCTTTATAGCCGAGGCCGGGAGACGAGTTTAGCTGCCAGGAATTGACACATTCCCGATATGTGAGTCAAACGGCCGTAGAATCTAAATGGTTTTGTTTGAAGGTGATTTAATGATTATTGAGAAACGGTGTGAGTGAGTTACCTGGATGAGAGCAGTTCAAAAACTAAACATGCTGGTGTTTGATATCACAAAACACGTCCTGAGCAAATTCATCCATGGGATTTTTATATTTTAGTGACTTACTACTTTAGTGACAACTTTTGGTGGAAATCTTTTTAGCTGATTGTGCAGGGTGATATTTAAAGTCCCAATATGTTACATTACTTCGATTTTTAGGGATTTGTGTAAATGGACACAAAAATACATAGTTTAATAAACTTCTTAAAGTGAAAAATGACATTTCTGAATGATGTTACACTGGATCTATTCAGTTTTATGTCAAACACCATTAAGTGGTGTCACTGTACAATGAGGTTACATGGCACAAACAAACAAACAGACATAACAAAAATCTTTCTTTATCTGTAAAAAAACTGTTTCTATTATGTAATTCCCCAAAAATGCAATAAAACATACTTTTTCTTTTTGTGCTAAGAAGCCAAATGAGTGAAATAAAGCTGCATGATCTGAGTTTAATGTTTGTTTATGCAAACTGCAAAGTTATAATATTCTGCTTCTCCGGATCCAAAGTTTCCTAAAAATGCTAAGTTCTTGAAAGAAAGAGAGGAAGAAAGAAAGAAATGGGGGGGTCCTCCAAATTTTAAAAAAGAGGAGGGAGGCAGCGAGTAAAGGAGGGAGCAATCCGAAGGGAGGAGTCAAGCGAGGGAAGGAGCAGCTGGAGATCCACACTTCGCCCTCTCCCTCTCTTCTCCTCGGGAAAAAAAAAAAGCGCTCCAAATGTAATAACAAACTCTCCATGCGCTTCTCTCACGCTCCTGTCGGGTTTTTACGCACGTCTGCGGTCTGCTATCGGCGGATATCATCGGCGGGCTGATGGTGTTGGACCGGCGGTGGTTGACAAACACAGCAAACTGTGAGAAGGAGGAGAAAGACGAGCAGGAGGAAAAACTCTGGCTGCGCCGCTTTGGAGTTGGAGCGTAACAGAAAGAAGAAGAAGAAGAAGAGGAAGAAAAGAAAAGAAAAGAAAAAGTCCCACAGGCAACTCCAGAAGCACATCTGCAACTTAGGAGGAAGAGGAGAAGAGGAAGAAGAAGAGGAGAAGAGGAGAAGAATCACTTATTTTTCTGAGAAGATTTAAACAAAAAGATTTACACCCCCAGAAAGAAGTAAGTACTGACTCCAAACAGGCGGAATAGACCAAACGGGCTCGTGCGTAATTTGTGTGCTTGTAAAAGTTTTTTTGGGGGAAGCGGCTCAGCGGAGGTTTCACATTTCAGAACGATGGAATTTCATACAAGTTTAGAAAAGAGGTGGATTCAAAGGGAAGGAGCTTTGCCATGAAACTGAGGCTTTTCCCCTCTTTCTCTCTCTTTTTTAAAAACAACGTTTGAAAGCGTCGGTTGTGAGGATCCAAAAAAAAAACATAAAGTGTAGCTCAGGCTGCGTCTGGATGTGATTAATTCTGTGGGAAATGAGTGTCGGTGGTTAGAAACCCGGGGGTGACACGCTAACAAGTGTCCGGCAGACAGATGTGCTGCGTAAAAAAACTACAACCTGGAGTTTGAGTCAGTGGGAGAAGTGGTTTTCTTTTTTAAGGGGGAATTTGAAGTGTTGTGTAAGACAAACAGCAAAACACGTGCTGGGAGTTTTTAGAACTGAAACTTTACGAACTCCTGCAGACGTGATTCAAACTTTATTTGGACTTTTGCCCTAAAGAAACGCGCGTGGGGGGGGAGTGGGTGGGGGTCGTGTTTTGAGCGTGCGTGTTTTTACGTGCACGTGCGGTTATATTTCAGTGTCTGTTAACGAGTCTGTTAATTCTGTTGGACTCACAGAAAAAAAAGTGTTGATGGAGAATTAAGCTTGATCCTGCAGTTTCATTTTTTTTACTCTAAATGCAACCTGGTCTGTGGCTGACCCTCATCTTGACCTTTGACATTTAGACATAATTAATTTAAGAGCTTAAACATTTCTACCTGACAGTTTTTTTTTACTATAACACAACTTAAATGTCAACTTGAGGCCTTTTAAAAAAATGTCCATGAGTTTTTTTTTTATCTAATTACATTTTTAAATGGTGCTTGTCAAATTATATTCTGCCACTGAGGTGAAATAATTCTCAACGCCTCCTGTACTTTTATAATTCCCCCCCCCTCTGCAGTAATAAGTGTCAGTTCCTGCAAAACCTGATTCAAAACCAATCACTCAGCAACAGGAAAATCAATCTTTACCTTTTTAAGTCTTGTTTTACTTTATCTGCTTCTCATTTAGAAAAGGAGAGGTATATATATTTTTGGCAGCACCAGTAGTTGATGGCGTGTTTTGAAGGCATGTGCTCAGAGAGAAATTTAAGCCCATCACAGTGAGGTCTGGATCCCGGCAGGGGTCCATGTGGGGAGTTTCATGGGGCCCCGAGCAAAATGAGAAATAGTTTAAATCCACTGTGATTTTAGTTTATTACAATCAACTGGAATTGTATTAATTTACAAGCAGATCACATTGATTATCACAATCACAGGTTTGGGGCTTTTTTTTTTTCATAGTCAAGTCAGTCATATAAAAACAACATCATGCACATGCCGGGTGAAAGAAAATCTCCAACAGACGTGTGTGTGTTCATTTCGAGGGACATGAAAACGTTTGAGACCCCCCCCCCCCCCCACACACACACCACCCACCACCCCCCACCCGAGCCTCCACATGTGCAGATATTTGTTTGAAACTTTCCCTCCTGTCCTCGCCAGCTGTTCCACATTTTATCTGCTTGTCTGCTCTCGGGTTTCATCCGGACGACGAGGGTCCGAGGTGCTCAGCCATGCGGTGCAGCTCAAATCCTCCTGCCCTTTTTTTTTAGTTTTTTTTTTTAACACTTGGCAAATTATTAACGCAGGTCCGGCCGCCTTGAGACGGA
The DNA here is from genome assembly GCF_947347685.1 of Pleuronectes platessa. Taxonomy (NCBI): domain Eukaryota; kingdom Metazoa; phylum Chordata; class Actinopteri; order Pleuronectiformes; family Pleuronectidae; genus Pleuronectes; species Pleuronectes platessa. The sequence continues at coordinate 16,990,669 of NC_070645.1, forward strand.
GCGGTGGCTGAACTCACCAAATAAGATGCTAAACGTCACGAGCTCACGCAGATACAAAAAAAAAAATCTCCCTTTTAGCCATTTTTATGAGGCACTTTCCATCATTCATCATTGCTGTGGATTTGGCCATTTACCAGCAGCAGCAGTAGTTATTTTTTCTTTCTTTCCGGGTCTTGGTTACATTTGTCTAATAAAAATAAAAAACAAATGGACTGTCACATAAATTATCATTTTAATATTTCCACTGTTTTTATTTACAATAACAAAATAACATTTTTACAGGCCTCACAAGAGGAAAATGAATCACTGTCAAAATGTTATTATAAAAAAGATTCAAGGCCTTTATCCACTCAGATTTTAAAAGCCTAATATGGGACTGATCATTTGTAATTCAATTTTTATTTATTGAGATTAAACAGTGAGGGCTGCACTTTTTTCTCCTGTATATTTGACATTTTGTGGCCTGTGCCTTGTTAATTAAGTATTTTAAAAATAATGCAGATAATTAGAAATACCATAAAACTACCTCTATCATTATCATTGGAGATCAAAATTATGACAGCATTTTATTTTCAATGTGCAAACAAAGTCTTAAATTAATCACTATCATCACATTTTCTGTGACTTTTCCATCAATGACTAAATATTTTTAGGACAAAGAAAAGTCCAAAATCATTTTATTTTTACTCATTAGAGTTTATGTCCTTTTCCAAGAATAAACCCCCAAAAATGTCTCCATAAAATATACAAAAAATGACTTTCCTATTCGGCCTATGTGAGTACATTTTGAAGGTAATAATGAATCTTGATAGTGATGTCAAACAGGTGCACGTTCACCCGGCAAAAAACAACTTTGCCTCATTATGATGCGGCAGCGGTGATGAATGCTGCAGTGTTTAAGATGCTAATCTGCAGGAATGAGATGCACGACTCCGAGCCACTCGCTTACTGTAGCCAGCGGAGATGCATCATCGCTGCTCGCTGCCTCTCCTGCTCCAGACGTGAGGAGCAGGCGGAGGACGCTCCCCTCTGCAGGAGTGACTCCGTCAGATAGCAGCAGCAGCCAAGTGCTATTTTATCTCGCCGTTAAGTAATTCCATGCATATGGTGACACCGGCCCGGGACACCCGTGACCTGGCAGAATAAGGGGCTGTCATGTTAATGCAGGGAGATGACATGCCATTAGCTTTTGAGGTATGGCCCTCTCTCCTCTTTCTAAAGGCCTAGAGGCAGGTTGTGTCCTCAGGCCTCTTCCACCCTGTAGGAAGAATACCTGTTATCAGGGTTTGTATGCAAGAGGCCCTAATGAGCTGTGTTGTTGTGCTAATGCTGCGACCTGAAGCATTCAAAGAGGTGGCGGATGTTTTGTTAAAGCCAGGCTAATGTGAAGGAAGCTGCTTTTCCTCCACTTAATGAGGATTGTTGTGTATTTTCAGTGTTAGTGTTTTTTTTAAATGGCACGTTTCTTGGGACGTTAAAGAAAATCACACAGAGGTGTAACTACAATAACAAGTCCTACAATAGTTAGTTTATTGTGACCAGTGAAAGTTTGCAGTAATTCCCTGTGTAATATGATTAGCTGTTGCTTTCCCTGCATATAACTGGTGCGGTTGAATAGATGGGCCCCCAAAAGACATGTCTCACTTTGATGATCCGGTACTTTGATATGTTGACATCAAATGAAACAGACACAGTGGGGAAAGAAAGAGGACAAGTCAGACAGAGGTAGTGATTGAGGATAAAAAAAAAGAAGAGGCTATGCATGAGAGCGTGTGGAAGTGTACGTGTGTGTCTGTGTGTGTGTGAGTGTGTGTGTGTGTGTGTAGGGGGTTTCACTAGGCGCAGAGGGGCGCAGTGAAAAGTTGGGTTGAGATGGCAAACCTGAGGAGCGTCAAAACGTCTGGATGCATTTGCGTGCGAGCAGAGACAAGAAGGGGTCTTCGGGTGCGCGAGGGCTTCTCCTTGGCCTCCTAATCCCCAGGCCCAGCCATCCCTTCAGGGCATGCCTCAGATCTGGCTCTCTGGCTCTCTGGGCAGACGACCCAGCTCCGCCAGCAGATTTAATATGCTATGTGTTCCTGCTCCCCCGGCTCCCCTCCACCTCAACCATCATTGTCCCAGAGCGGGACCCCCACTCCCCGCTTCAAGGAGCCTGCTAAAGGCACCTTTCAAGCCGGGTGATGTCTTTGGATAAGGCGTATGATTGGTAGCGGGGGGGAGGTTGGCGATGAAGAGGGTGTGAGACTCAAGATATCGCACTGTAATTTCAGATATGTGCGTTACTCCCATTCTGGAATATTAAACAAACACTGACACAAACCCATCCACACATTACACTCTGCTGCTTATTCACACTTCTCTGTTTCTTCCTCCTATTTTAACACATACACACTCATTTTTTTATTTCCTCTTCTTTTTCCCTTCCTCCTGCAGGAGCAAGTCTTTTATTTATTTTTCTCATTTGTCTGAGGGAATAAGAAAAGGGAAGAAAAAAGAGGGAGCTCGAGTTGCGTGAGCCGGGGCTGGTTTGTTTCCCTTCGGCCGGTTGGAAACTTTAACTGGACCTGACAATTAGTCTGGTGAACTTCTTTCCCAGACTGTGGCACCGAAGATGGCAATAGAAAAAAAATAGAGAGACTGTGAAAAGAATTAGAATCAAGTGACTTGATTTTTTACGATTGATGAAGGTGTGTGTGTGACACCTTAACATAAGCCTCGGTGTAGATCAGGGAGCATTTCTCCAATGCAGGTTGGAGTGAGAGAATAGAGAGTGTGCCAGCTCACGGCTGCGTTTTCTTTTCTCACACACTTGAGGAGAAACAGGACAACTCGCGCCTGCATGTGGGCGCCGCTCGTACCCTCCTCTGTTTGCTCTAGCCGCCGTAAAAACGTCCTCAAGTCTGCCGCGTGAAGTATAGCAGCAAGAGGTGAAGTGCTTCGGTTTGGGGCCCATTTGTTTGTGGGCTCTGTGTAAAGTTGGGGCGCCTGAAGAAAACAGTTTGCCGGGTGTCGGGGGGGCTGTTGTTGCAGCTTTGATGGGAGCTGGTAGTGGCATCCGTGAGGGGGTCTGCGCCTCTCCACCCGGGTGGGGAGAGGGGGACAGATGAACTGGCCACTTGCTGCGAACAATGATCTGTCACTTACCCCTGCTTTTTGATGTGTGAAGCCATGAGACAGGCTCTGTCTACCCCCCCCCCCCCCCCCCCACACACTCTTCCATAATTATTATAACTGAGCAAAAACCTATTTTGGGCAATAGTGTATTTCTTTTTTAAACACAACTCCGGCCCTTTGCACCAGTGATGAAGTTGTGTGTTATCCTGCAGTAAAGCTCTCAATGTGAACCCCATGTGTTTGCAATCCCATGCTGCTTGTCGTTTGTCTTTCATTGGGAGTTATCCCCGAGTCTTGTTGCATCCTGGAGTGGTGGTCAAGAACACGCCATTGTTTGAATGTCAAATGTAAATCCCAAGGTTAATACCTGAAAGCAGCTCAGAGCCACACATTCACTCTCTGCTCTGCAAACATGTTTAGATGAGTTCCTCCACCCCCACTCTGTCCCATCGTGTTCCCTCTGCGGACTTAGAGGGGGGGGGGGGGGGGGGGGGGGGGCAAGTTGGAGAGCGGCAGGCATCCTGTATAAACTCCACTAGTGTGTTCATCTCAGCAATGAATGCTAACAGTCCCCGGCTCTAATAATGCCTCATCTATATAAAAAAAAAAAAAAAAAAGATACCCAAAACAAAAGGGGAACGCTTCTATCTGAGCAAATTGCTGCCCCGATCTGAAAGAGCGCCCCTTTGACAGTGTAGCATTTGAAGACTAATCGTTTTTTCTCATGCAAAGCGCGCTGTTTTAAGAGCCTGGGCCACGGGAAGAGAAGGGGGCTGTGTTTTAACAATACTCTGCAGGGAGTTAGGAACAGGGTTTTTAGGAGGGGAGCGGAGGGGAGGTCGGGTTGAGGGGGGGGGGTGGGGGTTCCTCTCTCCTTTGCTCCTCAGACAAAGCCCAGTTCCTTTCAGGGTTGCATGGGGGGTAGGGTGCGTGGGGGGGGTGGGAGGAGGAGGAGGAGGAGGAGGAGGAGGAGGAGGAGGAGAGAACATCCAAGAGTTTGAGTTCCTTGAAAGAGAGAGACTCCAGCCATTTATAATGACAGTTTGTCATCGGGGCTCCTCCACCTTCCAGGGAGCTGCAGGGCCGACCTTGCACTGACAGGCCTGGAAAAAGAAGTGGGCCCGAGAAAAATGTATAGAGAAACAGAAATATTAACGTGTACATGGGGCCCTAAAACGTCTTTGGCTATTCCTGCCAGACTAGTGTTTTTATTAAGAGGGGTCGACATGCTTTGGAAATATATCTTATTCATGAAGAAAGCCAGGTTAGACTTCCCAAAGAATTCATTATATTCCCCCAGATGCGGCTTTGTGGGTTGCAGCCGTCCCTCGGAGGACGTGGAGCGTGGAGCGCGACATTGTAAAGCCTCCCTCAGTGGGCACAGGAGTGCGAAGGGTTCCATTTGTCAAAGGTGCTGGAGTCTTTTTCCCTCCTCAACACTTTCCCGGCTCAGCCTCAAACTCATTGTCTGAGCAAAGGCAGGACATTAGTCACCGCAACACCACGGGAGCCTGCGGGGCTAAGGACCAGTGCTCTGGAGCCCGGGCTGGGACAGAGGGGAGGAGAGAGGGGAAAGGGGAGAATGGAGGGAGGGAGGGAGGGAGGGAGTGACGGCAAAGGTGAGGGAAGGGCAAGAGAGGAGGAGGAAATGTGGGGTAGATGGAAAAGTGAGGATGAGAGCGCAGAGTATGTGTGTGGGAGAGGGAGAAAGACCATGAGGGGGTTAGAGGGAGTGGAGTCTGTAGCTCTACCTCAGGGCTCAGTGTGTAAGCCCCTGTCTACCCCCCAAAGCTGCTTTCACAAAGAGATTTACAAGACAGGTCTCCGGTGTGCTTTGCTGCCCTGCATTATGAGTGAGCGGGTGTGCGAGTGTGTAAATGTGTGTGCACGGACCTTTTCTGTTTTTTTTTTTACTTTTTAAAGGCTTGTTTTTTTGGATCATCTATGCAAGAAATATATTCACCCAAATTTGTTACCAATCCCGGCAGGTCAGACTCACAACCGCCCCGGTGGAGCAGTGTAAATAACCTATTCCCGCTGGTGGCAGGGTGTGTGTGTGAGAGTGTGTGTGTCTGTGTGTGTGTGTGCATCCAAGTGTGAATGTATTTCACAGATTCACACATACAAGGGATCCTGTTAGCTTTTGGAATTATTTATAAAGCCTGGCTTTTGTGTGGTGCTCTAAGTCCCTGTCTCCTCCCATTACTGCCTATGACTCTACCTGGGCTTCTTTCAGCCCCCAAATGCTCCCTCAGCCACCCTCCCAGCACAAGAAACTGGGTTTGGTGTTGCCGCAAAACCATTTACAGCCACTGGTTTCCAGAGAGAAATACCCTTTTTCTCTCTCTTTGGCTTCATCCATCATTTGGAAATGGCGGTTTCAAGCTAAAACCAGCTCCGTCCACACAAGCGTTCTGGTTCTGGATCAGTTTAGATCCCCAACACTCACGTACACACCGGGGGTTGAGCGTGTCGGTGTAAACAGGAAGTCAAGCATGTGCCGGTGTCCCCAGATTGCTGGGATAACAGCTCGTCACCTCAACATGTGAACAGTAATCATTGTAAAACGCTGAATTTAACAACACAACAGCTGTTCACTAAAAAAACAACAACAGGGTCAGCAACACTTGTAAATGATTATCCTGGTTGTGTTCTCCACTGGTAGCCGAGGCTGGTGCTGGTTGTTATTCCTCTGGACGGGGGTCATGTCAGGATCCTGATGAATACGCCAAGGCCACTCTGTGACTGACAAGATCCAATCAGCATCTCTGTTTCTGTCCGTCCACACTGAGACACTGCACAGGAGTTTTCAAACTAAAACAGGACAAGAAGCGTTTCCAGACTTCTCAGCGTCTGAAGCAGAGTTGATGCTTTTTCAAAACAAAAAACGTACCAGTGTTGATTTAGCCTTTGTATACATATACTTGGATAAATATATAATCTTTTGGCAGAAACTTGAAGACAAAGTGAATGCTCATCAGACAGAGACACACAAAGTTCTGTGGACTCATCCCATATGGGCTCGATTACCCTGTAATCCAGGAAAGTTTTTCTCTCCCCCCCCCCCCCCCTCTTTCTTGCGCGGCCCGAGCGGGGGTGAAGGTTTTAGTGTGTTTGAGATGGTTTATGTTAATGTTGCTTTTATTGAAACAAGCTGGGATGTGATTATCGTCCCGCTCCGTACATACAAGCAGAGGACTGCTCCAGTTTCCCCCGTCTCCCTCTGGCATGGAGATCAATGCAAACCAACTAACACAGGGTAATAAGCCATTAGTACACACATTGTTGGAGAGATTTACATACATCGACCGGCGAACTGATAAACTGGGTTCCGTGTCCTGGAGGTAAGAATTATTGTGTGTGTGAGTGATTAGCTGAATGAATGTCAGGATAGTGTGTGTCTGTGTGTGTGTGTGTGTGTGTGAAAGAGAGAGAGAACCACTGCTGCGTGATCTCTTCCCTGCGACTACTCGTCCTGTGTGATAGGTGCCAGATTGTGTAGCTGAGAGCCAGGTTGTCTCAGCTCGTCAGGAGCAGCGGGTGGAGGGGGGGGAGATGTGGGGATGATTACAGTACACTGCTCCTCTGATCTGATTCATCACTAACTGTCTCTCCTGCAAAGGGTGAACTTATTATCCCCGTCTCTCCTTCCACGCTGGAGCCAGCTGCTCTCCATGCTTCCCAATTAACCCCAGGCACCCGTCAAACGCTCCAATTAAGGCCTCCTCCTCCTCCTCCTCCTCCTCTTCTTCACGAATGCATTTTGCCAGCGTTCACCGGCCCCGGCTCCGGTTGGGATGCTCGAACACGCAGGGGCGAGTGAGTGAGCGAGCCGGCAAAGCGTTGAGCTTGTTTGTTTAGGAGCTGTCCTAAGCAATGGTGTTCCAGCTCCCAGATTTATTTGAGGCGGGTTTGCAAACAGCTGAAACGAGTAAACACGCCCAGATGTTTGGCCTCCTCACGATTTGGAGTCGGCGGGCCTGAGGGGGGCTGCCGCTCTAATGACACTCTTGTTCCTCTCTCTTTATGCCAGGGATTTTCAGGGGGCCATTTTGTGACGACATGCTTTGGAGTTTATGGGAAGTTTTTTTAGTGGTGAACACTCAGAAACGGCCTCTCATCCTGGCGCCGTGTGGCGTGAGGATGATGTCGTTGGTGTTTGAGTTGCGTGACTCTCTTTTCGCTGGGTGGAGAGTTTCCTCCCAGCCCTTTCTTTCGAAATCCAAAATATTCAGCTGGGTGTTTTTGATGCACGGGTTTCAGATGAGCAACAGTGTGTGTGTGTGTGTTACTGTAGGTGAGGTACAGGTTTCAACAGTACTGCCAAATCCTCTGAGACTGCTCGTAGTGTGTATGTGTATGTGTGTGTGTGTGTGGGGGGGGGGGGGGGCCTGTGAGTTTGCGCAGAGGAATGGGGGGGCTCTGAGGCTGATATGAAAGTGAAGGGGAGAGAGTTGTCTCCCGACGCTGCCGTTGGAAGAGCCGTCAGGGAACGGAGAGTCTGCGAGACTCCCTCTGAGCTTCAGCTGTATTTGATCTGACACCTCCACTGCAGTATACTCCATATGGCTCCATAGAACACATCCTCACCTGCAGCCGATCCAGCAGCACAGACCCACCGGACACGCAGATGAGGCTCTGGACCTGAACACTAGACTATAAAGTTACAGAAATGAGCCTCATTCAGTTTTCCAATAGCCCAGAGTGATGTTTTCATGTTTCTTGTTTGATCTCTAACTTTTCAGTTCACAATGGTGTTCTCACGTTTAAGGAGCAGTAATTTAAGGTAATTTTTTCCTCGTTAAATATCCATTCGATTAATCAAGCTGGTCCGTCAGCTCTGGATAATGTACACAGTTCATAGGTAACAGGGTAATTTGACTGAGCTGATGAAAATAGACCCATTTAGTCATTGGGTTTGCATGAGTGTGATTCATTGTTCTGTTGGTTTAAGGCCTGTGCAGCCCCCTCATTAGGAGCATGTACTTTATGGTATTGTACCCCGCTCCCCCCCCCCCCCCCCTCTTTACCCCTGTCTATCACTGGCATGTTGAATTAAGGTGGGAGTGCTGATGGAGTGACCTTATTCTAAGGTATTTTTTCGGTCTGACGAAAGATAAGGAGAACGCAAAGATGCAGGAGTCGTCAGTTTCTGCATCTGTGGAATGTGTGACCCAGTGTTACCCTTCTGGAACCGTTCCCACTCACACAGGAAGTCTAGCTTTAAAACGATGCCATCTCTCCATTTTTCTCTTCCCTCTCTCCCTCACTTCCATCTCTCCCTCTCTCCCTCTCTCCCTCTCTCCCTCTCTCCCTGCATTCTTCTGACTGGCCGCGGCGCATTTCAGGACAGCTTCATTCAGCATTCCTTTACATCCCGATTTATTTGCCCACCCCCTCTTCTTCTTCTTCTTATTTATTATTTTTTTTAAGTCTCCCTCCGTTTAGGTCCGGCTTTATCATGCCCGAGCCAAACACCGAGACAACTTCATCACATCCAATTTTCACCCCTTTAATTCGGTTTAAATGGCATGGCCGCGAGGGCCAGGACGGGAATTAATAAGAGCCAATAAAGCTCGCCACTGGGGCATCGAGGCCAGTCTTTAAGTAAACATTATGACTTCTTGAGGGGGGACTCGGGGGCAGCAATTGATGAATTGTGGCGGGGCTTGGGAAGGGCTAATTTCTCACTTAGCCGTCCTGATGGGGCTAGCTAATAGGCCTTGCTTTGCCTGGCTGATTGTCTGCTGGCTTTATTATTGTGCATTATCGCGCTGCCCCCTGGCTGTTGTTAGCGTTCAGCCCCGGAGACGCCGGGGCCCGTCATTAATCACGTAGCTGCACTGACTCACTCAGCTTCAGCACTTATCCCAGTGACACAGAGGAATGAAGGCAAGGGACGAGGTGCAGGAATGGGAAGGTGGAGAAGAATGAGAGGAGGAGAGGGAGTATGCACAGAGTAAGGAAGCCGAACTGAAGAGAAGGAAAACCTCAAGCCCAAGTGGGCACGAGAGTTTCACGCTGACTCCATAACCTGTAGCTGTGTAGCCTCCGGAATGCGCTCAGTCACTTCCTTCAGATAGCGCTGCTCTTTGTCACACACCTCGGTTGTAAGGCACCGAGGATAAGAGGAGCATATTCCACACGGTCCCCTGGGCTAAGTGTGAAGACCTTCTGTCGCAGCCTTACCTGCTGCTGCCACTGCACTCGCACAGGACCATCTATCTGCTTGATCCTTCCCTGAGTGCACAGGTGAGGAGGAGGAGGAGGCAGAGAGAGATGTGGGTGAGGCTTTCATCAGTACAGGAATTTTTCCATCTCCACTCATGTCCTCCCTGGGGTCCCCTTTCTTATTTATGTTCTGCACACAGTGTGATCGCACTTGCATACTGAGAGGTGTGTAGAGAGGTGTGTAGAGCACCTGGCGCACCCACTCCCACGCACGTCGTCACAGAGCGAGGCTCATGAGCTCCTCGAGGCAGCGGAGGCAGTCCCGCTCTCCCCCCGTGCCATGCTCACACACTAGCATTACATAGGAGCCGCGCTCTTAAACAACACAGCACACGGCACAACATGTACTCTGTCGGTGTGAAGGCACGGTGAAGGATGGTGTCGTCGCGCTCTGACTGTGGCGTCACGCAGAGCTCCTTCTAAAGCCTCGTATGAAGAATGCCTCCACAAACACACGGCTGTTTTTCCTGGAGATGAGAGGCCCACTGACAGGATACAGACCCCACTCTCCTGTGCTGTACAGTATGTGCCATGTGCAGGGGCCACTCCGGTGGAAAACTTGGCAATGGAGGGCGCGGTGGCTGCTACAACAGTCTGTAATCCTTCTAATAAAGTTTCAAGCTCATGCACGGATGCTGTGCAAACAAAGTTTACGGTAAAGTCGGGAAAAATGATTGCAATAATGCAAATTTAAATCAAGGCAAAGAAACGTTTGCATTTTGAAGTGTTTTTCTTGCCTCTCTTCCATGAATCCTCAAAGTCTTTCGCTGATGTAATGGGCTGCATTGTTTGCTTTGGCTGATCGAGCAGCTTTTCTGCCATCTCAAGAATCAGGGAAAGTTTCCGATCAAACAAAAGCTCTACCTTTTTAGCACGAGGCAAAAAAAGCTTACAACTGGAGGACAGAGGAAACCACCACTGTATAACTGGGCCACCGCGGCAATAGAGCTGCCGGCATTATCCATTGTCTCCGTCTTCACAGCGCAACTTGCCCTGACACAAGTGGCTCACAACAAATGCAAAATATATAAATAAACAGTCTAATAAGCAGGGGGCTGTGGGGAACAGGCACACAATTTCCATTGTGGGGCGCGCTTTATTTGGCCCTTATCTACTGGGTAGCGAGCGCAAAAGAGGCGTCGTGTAAGCATTACGATTACATCGTGTGGGTTTGTTACCCAGGAATGTAAGATGCACTCAGCTCATTCTGCTGTGCAATACACAGGGTCCCTCACCAGCCCTACAAAGCATCTTAAGTGGAGAGGTCTGAGGGACCAAGACGCAGGCGAGGATAATCTTATTAGCTCCGCTGAAAGCAAGTGATGGGTTGTGTTTGTAAACTGTTTGTCCTTGACAAAAAAATACAAACACCCCTCAGTTCCACAGCGTTTCCAGTTCCTAGTTGTGTGCACTTGTGATAGCGCCTCACATTGTTTAGTGATGGAATAATATTATGATGCCGTACCTTGTTCGTTTTTTGTAAAGTTTCGAGGCAGAAAATAAATAAAACAAAGCGTTAAAAGTTTCCATGCTGCGTTCAGGAGATGATTAAGAAAAACAACCTAATAAATGTATAAACTTTATACTTTACAAAACTTAATAAAACATGATAGGACTCCCACATTGTGCTTGTTAACAATATGAAAACATGTCACGGCTCAAAAAAGGGTGAGAAAGACGACTAAACCAGTTTGAATGTGCATATTTGGGCCTCGATGTGTGTGTGTGTGGCAGGGTGTGACTAAATCCAGCTAAATGGCCCTAACTTGAGGGGCTGGTCCCACGTCAGCTGTAGGCCAGACTTAGTGCCATCTGGGCACAATGTTAAGTTTCACTGGTGAATGGAAGCCACAGCCACCAAATCCCCGATGCTCCCTCCCCTTCCCCTTTGCCTTCCAGGGCCAAGGGCAATCCATAAGTGCAGTGTTGAACACAGCATAGAAACCTAAGTATGTGGTTTCCACAGAGAGTCATTGAGTTCGGGAACACCTCCTCAGCAGGGATTTTGAACCAATGACAGGTCCTCCAACCACCAGCAAGCACCTCCACTGTCTCCTTAAGGGGCCTCATCCCCTCATTGACCTTATCCAATGCAAACACATGCAGCCGGAGCCAGCGCATTCTGTTTTATTGCTAGATTCAGCTAATCTTGCTGAAGGACTTGGACTCCTCCTCCTCCTCCTCCTCCCCCATCGCCCCTCAGTGTTTTAGTTATTCCAGCTGTGCAGGAGCCCTTAATGTTGTTGGCATAGCTGCAAAACGTGCAAAAACACACAGGAAAACATGTGCAGGCATGCAGGGGCAAAGTGAGGAGGCGCACACACACACACACACACACACACACAGACACACACACACACACACACACACACAGTCCCACGCTCCACCCTTTCTCCATTCATTTTCTCCCTCTCTTATCCCACTTTTGCTCACAATCTCGCTCAATCGTCTCCATCTCCCATCTCGTCCCTCCCCTCTAACTGGCTGTGCCGCGGTGCGTTTGTGCCGTGTTGATAAGCCTCAGATACCAGATCTCGGTGGTCGCTGATGTAATGATGATGAATGCCGCGGCATTGCCAGTCTCCCCCCTCGAGGGGCCCTCGACACTGAACGGCCGCCCCTAATGAAATGAACACAAATACAGTACCTCGTCTGTGAGGGGGGGTTTCCAAATCTAAGAAGACACTTCAAGAGTTTATATAGAAATGTCCCCTATAGTTTCTGAGTGTGTGTGTGTGTGTGTGTGTGTGTATGTGTGTGTTTGTGTTCTCAGTGATAGAAAGCAGGTTCACCTGAAGCAGTTTCATTAAAGTAAAGCTTGTAAAGACGTTGTTTCTCAATAACAAACCGTGGTGGTTTTTGATGCTGTTAGCAGCCTGTATGAAGCACGGGAAAAAAGAACAGGATATTTTTTTTCTATCAAAGCCAAAAGTTTATTTTGGTGTTACACTTTGATGTGCACAATTTGCAGATGACTTTCAACTGGGTGCCTTTGTCGCAGAGGCGTATAATTTATGTTAAATTGATTTGCTTAATGTGCTTATAAAATAAGAATGTTTTTTTCTGAGGGAACTGTCTGAATTGTGGTATTTTAAACCTGTTTAATCGCCTCCCTTTCTGTGTGGAGGGATTACAGTCGAGCACAAATAAAGATACGCCCTCTTTCTCTCTTCTCTAATTGGGTGTAGGACTGACATTTCATGGGAAAGACATTAATATGAAATTAACATTTATTTTTTGGTAACAGCAGCAACCAGTGCCTCGTTGTAATCCCTTCTTTTTGTACCAGACCTCTGTGACACACGACTGACTCCGGGTCTGTGCGGAGGTGTCCACAAAGATGGTTGGTACCTCCGCAGTGGAGGTCATGTTGTCACCTCTGTCAGTTGGTTTGTTCCTAAGCAAAATTACACAAAAAACGAGATTTGATGGAAGCATATTGAGTCAGGGAGGAAACCATTAAGTTTGGGAGCAGATCAGGAAACGGATGGAGGATTTTCTTTCCACTTTCTTTGATAGAATGACATTTTTAACAAAGAATTCATTGATCTTGATGAAGGAGAAGTTGAATTAGGTGCAGCTTGATTGAAACTTTTGCCGTAAATATGCTTGATTGATGTAAATGTATATAAAAATCTGATTTCTACTTATAAGTGGATCAGAGTTTGTTTTCCTCAGTGCAGGGTCAGAGTGACACATGAGAACGAGGCTCAAACTACCACTTCTCTGTCCTTAAATTAACATCTGTTGCAAAATTACATAACAACACTTCAGCACTTTGCTTTGATGTCGTGATGCTCTGTAAACACAGATGGAAGTGCCTTGGTGTTGGTGGGACATGGGCGAAAATGAGCAACACGAAAACAGGCGAAGGCAGAGATAGGAACATCTGCAGGGCCTGGCTGTGGGCGTCCAGGTCAGAGGGATTATGGGTGAAAAGGTCCTGCTTTTAATTGCTGCTTTGGAACTGTGGCCTGCCTTGTGGAGCACAAAAGGCCGGTCAGACATGCTTCAGTGGCTCGGACTTGTGAATATTTGCCTGACCGGTGGAATGCCCCGCTTTCACCACAGCTCGCCTACAAACCCCCCGGTCCTGACCAGCGCATGACCACTGCTCTCTCAGCTGCTTGTGCTGTGGTCTGACTCACCTGGGGGCCACGAGAAGACCCACACCAAACACACAAAGCATTTTAGGAGCCATTCTACACGGCTGTTGTAGAATGGCTCCTCTCTTGCTTCCTCTCCTCTGTGCTGCCTTTGCTCAGGTTCAGTCATTAGAATGATGTAATGGCAGTTTAAGTTTTCTCTGATCATTTCAGGTCCTGGAAATAAAAGTAAAAAACAAAGGCGTCTGTGATCAGATATGAGCAGAGCAAATGACAAATGTGAACGTGCAGACAGTCATGCACGTGCACATGTTCTTACAATTAACTTTTCCCCGTGCTGCAAAGACCCCCAGAAATGAAAGCATCCCCTCTATCAAATGCATGCAACAGTGATTTGAGATGATATCTGTGCAAGTAGGACAAAAAGTCTTTGGTTATGGATGACGGCTACACATGTATGCATGTGGGAGTGATTAGAGGACAAGCTCTTGTTTAATTCTGTTTTGATTGGTAGGGGAGTAATTGCATTGTGTTCCTTTTTTTTTTTTTCCCTTTGCTGTTTTTTTTTTTTTGTAAGCCAGAAATTGCTTACAGATGTTGTTGCCGGGTCAGAATGGATGACAGACTCTGGTTTTTCAGGGGGTTGGGAAAAAAACAAACAAAGCGCACAGTGTTTGTCTGAAGTTTACCCCTCACCACTTCCCCCTCGCTTTCCCTCCTTGGGGAGTTGGTGAAAATCTGCCCCCCCACCCCTTCCCTCCTCCCCACCACCACCCTTCTCTTGTAGTTTTTCAGCAGCACGCCTCTGTTTGCATTACAGCCGACTCTACTCCTGTCCTCTTATATCCATGGATGTTTATGGGTTGGAGGACAATTAAATAGCACAGGTGGGGAATTAGCTTTTCTGCATTGGAAAGAAAATGTCACTCAGACTAAATATTTCCATGAGTTATGGCGGCTAAGTAAAGGCTCTGCATCGGACCAAATGAAGCTGTCCTGTACTTTGTGCAAAATGGCTGGTTGCGGTGTATCACCATGTAGTCTCCATAATCAGACACCTCCATGACCTAGATAGAGTTGAGTTTGTAGACGGCCTCTGAGGTGCTGAACCGAGCAGCATGTCTGCAAGACTGTTGGCTGAACCCCCTTCTAAACCCACAGACAGTATTAACTTGAACCACCTTTATTCTTTGAAAGAAAAATTGCCCGGCACCATGATATTCCCAAAAGGGCCTTCAAACAACCCTTGTTTTTTTTCCTTTTCTTCCAGGACTGTGAATGTTTCTCACTCTGTGGTATCCCCTTAAGGTTTCTGCTTTCTCTCTGGAAAGACTGCCAGAGCCGGATTATCAGTGTATCCACAAGCTTCTTCTATTCATATATTTATAAGACATAGTCAGGATGTCCTGCCTCTGCGTGTTTTAATTCAGAAGTCAGAAGTTGAGCGTGACACAGTTTGAGAATTAGTTCATTCATATTTTGTTTTTGGGTTATTGAGATAACAGCGGATCAGAGCCCAGCAGGTTTGAGCTAAAATAAATGAGGGTGGTTTGCTGGGTTGACCCCTGGTCTGCTCTGGGCATCGTGAAGAGAGAGGATTGGATCTGAAGTTTTCCTCACAAGGTTCCCTGTGTTGAAGTCTTGTCTCGAGGCAGTCTATTGATAAAATGTTTAAAATGTGGTAGATCAAGCAAGAAGCGAATAATGCAGAAATCACCCACATGCGTTATTCTGGTTTTTAGAAGTGGGGTGATGAGTTTGTGTGAGATCTGACTAACTTCTTCTCCTTCTTCTTCTTCTTCTTCTTCTTCACCAGTTGTCTCGTCGCCATGAGTTGTTGAGGAATGAGCAGTCGCCATGGAACACCAGTCGCAGGCCAGTTCAGCAGCTGAGAAGAAGAAGAGAGTTGAGACCATCGTGGCGACCAAGGGCTCATCAGTGCGCAATGACATCAGCGAGAAGGCCGTGGCCTCCAGCACCACCTCCAACGGTAAGCACCACCTCTAACCGACACACAACTTCACACAACACAACTTTGGTCTATGGGAACACACCCAGTTTTCAGTAATTTTAATAACAAGCAACATGTCGAGCACACAGATGCTATTAAGGTTTTATTGTCCAAATAAAAATTGCGCCGGATAAAAGTTGTAAGTAAATTACTGTTACTGTGGAAAATATATTTTCAATATGTCGTAATTGAGAGGAAAGTTCTCATTGTACAAGAATGATATTATTACAAGAATAATTGATTGTTAAATTACAGCCTGACACGAAAAGTTACGACTTAAATTGTAAAATTATGACCATATTCCCAAAACTTTTATTACTTTATTCTCGTAACTTTTCCTTTCATTATTACAACTATTCCCACAAAATTATGACATTGTTCTTGTAAAATTGTGACTGTTCTTGTATTTGAAGTATTATGACTTCATTATCTCCCCCCCGCCTAGTCCCCACCCCCCCTTTAAGTGGCCTTAATACTCCTTCTTTGTCTCATAAACCCACCATCTTAAGTCTATTAAAGAGAGAGTTTTTATTTAATTTGGTCACGCAGGCGTAGAGCATCTCACTGCTAAGCTCTTTCTTGATGCGTTCCAGCCCTGTGAGGTTGAGACGGAGGCGGGGCTACACCACGTCACCTTCTACCTTGTTTACATTGTTGAGCTTCTGGGCTGCTACTCATCCACTGAGGGGAACGAGGAATGTTTTCCTTTGTACCCTCGCTCTCATCACTTGAAGCTGAATCTGACCAACTCCCCCCCAAAAAAAACACGATTTAAAGATGAAGACAGGCACAGATCCTTTTCTTATGACTGTTTACGTTCCCCTGTTCTCAGGCTTCACCGCGAGTCACATCCAACGCTCGCTGGTAGCACAACTCTGGCATGTTTACATAGCAATGTCTTCAACACATGCTATTAAAAAGTGGCGTGGGGCTTACAGTTCATTAGGCCTGTCGTCATTCAGCCTTTCATTCTCGACTCAGATGCCGGAATGAGGAATATTAGAAGCCAGTGTGTGTTTTTTTTAAATATTTTACTGGAAGCCTCGGAGCATCAAGCTTAAGTCATAACAAAACCAGAGTTGAGATCACCACAGTCTAAGCTGCAGCTGTGCTCATTAGCAGTGAGAGGATTTGGATGGTTTTGTGTACGGTGGGTTGGCTCTTGTAGCTGGAGCTGGTGGCCTGATAGAGAGTTTTCTGTCACAACCCCCCTCCACCCCACCCACACCCTCCACTCTGCTGTTGTCAAATATGATCACCGCAAGTGTGAACAGCAGACAAACCGTTTTGGGGAAGGGTAAACAAACTGCTGTGACTCGGTCCCCATATGGGAGTTATCGCAGGATATGGGTAAGGCAATGCATCCTGAGGCATCATGGGAACACTCACTCTTACTCACTCCCAGATGGCCGGCGCTGGTTTATTTATTAAACGGGCAGCAAGGAAAAAAAAAAAGAATGGATGCAATTTGGCTGCTTGATTGTGGATTTCTATTTTTTTTCTTCTTTCTCCATAATGTGCCGGTAATTGCAGCACAAGGTTTGTCTTGGAAACTTTCCTCTACCGACTCAGCCGGACAGCTTCAAGCAGTGCACTCCCTAAAATACAGTAGACTCATAATTCACAGGAAGATGGGGAGGGGATGATACGTATCTGTGCAGAAAGGTCCCCTTTAGATCCCAATCTGGAATCTTTGGGAATCATAAGATAGCTTACACATTCTTTGTGTGGTTATAATTACAGCGCATTCCCAAGTGGCCCCCAGAACTCATAACCTCTTATCAGGTGTAACCCTACACTGGCCTCAACTTTAACCCCCGTAGCCCTTGCCCCGCTGCCTCCCTGCAAACAAAAGGTAATTGTGAGCAGCTGCGGAACCCTAGTGGTGAAATATTTCCAGCCCGGCAAGCAGAGTGTAGCGGCCCCCTCCCCCCCCGATCTGGGCACAGTGGAAACCCTGTGGTGCGCTGCGATAAGTTGTGAAAAGTGGGGAAATAAGTGCGAGGAGCAGGTGGAGTGAACTTGGCGGATGTTTGGGATTTGGATCCGCTTGCCAAGAGGTATTGATCTCATCGGATCTTCTAGCTGGATCTGTTTGGATTGACACACTCCCCCTTCTTTTCTGTTTTAGCTTTAAAATCTTTACTAAAAGTGCTTCTAGTGTAAACACTTGTGTCTTCCCATCTTGTCCTGTAAGTTTGGTCCAAGTTGAGCAGCCACAGAGTAATTATTGAGTCCTGGTAGACCGTTCCCACATGCTTTGCTAAATGGTGGCTTCATCCTGTGTGCCATTCATCTCCATGCCCCCTCCTCTTGCCCTGACAGCTCAAAAGGGCCGACTGTGCCACAACAATGCTGTGATTGGTGCTCTTTAGGAGGGGTTTGGGGGGGCTCCCCTCCTACCCTCATCATTCGGCAGGCAGGTGGACCACAAAGTCCTCTGATTCTTTTGTTGGGTCTCAGGCTTAAAAAAAAAAAAAAAAAAAAGATGTCCTTGCCTGGAGAAATCTTGTCGTCATGGGATAATTTGCTATTTAAAAAAAAAGAGAAAAAACATGGTGGGAGCTGAAAGGTTGAGGAGAAGAAAAGTTTCTGGTTGGCTGGAGTTTTTTTTTTTTTTTTACATGGGTGCTGCTGATTTGAGGAAAGCAATGGGAGCTAGTTTAAATAATAGGATGAGACTTGAAACATGGGGAGGGGACGAACTGGACCCAGTTCAGGAAATTGTCAGGGAACGCTGCTTTAACATAACAGAGCTCCCCCAGTAAAGCAGTTTGCACAGCGGATGAGACGGCACCCTCCATAATGGCCATGTTTAAAAGGGCAGGAGCAAGGGTCTCGCAGGCAAACAAGTTAAGCCTTAAAGGGCAGCAAATGTAAGGCTTTGGTGTAGGTTACCAGAGAAATCCCTAAGCAAATGGAGAGCGTGGCTAAAGTGTTTAAAGAAGAAAAGGAGCACTTCACTGCTTTGAAAGAAAAAAAAAAAAATCTCCTGACTGGTGAAGAGAGGGAGGGATGATAGAGAGAGAGAGGGGTGGGGGGGAGGAGATAGAAGACGAGCGAGGGGCCACCTTCCTTTTTAGGCAGCCATTTAAATGATCAACAGTAAATAGAGGGGAATGTCATCTGACAGAAATAAAGTTCCCGTTAACAGCGGGGATGGAAAGTAATTTACAGATATGCTGTCCCCGCCATCTTTGTGCCTCCCAGATAAGGTTTCATTTCAGAAACGGATAGGAGACATTTTCACTTACGGGCCCCCATTCTGGGACACCTGTGATAACAGCTTGTGGACCCCTAATTGAAAATGGGTTTCAAAATGGATTTTCACTTTTCTTCCTGCCTCCTCTACCCCCTCCCTCATGACTACTCCCCCCCACCACCACCACCACCACCACCTCCACCTCCTTAACACCCAGCTCCATCCCTTGTTTCCTTGGCGCTCCTCGTCGTTGGCAGAGGGAGGCAATATCGGAAAGAGAAAGGGAGGGAGAGAGAGGCTTTGGGGGGGGGGAAATGGAGCGTTGGGAGTGGATCATCCCTCAGCTTGTGTCAAAGCTATGACAGCAGCGTGATCCGTCTTATTAATGAAATCATTGATCACTTGATGGGGCTCATAATCAACTGTTTCTCTGCTGTATCCTGCCCACCCTCCTCCTCCTCCTCCTCCTCCTTCTCCTTCTTCTCCTCCCTCCTAATCTCGCCACCTCTGCTTTCCACTCTTTAAAAAATAAATCCACCCTATACAATGGTCCACTTTGGCAATGGGATAATTTCTGTGCTGCTAAAGGGAATTAATGATTAATAAATACATAAAAAGAACATGAACACCCAACCACTGCCCGGTGACAGATGCAGACTAGTGATTCAGCATCAGGAGATCTGAGGGGGATCTGAAAACGTCAAGATCTGCAATAAATATAACGGCTCGCTTTATTAAATTGACAGTCTCTCTTAGAGGTTACAAGCTGCTGGGTATTTGTGAAATGATTTAATGTAACACAACTGTTACAAGGTGATCTCTGCCATCTGTATTTGTGCTGTATGTATTTCATGGGGACCAGAGGAGGAAGTAGGGGCCCCTCTGTGTTGCCCTGCTCTGGGCTCTGCCTGTGGTGGCTAATGAGAGAGGACTGATGGAGGGATAAGGGACCTCATGGGAGCCCGGGCTGGCCCACAGGTCAAACAGCACAATGGAGGAGGCGTTATAGAGCCTGACACACAACCCCACACAGGAAAACTGGCTTTTAGTGTCAAAAGACTTCTCTGTGGTACATAAATAATACATATAAATACATTACAAGTTGTTCAATAAACAAAATTACACTGAAGACAATAATGTTTCCCTAGTGTGGCTGTTTAATAAACGATCTGAGGTATAAAACATGAAATCTACCTGTAGAATACTCTGAGTCCATGTGCACACACAGTGGATGTGCTCTGCCTGCACTGGTGAGCCACAGCCATTTCATGGACCTCTGCACTGAAGGCAATTTCCTGCAGCAGCGGGGGGACAGGCGTTTGGCAGCGCCACCTCACAGGGGCCCAGGGCGCAGGATTAGCTTAGCCTCGCTGCTAATCAGGGCGGAGGGGAACCTCAGCTGCTCAGCTCAGTCCAGCCCAGCCTGGCCTCTATTGTCTGGCACGTTTCCTCCTGCCCAGAGCAGCCTGCAGGAGCACCGCTGCTCCTTCACTGCTGGAGGAGGCACATAAGCCACCTCCTTTAGACTCATAGCATGCTGTGGAGATGCCGGCCAGAACTTCACTGTAGTGGAATTGCATCTTTCTTTTTTTTTTGGGGGGGGGGGGAGTTCATCCTACTTGTTGAAATGCTTACAAAAACTTCAAAAATAGTATTGTTTTTGAAGTTTTGGCCAGTGTTATGGTATGATTCTACTTTTCATTGCAATTTTCCAAAAAACTAGTTAATGAGGCTTTTAAAAAATATAAAATAAAAGAGATCGTCTAGAATGTTAGAAATAATCTTTCAGTACACAGGAAAAACCACGGATAACCACAGTAAATACGTCACATGATACCTGACCCACTGTTTTTTATGTAATGTTGCCATATTGCTTTATCCAAATTTTTTTTTACTTTTATTTGTAGAAATGACAAACAGCTATAGAAATAATATTCATTATATTCATTATAGTAGGAAACTGTCTAATGTGAATAATAATTATACGAAATTTACTAAAATCTCATTTGATAAAGTTAGCATGCTAACTTGCTCGCCCCTTCCTGTATTGTTGTCTTTCTCTCTATGCGACATTCTTCCACTCTTGGGATGGATACCTCAACTTTCTGGTAATATTCTGCCCCCTATTTGTGTGGAGTATGAATTTGAATTTAATGACTAAGAATCCATGACATACATCATTACAGAATGCAATCTCAATTCAGTAATTTAGTCATAGATTATTGAAGCTAATGCGTTGTGATAGATCACGCTGACCATCACAAAGCGTCTTCAGAGGAACCTGAGGTCATTTTCACTGACACGCTGAGAGCCGGAAAGGCCCTGGAGTCGTAGGTCACCCAGGTCAGAGACAAGTCTCTGAACCGATAACCAGCCTCACAAAGACAAATCAGCGCTCCCTGTGTGACAGGATCGGGGGACATCGACCAGTCCGGCCCCGCTGAGTCCCAGCAGTGCCTCAACCAGGCCAAATCTCACTGCCCTCGGAGGCACAGGGGCGAGCGACCAAGGGCCCCATAAACTCATAAACCCATAAAGTGGAGAAACAGTAGTTTATTATTCTACCACTCTGTCCATTTGTTGTCAGGCATCAGTGGCCTCCCTCCTGCCAGGAGGAACAAAGCAGGAGTGTCCTGACCCTGACAGGAGGATTTATTGTAGTGTGTCCTTATCCGCGTCCTCTCTGTTTTGTTCACTCACTCACTCCTCTGTACAGGGTTCTTGTTGAATGTGATGAAACAGCAACTAGTGGCCTTACCACCGGGGTTGGAGTTTGTATGGAGAAAAGTGACAGTGCATGGAAAATACACAGTCACTATAATCTTCTTCTTCCTCTTTTCAAGATGATTTATATGCACGTTAAAACATTATCTGCTTTTCCTCATTCAGTTATTTGTTCATCACAAGAAAAACGCACCACATGCAAATCAAATTTAAAGATACAGTATTTAAATCTAGTTTGGTTAACCAAGATCATGGCTGGTGAGCGGTAAAGCAAAACATCAAGAGTTCCGGTTTCAAGCTGTTTTCAGCTCGGTGCTCCGAGCTCACTGGATTAAATCAAGACATGCTTTCAGGTTTGAGAGAGCAAAAGGCCCTATACCCCCTAATCTCTCCCCTGACCTCCACACCTCCTGGGCCTTGACTCTCACCCTCTCTCCCTGCTCCCCCTCCTTGTTCCCCACCCAACCCTCTCCTTCATAGTGCGAAAGAGGAGCCAGGATCAAAGGCCATAAACCATTGCAGTGATTTCTAGTGATTGATTAGAAGCAGAGGTTGAGAAGCAGCGGCTCCCTCCATTCTTCCCACCCTCTGGTGCTGCGCACGCATTCTCCCAGGGCTCTCATAAATAGCTCAGGCTTTAAGTGTGAAAAGAGCAGCCACGATTGGCAGACAGAGCCCAGAAAACACATCCGTGCCGAAGCAGCTTGGCCGATTCTTCTGCCTCTTCCTCCTGGGTGGGGGGGGGGGGGGGGGGTGGTGTCAGTTGATAAGAACCATTTGTTGTCTTGCTTGGATCTGGGGAGGGACAGTGTAATCCCCTTGCCCTGGTCTGTGCGCAGAGCTGGAGGAAAGAGTAGGAGGAATTGATTTTCAGAGAGAGGGCATGCGGTGAATTGAACTCAGATGTGAAGCAGAGACAGGGTTTGAAAGAAACATTCTACTTGCGGGGAAACAAATGTCTGTAGCTTACAGCGGAGGGGCCGTGCAACTTGAACTTGAGCAAGTCCCTCTAATGTTAATCAATTGCATAGCTGTCTTTCACCATTCTCTCCCCTTGCCTCCTCCTCCTCCCCTTGTCCTGAGCACAATTCAGCCCAGAGGCCCCTTGACAAGCGAGGAGTCCTGTAAAGGCATTTTAATAGACCATGGCCATTCAGTGGCACCGAGATTAATGCTCCCACATGCGTGCTTTTGCGCAGAGACACACATGCACTTCGCTCTCTCTCTCTCTCTCTCTCTCTCCTACCCTGCCTGATCTCACCTGGAGCTGTGAGTCTAATGATGTTCGGAGTGTGGGCCTCGCAGCGACAGCTCCCGTCCCGGGGAGATGTGTCTCATGTCAGACTCTGCGCCAGACAGACTCCAATAAGAAAAGGGGAGGGGTGGTGGTGGTGGTGGTGAGTGGGGCTGGTGGGAGTGGGTGTTCTTCAACACAGCTGGAGCGGGGCCAAAACTAAAAGTGCAATTCTCCGAAGGTTTTTGTTTTTCCTCCGTGGTATTTACAAAGTGATTGGGCACATTTCTGAGTGTCATGGAGGATCTCATTACACTCTTAAAAGGTTTTTATCCATCCACATGTTGTGAGATATGCGCACGCTTTGCATACTGTAGATACTCTGTCATGCATGAATGCAGACACATAATCACTGATTTTCTCTCACTTTCCTCGACAATCACACACACACACGCACACAAACACGCACACACACTTGGTGCAACTGGAGGATGGGGTCGCGATTATTAACTGTTTGGCAACCTCATGACTTCATCTTCGGTGCTGTCAGAGGCGGCCCACATTATGTCTTCGCTCGGCTCAATGGGCTCTTTGTTCTGGCTTGGCTCTGGAGCAGCTCAGCATGGGGCTGCGTGAGTCCAACAGTCCCACTGCGGCTCGGGAGGGAGGGAGACGGATGGATGGAGGGAGGGAGGGAGGTGGTGGTGCATGGAGAGAGGGTGTGAGTGTGCGGGAAAGGGGGTGAGGGGAGATGCAGGGGAGCTTTAGGAGATTTGGGAAAGACATGGGAACTGAGAGAAGACTTGAGAGAGTGACGGATGACAGAAGGAAAAACCATGATTAGCAGGGAGAGAGTGAGAAAGAAAAAATACGTGAGGTGGGATGTAGAGAGTTAAAAGAGGGGGAATGAAGGATGGGGGGGGGAAATACTACATGCCACAGGTGAGTCCTGAAGTAGCCTGGAGCAGCAAAGTCTTTTTCTATGATAATTTCCAGCACCGCGATGCCTCCAGCCCACAGATTCATTCCAATACGAACACCAGATTATAAAGGCAACATGTCAGCTGAGCTCCCGCAGCCATCCTCGTGTGGAATGTGGGATTAATGGCAAAGTAATGCAAGAGATTAGAGAAGGAGGCGAGAGTGGAGGATTCCACTGGCGGCAGTGACAGGAGAGGTCATACATGAGGGGAGCTCATTACCGAGAGCAGACAGCAACAGAGGGAGGACGGGTCGGGAGGACGGGTCGGGAGGACGTAAGGACAGAGAGTGTTGAAGCAGAAGATACGATGAGGAAAACCAAGAGGTGAAAAGATGAAGCAAAAAAAAGAAGTAGAGGGGTCTTCTGTATACTTGGTCAGATAGAGGAATGTGCCCAAGGAGAAGCTTTAACTTTTGTATATTCTTATAACCGTTATCTGCACTAGGTCGAACTCCCACTACAAATTCACAACAGCACATAATTGTGGCGACAACACCATTATACATTTTGTAATAGTTGGGTTTAGGCTATCGCAGAACTAAAAGATTGTTGTGTGGTGTAAAGCAGGAGCGGCTCGGCCCTCTCATCCAAACCTACATCCTTCATCCCATATTGTGCTTTCCTTTGCATTACAGAGGCATTTATCTAATCACATAGACAGCGCCTCTTCCCTTTTCCCCGACTCACCTCCACCCACTACCCAGCAGACAGTGGTGGAGTCTGTTTGGCCAACACAGCAGATCCTCTAATCTACAGAGCTTTCCCTACCCGCTGCAGACACTGTAATGAAGGGTCCAGGTCTCTCCTGTACTTTAAGGGAGAGGGGGGGGTGGAATTACACCCTGTTTTCTAAGCAGTTTTTCTGTATAAGTCGAACAATGATTGAGGTTTATAAAGGATTCTTTGTGAGGTGATTTAGGACCTTTTAGGTCTTGAGGAGAGAACTGTGGAAAATGAGCTAATGTTATTTTAAGTAACTAATGTGTAAAGCTTGAATTTGAATTTTTTGTAACACCAGGTAACTTAATGCATGCGCAGAGCGGCCTCTTGCCGTGGGCGCAGGGTGAGGGAGTCAGTTGAGTTGTGTTATTTTTATGGTAGTTGGCTTGTAGTTTGGAATTGTGATTGTCATGCTCCCTGGTAAAAAGGCCTTGTGTCCAAATGTGACGGGTTAGGAACAGTAAGCGTTACCAGCTGCAGCATCAAAGGCCCGGGCGTGCTGTTCATTTAACCCAGATCCGTCACACTCGTGTGCAGCCTCCGATTCAACCTGTAATGTAGACATTCAGCAGAAAGCATAATACTGAGACTAATGTAGAGTTATTGATGCAAATGAACTCCCGGCACCTCTTTACCTGCAACACGTCAAAGGTTACCAGCTACATTTAAATGAATAAAATCACCACCAGCAAATTCTGTGGCAGCCCAGAGAGAGCAGCTCCACTGTGTCAATTTGAATCTGTGTCTGTTCTCTGTCCGTGCTCCGCCGGCATGCAACGCTTTCATGTTTTCAAAAATGATCTCCAAATGTAGATTGGTCCGGGAAAAACAATTACGTAAGCTTAGCCAGGTGGTATAAAGTTATTAAACTGACTGAGTTATTGTGTTAGCTTCAGGACCACAGCAACCACTGCTTGCATGTTTAACAGGTTTAACAACTGGTTTAGGATTCCCAGTTTGTTCTACTTCAGTTCTCAGATGACAAAAAAAAACTGATAAATATTAAAACTAGAATGGCTCCTCCTCTTTACCTCCCTCTTAATTTCAACAGTAAAAATGGCACACAATTAAAATTATCAGTCTCCTAAATATGTCCCAAAAAAAATCATCAAGATCCCAAAAAAATTCCTTGACAAATCTGTGAAAATGTCAGAAATTGTCAAAGCAAGTGAGGAGAAATTCCTGGATCTTCCCCTAGTCGAAACTGTTCCAAAAGTTAATGTTTACTTCTTCGACTGATCCTCCACCATTCTTCCACCAATTTTCAATAAAAATGGTTCCATTCTTTTTGCGTAATCCTTTCTTGTGTTATAATGAAAACTTAATTGTGAGACTTATTCATTTTCCTGTACATTGTGCATTGTATTTTACATTTCCGTGTGAACTGTGACGTTTAGAAAACCACCCGACAATGTCCTTCTCAAATCACATTAAAAGTTTTCTAATGATCTTTCCAATTGAAATGGTTTCACTGGTCTGTACTGAGCTGTGTAGCAGGTGTGAGAACAGATCAGCAGCGACGGAGCAGGCAGTGAATTACACAGAGAGATCCAAACATTCACAAGCCTAATCACCACAGAAGAGGGAGGGGGAGCAGGAGAGAGAGAGAGAGCGAGAGAGAGAGAGAGAGTCCACTCTGGACTTAGACGTTCACCAGTCATTGATAAAGTGCTTAGCAGCAGGAAAATTAATGAATCCGGCCTGACTGGGAGAGGGGGGCTTGGGGTTGAAGGGGAGGGAGAGGAAGAGGAGGAGGGCTGCTGGGGGTGATAGGCTGGGTGGGTGTGTGTTTGGAGGGGGTAATCCTGTTCCAGCTAAATGGCTGATCCCTCTCATTCCTTAGATATCAAATGTCAAAAGTTAAATTAGCCTGCTTGCCTCAGATAGGAGTTAACATGGTTTTAAATGGGGTGTGGGGGTTGCTGATTCCTGCCTCCTCTGGGATGGTGGGCAGGTGCCTTTTGAAGTGTCTAATTATCCAGCTCCTAGTAAGTGCTGGCTAACTATCTTAATGAGGGTCTCGGTGCCTCAATGCAGCTCAGGCACCGTGACACTTGCAACAGAAAGTGTGAATGTACGGTGGCCCTGAAAGCTCAACGTACTGCGACTTCAGACAACACATGCATGTAGATAAAACATGTGCAAATGGAGAAAACACATAGAAATTAGACGAAGTACCAGAAAATAAATGCGACAGGCTAACGTTGTGTTAGCTGGGTATATAACATGCTAACATGCATCTTCTTCTGACATTACTGTGGTATAACCAACTTCAACTAGTGTTTTCACGAGGCACAACCCATGGTAACAACAGGCCTGTCCGAGCCTTGAGTTACTGTGCGTTGAGCTCTCAGGGCCACTGTATGAATGCACATTTTGAAGCTAACAAAAACACACACACACAACATTTTACTATGTTTACATAAGAGTGCCCAAGAAGAAAAAAATACGACATGGACGTAAAGTCTGGGCAATTAAAATTTATGTGAAAGAGGTTTATGATGTCATCCTATACGGCAAGGTGGAAACATCCACAGTGGCATTTTGGAATGTACTTAATGTGCTTGAAATGACTATATTATTTTATTTTTTCTATTTTATCCTAACTGCTGGCTCTGTGTTTCTTTGCATTGGCTGGGTATCCATTTTTCTTGGCGAGCTGTTCCTAATCTGAGTGCCACAGACTTGGTCCGAATCACTCTGGTGTCAGAAGTGGGATTCCAATGCTGGGGCCCAGTGGAAAGCTGGCCCACTCCGGTCTGGTGGGCCGTGTGCCCAGATTCACCCGAAAAAACCCACTTTCCCAAATAGACATAGTTCTGCCGTAGTCTGCCCCAGCACACAATCATTTTGTATTGTTGCAGAGAGCAGTTTAAATAACCAACAGGTTCTGGCTGATCATTGCTGACTTGTGTCTTTCTGAAGCAGTTTTAATGTAGTCTATAAGGCAACCAGAGTACTAAATGGCTTTTTGCTTTGAAGCCTTGATCAAATGCATCTATTGGTGTTTGATTCCTTAAAGAATGGCCAAGGTGCCCTTTGAGTGGAAAAACCTTAAAAGGCCTTAGCTCTCCACAGTCAAAAATGCATGAGTGTGCATTTTAGAGGCTGAGCTTTTAGCTCTCAGTGCAATGCTCATTGCTCCCTCACAATGTGGCCCTGATGAAACGGTAGTGGGGTTTCAGGCCTCTCTACGGTGGGCCTATGCCCCTAATGGGTGAATAAGGGGTAGCTGGGGGCAGCCGGAGGCTTGGCACGACACAACCCTGCTGTGAGGCTGATTTGAGGTGAGCACAGGGAAAATGGGAAGGAGCCATGCTGGCTTTGATTTGCCCCTCCCCAGCCCCAGGGCTTGGAGGCTGGAGCTGCGAGATGCTGAGCTCTGGTTGCGTCCCTCCAGACCCCCGGCGGCAGAGAAACAGGCTGGGACTGAGGGCCACGGAGCTGGGGGTTGGGGCCTGTGCTGCCGAGAGCCAAATTGAGATGTGGGAGTCGTCAAATTTGCCTAGATGAATATTGAAGAGGGCGTTTGCGAGCGCTGTGTGGGAAATCAGGAGCTGACAATAGACTGCTAACCAGGAGAGGGAACATCCTGACCTGCCCCTGCTTCTCTTTGCAATTCGTCTAAGCATCAGTCACACGCTTATGGTTAAATAATGCACCACCATCGATTCACTCTTCAGAGACAGAATCAAACATGCGCGCAAAGTCAGAGGAGGTGAACTTCATGTTCGCTGACAGTTATGTTGACTGGGAATTGCTAATCGTGCTGCCCACATATATCAGGATAATGGTCGGATTCTGCCGTGTGACTTTCAGAAGATTTGTTTGTCAAGGAGTTTCTCGAATGTCACCCACGTTAAGCAGATACGGGGAAGCGCTGAACTACGTCTGTAACCTCCACATAATGCAGAGCTGAACTCTGTTGTGGGGAAGGCACTGAGCTCCTTGTGGCACAGAGCCTGTCAGCCAAGAAGTTGATCAGAAAAATACCTCACACAATTGCCGTAATCCCCTGCGCTCTTGTCATGTTGGGTTTGGTGGAGTTTGAGCGGTCTCCCTCTCCCTCTCTTGTCTTTCAGTCTGCACTAATCGTGAATGATTCCCTCTGTCTATAGCGCCAATGCCAGGGCCGGTGAATCAGGTACATAAGCCTAAGCTGCTTGGAGAGGTGCTCTTATTAAACTCTAGCCAGCTGCTGGAATTTTTCTTCCCCCTCTCATTGTTAATTGGGGAGTCTTGAGTCTTTCCCGGGAGTTGATTTGCAAGAGAAAGAAAAAAAGGAGCAAGAGATTATTGCACAGGAGGAGAGGAGCTTTGAAGAAGTGTTTTGTGATTCAACTGTATATCCTTCTCCACTCTCCTCCTTGTTCACTCCCAGTGTGCTCCCCAGCCAAAATCTGTTTGTGCCACTGACAACAGGGCTTTGAGAAGTTCGAAGGTGGAACACAGCACATGTCGGGCTTTGGCTCAGAGGTACAACAACACCTCATCTGATGTTTTCGGCTTTTAGGAAAGGCAGTAACGGAGGCGATGGCCCTTTGTGCACCCGTGAAACATGCATGTCGTACCTTTAGACACTCGCTCGCTGTCTGAATGGGTTCATGCTGGAGGGCAAATGGGACGCTTGAGAGTCAAGGGCAGATTGGCATGTGGAGGAACAGCAGTCCTTGTTCTTAACCCCTGCCTCTAGAAAATACTTTCAAAAACAACAAGCCAAGGGTTTTGTTTCACTTCTCATTTCTTTGAATTGGCTGGGCACCCTTAACTTCAGCCCCCGCCCCTTGTCCCAGGGCCCAGCTTTAAGAGGAACTGGCCCCACTCCATTTCTCATTATCTCTTTTAAAATTTCATTTTGTCATTGCATCCATGCTCTCTTTTATTCGGCCATATTAAAGGCCATGCAAAGGGGTTTTCTCTGAAGGTATTCGAACCAGAGTTTTACAATAGAGACCCCAGACAAGGGGAAAAAAGGAAGAAACCCGGGCTTTAGGATTTAATGAGTGGCTTGCTGGGGGTGAAAGGCAGATAGAGAGCAAGTGAAGGAGAGCAAGAGAGAGTGCATTTGTCGAGGGTTAGAGAGAGAGGAGAAAGAGTGGTAAGGGAAGAAGAATGCAGGAATGGAGCACCAGGTACCATTATAGTGGCAGAGAAAGCTCCTGAAATACTAGAGCTGGGGCGTGAGCTCTGATCAGGATGGCAGTGAGCACAATTACCTTCTTTTCAAATCCTTCAGTGACACTGCAGGAGGAAGGAGGACTTTGAAACTTGAAAGGCAGGAGCTCGCTTTCAACCTCAAACGCGAGCAGGAAAGGGCTCTGAAATTTGTTCAGTGCTCCCCATCCACCATTAGCTTGTTTCTTCCTCTCGCCTCCAGGCATTTAAGCGCTTTTTGAAAAGATGTTAAGAAATTCAATCACCATAGAGAGAGCAGGATGGTTCTTTTTCCAGTTTTTTTGAGAGGCATACTTTTCCTCTGGTCCACAGAGGGCCAGCCTGCTGCTTTTGTGTTCGGCTGAATAGACCTGCAAACTGGTGGAGGACTGGATGCAGCAACCATGGGAAAAGAGGAAATAAAAGAGGAATAACAAATGAGGGAGGGAAAAGGGGAAAGGGTCTGTTGGGCTGATGGTCAGAGTTAGAGAAGTGTTGCAGGGTTGAACTTTTCAAAGTTGCCCATGTTTACCTGTGTCTGCTCTATCTTCATTATCCCATGTTTCTGACAGATACTTGACAAGTTATACGGATACAAAGGATTTCCACCAGCAGGTACAAGCAGCACAGAGGATGAACCTTACTCGAGACTTCTGGTTCTCTTCCACCAGTCACAAGAGTCAATTGAACCTTGTTGGTTTAACTAAAGTAATGAAGCCCCTTAAGGTGGTATATGGTGGAATGATGAACCCCCTCTGTGAGCTCGCCATGGTGACTGGAGGGGGCTGGTGGGACTGTGACACCGCTGTGATTGAACTGTTAGTCGCTTGACCTCCCTCGCTGGAGAGAGTCATATCTGAATAGCTGTGGGGGAGACACTGGAGAAGGAGAATAAAAAGAAAGGAGGAACAAGAAAGACTGGGGGAAAAAAGTCAATAAGACAAATTGAAATAATGAAAAATTATATTTTATTACGGCATCCCCTCAAACAGAGGCTTGACTCTCCCTGTGCGGTTCTGACCTGGCCCTTTGCTCCATATCTTCCCCTTTCACTCTTTTAAAGGTAAAATGCCCAAAAATGTCTTTTAAAAAAAACACAAGAAAAACTGCATTTTCTAAACTAAGCACTTTTAACAGTTCTTTGAAGGTTTTGCAGGAAAATGTTTTAAGACAGTTTTAGTGCCCAGTGGCCTCCCAACCGCTACAATATCTACTTCCCTCGTGATGAATCTATCTCTAATACATCAAATATCAGTATGAAAGTAAGAAGAAGGGCTTATAAATATGTAGCCAATTTTTATTTCCCCACATGATCAATGTGAGATTTCCTCGATGCAAAAGTGCTGAGAGTACTCAGCGGAAGCCTGTAGTACAAGGCTACATGCTCTGCCCTTAGCAGCGCTTGCTCCCAGCATAGTTTACAGTTTCGACGTCTTTCATTCCATGACAGGAGATGAACCCAATTCCGAAATCCCTTTATGTTAATATTGCGCTTTGCAAGAGCAGACCTATTAATCCAGCTTTAACCGTATAAGTGCCATTATTCCCTTAATAAGATCACTGGCTGTGCAGTATAGGATTAAATACTTATATCATAACTGACACTGTCATTTCCTGCGGATGATAGAGGCTTGCCTCTCTGGCTGTCAGTTCCGCGTTAAGAATCCTTGAATCTGCTGCCAGTACTGCGCCGGGGCATGGCTGGCCTCGAATCCAGGTAATGGATGTGGGAGAGTGAGGGGAATAACATCGGGACCCGTGGGTTGCTCCTTCTGCTCTCTCTCCTCGCCTCGCTCAATCTCATTCTCTCTTTCGGTTTCTCTCTTTTAACCTCCCCCTTGCCGATCGCGTCTTTTCTTCCGTGAAGTGCCACAGCATTATGCTGGTCCTCTTCGGTGCTTAAGGTGGTGCTCTTTAATCCGGCCCTCTACTCCGTTCTTAATTGCTGGTTGGATGCTGTTGGGCTGCAGTGCATGGTCGGGGAGCCCTGCATCGCTTGGCTGCTAATACCACAGTACCTGTGGCACCAGCTCAGCAGCGTTCTGCCAGGTTCTCAGCGAGCGACATTAATGCATCAAAGAGCAGTGGAGTGTACAGATGACCAACAGTGGTGAAATCATCAGGGCTGGACACTGAGCATTTACAGCAGCTGATAATGAAGGAATCGGGGCCCGAATTATAAAAAAACATAGTTGGTAACTGCTTATTTTCTTTATAGAATATTATAAACATTGATTTAATAATAAAAAATACAGTCATCCACTAATACCATACATTTTTTAACACAAAATAAAATCACCCTATAAAGTTGATTATTATCAATTTTAAAAAGAAATTACCTGCTTGTATATTCAACATAAATAAATTGTTTATGTTAAAAAATGTACTATTGAAAATGAGGACAAAATACATAAACTACATTAAATGTCAATGTGACTGAGTTGGCCTGTGTTGTATCATCCTACAGAAATCTCTAATTCCAGGTCAGGAGGCCAACTAACCCTTATATATGTCAGTTCAGAGGTCAGGGTCAAGGGTCATGTCTTCCTGGTGCAGCTCAGCTCTTGAACTCCACATTTATCCCCCTTTTTTACCCAGCATGCCATTGTAATTTCTCCAGAGACCCCACTTCTCCTAATTTCCCCCCGCGAGGGAGAGAAAGAGAAGGATTTAGCTTGAGAACAGTGAGTGAGTGAGTGAGTGAGAGAGAGGGAGAGAGGGAGGGCAGGGTTGATACAACCCATGACGCTGGTTAATGGGCAGTTTGGAATGCAGGCGGAAAGCCGGCGCTGCCTCCCCATGGGAATCCATTTCTTTATAAAAAGAACAGACAGCGCGGAATTTTAAGAACAGACTTTTGGGAATATCATGCCTCAATCTGGCCAAATGAAGAGGTTTGTTCATCAATGGTGTCATTTTTTGTTCATACACCATCTGCCTCTGAACTCCGACTCTTGGTGCCGTGGAAGCCAAACCCCGGCAGATTTGCTATGATGACAAAGCATAGGTTTCAGGTGTACAGAGCTGATCCCCAGCTCCTCCCTTTACCTAACCGCTCTACGTGAACAGACTTCCATACCAAGGGCTCATTGTGTGTGAGTGTACAGCTCTGTGTAACGCCGTTTTCAGACATGAACCCAGAATAATATAATGCCTGGACAATAGGGTCAGGACATTATACGGACAATGCCCTTCACATAGAAACAATGCAGCAGGATATTGTCCGGGTCAGACGTGTTCACAACAATAGGAAAATGTCCGGAACATGCAGGTGAAGGGAAGTGCCTGAGTAGAGCATGCAGGAGCAGGATATGATGTAAAATGTCCACCACGGGATTCAAGTGCTTTTGTTTAAATCACATCATCATCAGTGTTGGACCTTATCACTTAAAGCTCGTGAATCTTGCTTACTTCCCAAGTTCACATCTTTGTTGTCGTCTTCTTCGTCTTCTAAGTAAGAGATCCTCACATCTGCTCCCAACTTTTATTCTGATATCTGCTCATGATAAACCTGTTACTCCTCCAAAGTCTTCCACATCACATTTATACTCTCCTCTCTCTCTCCTCATGTGTCTGCTCTGACAGAAGACGATAGCTCAGGTACACCCTACCACCGTGAGAGGCGCAATGCCATCAGCTCTCGGGCCCCGGCCAACGAGGAGCCCTCCACCTCCACAGAGGATCGGCCATCGCTGCTCAAGAAGGAGCTGCATGCTTCCATGCCCCACCTGGTTGACCACGGCCTGCCGTACCGAGGCGCTCTATTCGCCATGGACCCCCGCAATGGCTACCTAGAGTCGCACTATGGTGAGTCCACTTAAAATTTGACCTTTTCTTTCTCTTTTTAAATGAAAAATATATTGATATAGTAGCTCAAGGACCTGAATACAGCCACCCAAACACTGAGGCCAGTCTCTTCCATGTAGGTGAGAGGCAGGACTGCAAGATGCTTGATTAAATCTGACAGATTGGCCTCTCTCTTGTGCTTGCTCTTTCCTACACACACACACACACAAACACACACACACACACATGCACACACAGTATGGGGAACGGCCAGCGTAGCTTCTTAATTCCCTCATTAGGGGCCTGTCTGAGCACAGTACTCCGCTTTCTCTCATCAACACACACTTCAAAGCCCTAAAAGCAGCGGCGAGTGAAACCGCACCACTCCCTACTCTGCCTACCCTCTCTTTCTCTTTCTTTCTCTCTCTCTCTCTCTCTCTCTCTCTCTCTCTCTCTCTGAAACTGTGAGAGAAAGGAAAGGTGGTGAGAAAGGGAAAAAGAGAGAGAGAGAGAGTAATGGAGATGAAGCTGGAGAGATTGAGGTGAAGGGAGAACTGTGGCTTGAGTTAGATCATTTGCAGGAAAAGGTGAGATGGACGGTAGATGAAAGTGCAGCTGTGTGTGTGTGTGTGGAACGACAGAGCAGGAGATGATTGGGGAGTAAGAGGCTGATTAGGAGGTTAATTCAGCGGCGGCTGTTGCCAGGACTTAGCCTGGATTTGATGTGATAGCTTGTTTAGTTTGGTTAAATTGGCTCTGAATTGGGACAGACAAGAGTGGACAGAGACGTTTTAATCCCGTGGCGGTAATGAAAAGTCCAGCGGACCCAAACCTTACTGTAACTGCAGCCGCTTCATTAGCTGTTGCTCCCCTGTGCTCGGGTGCGTGGGAGTCACCAAGGTGCCTCTTTAAGCGAAATGTTACTTAAAACCCGGCCATGGTGCTGTGGACAGGGCCCTCGAGGGCAGAACATTACTGCCCATTACATCCTGACCTACCTCAGCAACACTGCCACATCTCATTTTATGTTTGCTGGGAGGGTACGTGTGAAGGAGCTCTGGCGGTTCCAGACCACTGAAGCCTTCAGGGGTTGGAGTAGAGTAAGGGGGGGTTGCGGGGGTCAGCGTGGGGCTTGGGGGTCATGTGGAAAAGTCACAGTCTGAAATGGAGAGTTCAAAAGCAGCAGGAAAAGTCAAAAGGGCCGTAGAGCTTCAAGAGGCTTTCATCGGGGCTCAAGAGGCTTGAAGGCTGCAATCACATGAAACATGGTGGACGTGAGTAAAGTGATGCTTGCTGGGAAACTCTAGGTATGACGCACACTCCTTCTAAATTGCTTCTTGCACTATTTTAAAACACAAGTCTTTAGTGTTGGTACTGAAACAATCAGTCAATCAACAGAAAACTAATTGACAGCAATTTAATAAATTATTATTTAAAATTACCTCTGCCAAGACCTGACAGTGCTCTTATGAAACCACATTTAAATTCAGTTGATCCAGATTTTTATTTAGATCTCCACCAAATCGAACACAGTCATAAATATCAGTCCCATTAACATGCCATATTTTCATCTTTAAAATGAAAATAAAACTATTGTCTTAGAGTTCAATGTAAATGTTGAAATCTCACAATGTTAAAGAAAGTGGTAAAAAATCCATATCCTGTAGCCGCCCTCTGCTGTGGAAGACCTGTGATCAGAGATGAGAGCATTGCTGTGCAACACCTCCGCCTGGCCCCAGGTGTTAAGGACATGGGGTGTCCCTTAAGGCAACGGCCCCATTTTGTCTGATTGAACCCAGCACCAGAGCTCAATCCCCACGAGCTCCGGCGGTCTGAGGGTCAGCAGAACGAAGGGGCTCCCCCTAAAACCTCCACTTCCCCTCCCTCCCTCCGCCGCTTTGAACCAGGAGCCTGTAGCGTCTGTCGCCACTCTTATACCACAAGGTGTAAAGAGCCACTGGCTCCTGTTCTGGTTTCTGGTTCCATACATGTGAGCACACACATTATAAGCACACACACACACACACTCAGCCCTTACTCCACCAGCGGCAGCCCCTCTCTATGAGGGCTTTGTCACCTCCTAAATTCATCCCAGGTGTGTGCATGTGTGTGTGTGTTTGTGATGGAGAGGGGGCCCTAAGCCTTTGTGCTGTGCTTGCACAGTGCACCACGCCACGCAGCAGACAGCCAGGTAAATCCGATTACTCTTAGCGCTGGTGTGTGTCAGTGCTTAATGTGCCTAAATGCGATGGCACCTGCAGCCTCCCCACACCTGGCCGCTGGGTTTTGAAAATGGTAGCAACGCACTGGGGAGCGTGGGAGTTGAACAACAGGAAAGAGAGCAAGGGGGGTTTATCTTCAGGGGTCTGTGCTCTGGGTAAATCTGTGCTATTCACCCAGACTTGTGGTCTCCCACTCCTCTTGCGTCCACGGCCTAAGACTGTGTTTACTCTGGTTTTTACACCCACTTCAGTGCAGAAAAGAGGAGACACGAAGGAAACATTGCCCCATTGTTACCATTAGCTAATCGTGGTGTTGCCTGAGTCTTAGCTGCTTTTCTTGGGCAAACACTGGATAAGAGTCCATATCCTTCTTACCACAACACTAATACATGGGGCTTTGCTGTGGGATAAGTTGAAAGGATTGAGACGAGGATTAATGAGGAAGAAGTCTTTCTTTAAGATCTTAATTGTGTAGAAATGTGAATGGGATGTGCGGCACAGACATCTGTTTACATTATGTGCTGATTAGCCGGTCAGTGGTCCTGCAGCAACAGTGAGCCCACTTGCTGGCGAAGCGTCTCTGGATCCGCTTCTTTTAAAGTGTCTCGTTCTTAAACACTTGCCCTTCTTTGCTTAACTAAACACATCCGTGGAGGGACTTAATGCACATCCCTTTCAATGGTTTTCTTGCAAATGTTAAAACTGCACTGAAAAACCAGAGAGGGATAGTAGAAAGGATGCCAACTAGCCTTAGAGACAATACTTGAAGATTTTGGTGGCACAATATTTGTGACTCTATGGTATCAGTGATACATTTGATCATTTATAGGACTAAACCAGGACACATTGAGTGTGTCTCCAGGCTGTGACGGCTGCTTTTCTGTCCTTGGGTTAAAAAACAGAAAGAATCAAGCCCAGTTCTGGATCCCGGGGCATAATCCGCACACTAAAGCCTTGCTGTCCTAAACTGATCTCAGAAACCAAGCTTGCTAAGCTAGAGTCAGTGAATGTATGGATCTCTTGGCTGAAGATTTCTTTCACATGTATCACAGCATCCCGACTCTCTGAGCCTGGCCAAAGGTGACTGCTACCTTGTTCACACTGACCCTGTGTTCTGGGAAAGCTGGTACGAACACTGAGCCACGGCATAAAACCTGTTCCTGGGTTTTATGGTGTGGCGGGGGGATGGTGGGTGTCCAGTCATATGGGTTAAACTCTAAACTGCTTCGGCGAGCTGATCTCAGGTCTACTGGGCCGTAGCACGCCAGCCTCTGCCCCGGCGTCAGTCTGTCTGCCTCAATATCAAAATGCAGCTGACCACTGAACTGAATGAGCTCGCTGTCACCAAACTGAACGTGATCTGCACAGCAATGGCCCTGGACTCTCTACAGTTAATTACAGTGCTTGGTCATTCAGTTCATAGGGACCTTTCCAGATGTCCAGAAAGAGAAGGAGAAAGCAGGAAAGAGGAATTATAAAGTGTGGGTTTGCGTGTTTTAGGAAAAAGTGCTATTCTGAAATTGTGCTGAAAGAACAAACTTTCTGGGCCCTTGTCGGTTTAAACGTGAAAAGGTTCAAACATCCCCCCCCCCCCCCTCCCCAAAAGAACTGAGGGGCGCAGTTGAGAGCCTGGGGTGGGGAGTCATGTGCCTGCTTCATGGGTAAGTGTTTGTCTTTGTGATTGTTACAATATTGGCTTTTTGAGCATGGTGGCACGTTGTAGTCCCACAGCGGTGTGCCGGCACAGAGAAGCCTGGGGCACACTGCAGGCAATGGAGAGGGATTCCTTCCATCCACCTCCTTTCATCAAGAAAGAACAACATGGGCCTGTGCTCTGCTGTGGCCCCTTGGTCCAACGCACCAGGGATAATCAGATGATCCCCTTTTATACAGCTTATTAGAGGCTTCTCATGCTGTACGATAGGCCATATTCTCACATGCATGTGCCCCTTTGTAGCGCTGGATGATTTAAGGGGGTTAAGCAGAGTCTGAAGTGCACGGAGTATGCACTTTTAAGGTCGCGTGGTGCTCTCACCACAGAGCCGATGCGTGTGAACTGGGTGTTTCGGAAATAATGGCCGTTCTTACAATGACAAGATTAAATGCGAAGGGGCTGAGAGGAATTAAGAAGAATTTTCAGAGAACTTAAGATGTTCAAAGAATACTACTCAGCATTTCTTGGTATCGTTGTAGCAACATCTGTCAGTATGTTTTACTTCTTTTCAAATGAGATTGGTTAATCAGTCAAGTGGCAGATGCTAGCGGGAACAATGAGCACTTTGCTGTCGTCGCAGAGGCTTAACAGGAAGATTTCTGCTGCACTTTGTGTCTCCAGAAGCAGAATCCGCTGCAGCAAACACCACTGGCGACAACAAAACCAAGCACAATGCTGTAAAAACAAGACGACTAAATGCTCACGGGGGCTTCTCCTCAGCTAGCTGGTTAAAGCCACAATATATTAGGCGTTTTCTCTCCTCCTTAAGTTGCCCTGTAGTCTCCAGCAGGATAATCACCTCTGTGTGCTGCGGGAGAATCAAAGAATTGTTTCATGCCGTTCTGTTTGTTTTCCTGCGTATCCAATTCTCATCTTAACCCCCTTTTTTTTATATTTGCATTCCACTCACACAGTGGCAAAGATAAGCGCCCGTATCCCTTCAGCCAACAGCCCGTATCTTGCTCTTGTCTCTGGAGGGTCACGAGTATATATTGTTCTACACGTAGGGGAGGCTGATGAACACAGTATAATTAAAATGTTTGTAGCAGCCTGGTGAAATGTGAGATATATCGCCGGAGAAAAAAGAGAGGGAGTAAGGGCTGAGTCTGAGGGTATAAGTGAGACAGAGGGGTAGGAAAGAGAGAGAAGAGAAGGATTGCAGAAGAAGGAGGGGGGTGTAACAAAGCAGAAAATGAAGAGAGACATAAAAGAATGGGAGCTCAAGGAGGTCAGCCCCATCACAGGCTTTAGTGTTGCCTTCAAAGATGCCTGGGACAGGTGGCAGCTCCAGACAATCTCGCACCACAGAGCAGCATCCTCTCAGGAGGAGATAAGGGATTCCTCCATCCAGGCGCCCTCCTCTCCCTCCTCCTCCTTCGCTCACACTCTCCACCTCCCTTATACCCACCCCCCGCACCTCCTCTTCTTCTTTTTCCCATCTTCCCCAGTTCTCCCAGCCAGGCCGCTTTGATGTGGCTCAGTGTGAGCGGGCAGCTGTAGGCCATGGGGCTGCGGCAGTGCTGCTGGGCCACTGGGCCGGTGGACCGCTGGGAGCAGACTGGAGCGCGGCTCAATCAGTGGGGCTCTCCGGTGCCCGGCACTTTCAGGTCTCATTAAAGCGCTCCGGCAGGGCTAATCCTCTTTAAGGTTTACATGGGCCCCAGTTTGTCTCTCTGCCCAGGCTGAAGGAACCCCTGGGCGCCACCTGTGTGACAAAGACTCAAATCACTGTGACACAAGTTCCCTCCGTCTGCTGCCTCTCTCCTTTGCTCCCCTTGTATCCTCTCCTCTCTCTTCCCTCTTTCTGTATGGCCTTTGCTTTCCGTCCCCTGTGCATTCGGCCCCTTCTTGCCTCCCCTTCCCTTGACAGTACCTAGGCCTGGTTGTAAGTCTTTTAGGATTATTTGGGTGGAAACTGTTGACAGGGACTGCAGTAAACGGATTACAACTTTGTTCTTGTTTTGGGATGCTGCGTGGAGGGAAAGGGGAGAGATCAGGAGGACGCGCTTTGAATAATGAGAGAGGCGAGGAAAAAGAGATAGGCCTAGAGCGGGATTAATTGAAAGAATTAGGAGGACGATGCAAGAGTGAGAGAGAGAGGGTGAAAGAGAGGGTAAGGTGACAGCAATGCACAGAGCGTGCAGAGTGTAAAAGAGGGAGAATCAGAGAATTCCAGATGTTGCTGCACTCATAAGACCCTAATTGGTCCAGAAGCGTCACCTCGTCTGGCCCTGCAGAGCCCAGTTCATCTGATTGCTGACACTGGGCTTTGTCTTCCCTCCGTGACACGCAATTTCCGCCATTAGCCGAAATAATGGCCACGTACCTCCAGAAGCCTGCACGGAGTACGAATTTACAACACACAGGGAAATACCATCTTCTACGCAGCCACCGGTTGCCACTAACTTTAACACCATATGAATATATTTAAGCCGTTTATGAGCTCAACCTTTTTTCTAAAAGATTTTTCCAAATATTGCGATTCCAGAGTTGGTTTTCAAATTGCAAGAAGCTGCTGTTTTAGTGCGAGACAGCTCGCTTCCCTTTCTGCAATATTCTCAGTTCACTTTTAAATCCTGCTGCCCTTGAATGCACCGCGAAGGAGTATTTTTACACCGGCCCGTTGTTTTATCCACATTACCAGGCGGTAATACATAATTTTGACAAAAAATAAATAAAGCTGCCAAAAATACACTCTGTGATGGATTACCTCTCTAAATCAAGATTAAAGTACCTTCAACTTGACATTCATAGTGCACAGAACTGAGCCGAGAACAATGGCGA
Organism: Pleuronectes platessa; assembly: GCF_947347685.1. Taxonomy (NCBI): domain Eukaryota; kingdom Metazoa; phylum Chordata; class Actinopteri; order Pleuronectiformes; family Pleuronectidae; genus Pleuronectes; species Pleuronectes platessa. The sequence goes on from NC_070645.1 coordinate 17,030,653, forward strand.
CCAGGAAATATTTTCTTTGGTAAACAAAGTTACATCAAAATGCCTGGTATTAGTCAGTGACCTCCCAGCGTGGTTCAGAATTGAGAAGACGTCCATGTTCCCCAAACAGTGTCCAGCCTTTGTGTTATTATAATGCAGGTGTATTCACCTCACAGTCACAATCACAGAGGCCCAGGGAGGAGCTGGGACACAGGGCTACATGGGGTCAGCCTTTCACAGAGTAGCTTTGGCGTCAATGACCTTGACTCTCATATATATAGTTTATCCTACATTTCCTACAATATAGGCATTTAAAGGAGTTTTTAAAAACAGATAGTTGACACTGTGGATCTTCTAATTTCTCCTGTGACCCCTAATTTCTAAGTAAAGATCTCAACCAAAAGATCAAACCCTACAGCGGCTTTGTTTTTGAGAGGAGTAAATCACACAGGGGGGAGTTGAAGCAAACTAAAAGACCCGGTGAGTTAACCCCAGGTTTAAATCAACTCCCTTCTCTCTGTGTGGAGACTCGGAGATAGACAGATGAGAGATAGAGAGTTGGAGAGAAGTGGAGAGTGGTGTAGTGCAGAGTTCCAGTTACTAAACTGCTGTGTAAATCACTCCCCCAGCCGGGTGGGGGAGAGGAGGCCGGCGGGTTGGGTAGGGGAGGGTGGAGAGGGTGCTGGAGTGAGGGGAGAGGGCCGACGCGTAATGCTTTGTTCTGCTCCCCAGCTTATCCCAATCTGGAGAAATTCACCAAATGTAGGAGATAGATTGGCGCAGCGCAGGGGCCTCGTGAAATAACCCTCACTCCCTGATCCACACTGGGATACAGGGAGGTGGAGAGCGGTTGGAAAATGGGGGGGGAATAGCTTGGGGCCCCTAGAAAAGCTGTGTGAGTGCTTAGCTCCACTCCAGTAAGGTTAGGGTCCTTTCGCTGGAGTGTGCAATTTGTTAGGATGGACACGTGAATGTCTCGCAGATGTTCCGTCAACATATTTGTGTGGGGGGGGGGAGCTACTTGAAAAGTTTTCTTTGTAAATATGTTTTCAGATATTTGTCCCGTAAGCGGCCACATGTTTCACTGGGGATTCAAATTTTTTAAGATTTGAACTCTCAGATAAAGTTTGGAAGGGTATTGTTGCGTGTCGCGTGGATGATGCACGAGCACAATGAAGCCGTGAAAAATGATCCTGAACCGAGCTTTGTCGGTGCAAAGAGATAACCTGCTTAAAGATTAAATCCCAGAGCAAATATGTATAGACTTGTAGAACCACGAGGAGAAAGGACGGGCATTGACCGACTTGTTCAGTCTAGACAAACAAATTACTTCTGACAGCGAGTAGCGATGGAATGTATACTTGAACAGAGCAGCCTGTTATCGTGCGTGGCTGACGTCTCTCTCTTTTTTTTTTACTGCTCACTTTCTCTCCTCCGCTCTGTTCTGTTTTCTTTTCCCCCACCGCGTTAATTGCTTTTACCCACAGAAAAAGTTTTTGTGTTTCAAGGGTGTGAGAGCAATTGAGCAGGAGAGACGGCGAAAGCAAAAAAACGGCGGCGGAGAGAGAGAAAGAAATCTATTGATTTTCAGAGGAAGGGCAGAGTGTGATCTAGCAGCCGTACGTATATGACGAATGGCAGAGAGATTAGGAATCCAACACTTAACATTCTCCTGTTATTTAACCTCTCTTCTCGCTTTCTTCTCCCTTTTTTTTAAACTATTGCTCTTTGCAGACTAAAGAGCTTTTTTTTTTTTTTTTTTTTATCTTTCTCTGTTCCTTTGCCCAAACATTTCATACAGCAGAAAAGGCTTCGCACAGCACGAGCATTAGACTAATTTATACAGTGGTAATTAGGCCATTAGACCTGAAACAATCTGGGACCTGTAATTAAGCAAAGCGCTCCAAAAGTCAACCGCAACTCCCATTGAGCTCAGCTAAACACTCTCCCAAAGTGTTGTTTACATGTCCAAACAGCTTGAGGTCTCAGTGTACGCAGACGTGTTGAGAGACTGGTTGTGAGGGGATTGATCACAGGGAGAGAAGCGGGCCAGCGTCCAGACTACTTCCGTCTGGATGGGCTGTACGGGGTCCATCTCCTGCCAACCAGATACTGATGGGAGGCCCTCGTGTCACATGTCTCAAGGGAAGCAGGATGAAAAATGCTTAACACACGAAAGTCACACACCATGCAAACACACACACACGCAACCTTCACAGTTATGCTTGATTGCAGATATTGTGTTGTGTTTGTAGCCTAGAATCAATTTACTTTTTCATGACTTTATTTGTGGAATGACTATTAAGGATTCAAGTAAAATAATTTTGCGTCGTTTTAAGGGGTCTTAAAGTAAAAATGTGTGTACTGTGCATAGGCAAAGATATTAGTAAAGTAGTAGTATTGTATACATAAAGATATTTCAGTGCAAATCCTCCACCACAGTCCCAGACACATCACACACACACACATTTAGATGTTCTAGCCAAACCTCAAAGATAAACATTGTTTTAGCTCTGGACTAATGTAATCAGCCGTTCTCCGGGCCCCAGGCCTCGAGCCCACAGTGCCCCCCCCCCCCCTCCTGTTGCAGTGTCTCTGGCACCATCTCAAGATGACACCTTCAGGAGTGAGTAAGAACAGCAGTAACACAATACGCCCTGCACTGTCACAGCAAACTCAAGTACACGCTCAAGTACTCACTCCCAGAGAGGAGCGACACAAGTTGCACACAAATGCACTTGTAAACATGCGAATAGAAAAAAGTCCGGAGCATCTTTCACACAGTTTGCAAAGTGTTGCAGAAATATGGTGCAACTTCAGGCCCCTGCTGCAGACGAGCGTGCCTGAGCAGTGAGATCATGAGCAGGGAAAGAGGTGGCATAATGAAATCTGGCAGTCACCGCCACGGCACAGGCTTCATATGTTCCACATTAGTAATTCACAAACCTCTGGAGCAGGCCCCAGCAGCCCTTTTCTCCCTCCGCCTTAGTCACTTATGACAATCTGTCACTGGCTCTTTGTGCTCCTGCAGCGGCGTGTCGTTGAGGAGCGCAGTTTTCATAGAGCAGCGTTTCGTCCTCGGCTGCGGGCGACGCTCTGTTAGAGCCGAGTCAGTGAACCCTCACCAGCGCAGAGGAGGAGACCAGGTTCAGCCGTCAAGACAGTAAACTCACAATGCTGAGTTGACAACAAAGGAGAAGGAAGAGAAATTGTTATTGTTGTGTATTATCAAAAACCCAAATCAGAATTGTGAGTGACAGCTGGAATTCTCTCCGAAAGTATCACATCACAAATGTTCCAAAGCCCGGTGAAGATCCTTTGTGGAAACACTTCCATTATGAAAGGAGATTAACCAATAAGGATTTTGCAAATGATATGCTTTAGGCTTCATCCTCCCCTTGTCCTCCCCCTTCTTTTGAAATTATTCAAGTGTCCAATAAAGGACAAGGCAATTACCATCCTCTCTTTAATGAAGGAGAAGCCGGCTTCTCCTTCATTCCTGAGCATGGTGTTTGTACTGAATTAGAATTAATGAGCTTGGTCAAAGTTTGCTTCTAATTGCCCTTTCATTAAGACCCATTTGTAATCATGTCTTAATGACGTCTATCTAGTCTCCTGAAAGAATCCCAAAATTTTGACCAAAAATTAATAATGCTGCTCTGAAAAGTTGCACTGGCCTCATTAAAATGTTTGACTTGTGAAGATCTATGAAAATGTGTTTCAGCATCAAACAGTTTGGAAACTATCCAGTGTTCCCAAAGTCCAGATTTTCAGTGTTTGGCCGAGGTGATTTGATCCCTCTCTCTCTTTACCAGTGGAGGTTGATTCTGGTGAAACACAGTGCTGCTTGTGTTTGGTTCCTATGTGCCCTCCAGCTGTTTTCTCCATTAGAAGAATACCCCCTGAATATCCAGAAGAGCAGGAGCAATTTAGTCCGGGAGTAAACAGTAAGGAGTCCCTGCAGGAAACACTGGAGATGGATTGCAGGATGGTGTCTCTCCCCCTCTCTCCTTCGCCCTCTGTTCTTTGCGACTGTATACATTCCCTCCAGTGACACTGGGCTGTTTGCCTCGCTAATGGAGAGCTGCGCTGGCGTAAAAGAGGTGGCAGGCTCTATTTAGATAGGGCCCGGGTAAAGTAAACTTCTGAGTTAGATTTAAATAAACCTCGGCGGAACTGTTTGCCATGCGGCAGAGTCGTGGGCCACAGCGAGAGGAGGGAGGGGAGGGAGGGGAGGAGTGATGAAGGAGGGAGAGGAGAAAAAGGTCCAGTCTAGGCATAGGGCTGTGCTGACTGAGGAGCTCCAGAGACATAAACATAGGGGGGGGATTTCTGGGTAATTCAATGAGGAGTGGCGGATGTGGGAATGAAGGGGTGGAGTCTTTAAAATGATTTCACAGTTTGTAATGTCTGCAGTCATCCCACATCGCCCAACAGGACAGAGGTCAGTGTAGAGTTCCTGCAGGGGGCGGGGGGGGGGGGGGGGGGGAGGGGAATCAGCATCAACAACATGAAGCCTCTACTCCCTTCAAGCTAGAACTCGGCACATAAACCTGAAGCTTCATTTCCGACTCTGACAGCCGAGGGCCGGCAGCCCAGGCGTGGAGCTACGGAGAGTAAACAAAACCGATTCTGCCCTCGGCTCACCTCAAGCCAATCTCTCCATCCCAGCATCTCCTCATCCCTCCTTCCCTCAGCAGCTCTGGAAATCGGCTGAGGTGAGCCAAGCCAAAACTGAGTCATCAGGAGGAAACTGTTAAACAGACAGAGATGGACTGGTCCGATACGTGCCAGAGCTGTGTGGAGGAGGCTTTTTTAGTTCTGATCTCTGTTTTTGTGAAATCAGCCAGGATGAAAACCCCTCGAATGGTTTCTAGAAGTTTGTCCAGAAGTTTTATTTTCACTCATCGAGCACAGAAGCAAACCACAGTCAACAGGGGCATGAATTTTAATATGTCTCAACACATATGGCGAGCAAGTGAACGAGCAATTAAAGAGACTGATTCTGTGAGTGTGCTGATTTTTTACTCAGGGCTGTCCACAGAAATTCAACTGGTAAGAATACGAAATAATATATATATATATAATTTACAGCTCAGGAAAGGGTGGAAGTGAATGGTTTATTTATTTACCACCACTCACAGTTACATCTTCATCTTTTAAACAATATGAAATATAGGCCCAGAGAAACGTGTCCTGAAACACACAAACACACAATGACCGACAACTGCTAGAAGCGACTTGTCCGTGACTCTCTCGCTAATTATTAAGTATCGTCTCTTCTTTAGCTGTGTATGCGTGTGAAAACTCAACAAATAAAACAAAGAGTTTCTAGAAACATACCAACCCTTCCTATAAATACTTCTGTTACCTCCCCTAGGTGTCTCAGTTTGAAGTTTGGGCATGTGCTACATCATCTGCAGGATTGTTTACTGAACTAAACTCACCCCCTCGTAAATGTAGATGTGTTGGCCCAAGCCGGCGATGCTCATCAATGAGAGAATGAGTGATGAGGTAAACAGATCTGAGTCAACACCTGCTGTGTTTGGCACCTTGCATTTAAAGGCTGTTGGGGCCCCCCCCCGTTTATCCATCTGCCATCTTGGCAAAAGCTCCCAAATGTTTACAAGCAAAAACCACATAGCTAGCAGCCTCGGAGACTTGTTGCGTGAAGGTATGCAGATGCTGACACATGCTTTGCCTCAGGGTGCTGATATGCCACTTGGCAATGGCCTCGGTAAAAAGGCAATAAGGTGACGTGAGATGTGTTCAGACAATGTGCGAGTCAAGAAGTGATTCATTTGTTTTTATGTGGACCCGTTAAAGTTGCAGTGTGTGCAACAGTTGTGTTGTTTCTGTCTCTCTGTGGAGGTTTTGACCTTCGACCCTCAGGTAGGCTGCGTTCCAGAAGAAGATCCCACTCACGGCTCACTTGTTGCAACTTGGATGCACAGTTGCGACAGAAACATTCCAGCTTTAGTTGTTTGCGATCGCGGTGCAGGGTGCAGTTCAGGTTAGAAGATGAGGCAGCACATCAGTTTACATTTCAGGCGGTAAAAATAGAGAAAGGCCTGGAAGCTCATATTATGCAAATGTTTTAATGTTTTATCTGGGGGGGGGGGGGGGGGGGGGTTCGATTCTCTCTGGCGGTTGTGACAAAGCAGTGAAACGGAAAAAGGATGTTTTTGTTCTCAGTTGGTACGTTCCAGTGGCTGTACTTAAACATCATCCTTTGTACAAAACCACATTATGCTTGGCTCAGTGAGAAATGTGCCATTTGGCGGCTTTTTTTTTTTTACGGTTACTTATCACTGTTTATTTTGAGTTCTGTCAGCCCTGAGACATTCACAGACTTCCTCTGCGAACGTGTTGGAGCCGTGCAGCTTTCAGCTCACTTAATGAGGTCTCATTTGGGTGGGTCCACAGAACGATAGCAATCAACCACTGCCTTTCATTATGGCTGCTATCGAGATCAGATGAGAAGGGAATGAATTCACGTGACAGTATGTTTGGAAAAAAAATCCAATAATGGATTTCATATGTCTTATTTCTTTCTCTTTTCTGTCCTACACAGCTGCACCACAGTTCTTCCCGACCTTCCACCCTCCAGTGCCCATTGACGACAGACATGCCCAGGGACGCTACATCTACGATCCCTCCCCGGTGCCCCCTCTTCACGTGTAAGTGTCTCCAACTCTCTGTGTTTTATGTCAGGAACTAACCCAATATTCTCCTGGATTGCAGGCATGTGCAGCAAACAAAAAAGTCAAGTAGATAGATAGCCCAGGCAATGTGACTGAGTCCTGCTCAAACCCTGAATATCATTTAAACCATTTAGTCAGAACCTGGCCTGACCCGGACTCAGGTCATGTATTCCCACTCTGAGTCAAACACTTGATTCAGTTGCATTATGGAACATCAGCGGCAGGCTCCCCATTATTAATGGCGCTACAGATCCAGCCCCTGAACCTGCTTCCGCCCGTGGGCGTGGAGCATCCCTCCTTGTAGGTGTCGGGCGCCTCTCTTTCCCTCTTTAAGGATCAAAAACCTGCAGCGCTGCGACGTGCGCAACATGATCTGCGTGTCAGAGACACACAAATGAACATGTGTCAGAGACATGGAAACGAGAGCCGGGCGAGGGGGGAGCCTGGGAGCGTGTGATTCTCATAAGAGCAGTGATCAAGCCCTGTCAAGAGAAGGAAGCAGTGCCTCCGCTGACATCCACCCGTCTCTGACAGACACCGATGGGCTTCTGACACATGAACTGTATGCAACCAGCCACTCCTGCCTCATCCAATCACATGCATGTGCAGACTATAGGATATGAGTGGTGAGACTTTAATAGCAGGGGACTCCTTATTAAAGTCGTCTCATATTTTCCCGGGAGTAAATGACCGGCCGGTGTTGCAGAGATCTTCAAAGCTCTTCACTCACTCACTAACAGGAGACCTTTTTCTTCTCTTCCTCTTTTCGTCACCCCCTCTCTCTCTTTCTATCTCTTTCACTCTTGCCGTTATTTGTATTCTCTGCGTCGGAACAGTGAGTTCCACAAGGAGACGCTTCATCGTCCTTGTTTCTTACCCGCCGACACGGAGGAAGCGATCACCACGCGACGAGGACAAATTGGATGGGGCAGCTACTTGGGCCGCATTATGTTTGATATTCTTCATCATTATCAACTCCCCCCTTCCTTTCCTCTGGAGTCATATCTCTCCCTTGCTGATGTGCCACTAAGCGTAATGAATTTTTTATGTCCCCCCACCTCTGGCCCACCCCACCTCTCAACCCCTCGTCTCCTGCTCAGGGGCTGCAGAGGAGGGAGAAGGGAGGGGGGGCTCGAGGAAATAAAAAAAGGGAGGTGATTGATGCCCCGTGTCACTGCAAACAAAATGGCAAATATAATTTAGCATTTAGCTTATGCAGAGATAATGGGGCGAACACGCCGCGGCAACACGGGCTCGAACAAAACAGCCGGGCTTGTTATCCGTCAGGAGCGCTTTGGTATGATCAGGAGCACAGGTTAGGGAGGGGGGAGGAGAGAGCCGAGGAGTGGAGTGGAGCGGGGGGGTGGAGGGACGACATGGAGCGAGGGAATTGAATTAAGGGGGAGAAGTTACGCAGAGTGTCTTCAGTCACTCCGTCCGGACAGGAGTTATCTGTACGCTTGGTTTGCTGTCATTGGAGACACGGCCGCGCTCTGCCATGCTACTTATGGCCTGTTTATCCAAGCCATTAAGCATGGAGCTGTTTAATATGACACGTTACGCTGAGGGGAAACTATTTGTCATTATTATAAGACAGCTGTTAAGCAGCCAAGCTTGTTTAAATCAAGTCTGTGAACTCACCAGCACGCATGTTATCTGTGAATTCACGTCGGCTCCGTGTAGGAATCTCAACTCCTTTTGGGTCTTTGCGCCGGGAAGCAGCATTAACGCCTGCTTGATTAAAAGCAGCTCTGAATTCCTCGGTGAGAAGAAGCCCTCATCAGCTGAGTCCAACCACCTGATGGATAATTGGAGTTAATTGCGATCCCAGGTTCGAATTTTTGCAACTTTTAGCTGCGGCCAAACTTTACAACCGTAGATCTACAGCCCCCCCCCCCCACGACTCAGAAGTGATGCATTCTGCTCGATAACGCAATGTTGCTTGTATCCAGGCCAACGGCATAAAAGCAGTCATCGTGTAGCTGTCGCTTCGGGGAAACGGAAGACAGGAGCCGGCTTATGGAGAAATATTGAATTGTTTTAAGACAAGTTTTCCTCGGTGAACAGAATTAATTGTTATTAGCTCTCTCAAAGATATGCCTAAGTACACAGGGACTATTATTGCAGTACTTCCCCATGCAGCCTCTCATTACGGCCTGTAATTACAGTTGGGTTGGCCCTGCGGCAGTTCCATCAATCCCGCCAGCTTCCCCCGCCGCTCGCTCGCAAGCCAGTGGGCATCCGTGGCCGGAGCAAAACACAGCAGACGCCCGGCAGCTTGTTTCCTCTCTGCCACAGTGACACATCCACCATCTATACGTGGCAAATGAACAGGATCATATCCTATTACCGTGAAGGGTCTAATTGAAACATGTTTATTTATGGCCCCGTTCTTGCGTGAGGAGCGGCCGTTAGCTGCGCTAACAGGCTCCAGCGATATGAGGCGGTAGAATTAAATTAAAAGCTCATAAAATGAAATATGCTCTGTATTAGCTGTTTGACACTTAATTTGCCTTCAAATGAGCAGAGGAAATCACAAATTAACTGTCCTTTGTTTTTTTCCCTCTTTACCTCACCTCCCCTATTAGGCAAGGGAGGACGCAATTACAGACAGAGGCTAATCGTTTAGTTTATGAATTCTTGTGGGGAAGGTACCAATGTGCCATTCAATATTAAAGCCGCAGGGTCAGGAGGGAAGGGGGTGGGTGGGGGGTGGGGGTGCCTTCTTGTGGTGCACTTGATTTACCGGGGAACTCGTGTGCTCCCGTGAACGTACAGCGCTTTTTAAGAGTTTCAGTTTGAGCCGAAACCGAAACCAGGTTTCCATAACGTCCAATTTAAGCAAACTCTTATTGTACTGCACTGATCCAGGACCAGTTAAAAGATGTTTAATCTGGTACCTTCTATCTGAATGTTTCTGCTCTAGAAACCTCCAGCGCTACCAAACAGATTAAAAACTCCCTTCCTGTTCCAGAGAAGATGTTTTCCTGCTTAAATAAACACATTGATCGGTGAAGAGCAGGCTCTCCATGGGAGCTCTGGTCCTCTCTGCCACCACCATTGTGCCGGCCGGCTTAATGAGAGTTTTGGGGGGGGGATGCAGGGGGCCAAGAGAAGAGCCAGCTTCTTTCATTCTGGCTTTTTTTTTTTTTATTGCTGGACTATAGTACACAGGAAAACAAAACAGTCCCCCTCGTGTGGCTGAGCCCCGGCTGTCGGTCACCCGGAGACGGCTCCGAACAAACAGAGGTATTCGTCACAAGTCAATTATCGGCCTCAGAGTTTGCTCTGGAGTCCCCGGCCCTCGTGCTGTGCGAATGGGGGCCACAAAACAACAAAACATTCTTACGGGTTCAGCAATTGACTCACAGCCTTTAGCGCAGTTAACAGATGTGGATTTAGAAAATAATCAAGTCAATGAAAGAGTTTATAAAGTTGTAAAACAAATAGAAAAGCCTCAGGGCTGAGTTTTTGATTCCTTTCAATTTGATTTAGTATTTAAGAGGAAGTTTCTCTGCTATATTTATAATACATATTTCTAAAAATATATAATTTGTTGAAGCATCTCATAGTGAGCAAATGCAAAATATAACATTTTAAACTAAGTCAATATATAAACAGAGGAGTATAAGAGTCCATTCACTTGAATGGGAAAGTAAATAGACAGAATATACATGCATATACATTTAATAGTGTTGTATATTGATTTAGAGAAATGCAACAATCTGAAGTGTTTCTGCGTAAGTCGTGAATGAAGTCGTGGACTGTGCGTTCTGTCGCTGTGGAGGTAGAGTGCGTCTGGGGGGTTGTGAGGGTGTGTGTCCGTGTTCCCAGCCTGTGTGGGTATTTCATTCAGGAGTGTGTTTGTTCAGCTGCGGGCCTGGCCTGACTGGACGGTATACTGGAGGTACCGGGGGACAGCTGCAGCGTGTGTCCCAGTCATCCCAGCACAACCTCAGCTCTGCAAACCAGTAAGAAGTTTGTTGACTTTAAGCATTTGCCCCAGAAACATCATTTGAATGTAAAGATCCATCACAACCGAGCGAATCACCTCGATTTCCATTTGATTTTCTGCAGCAATCTTAATCATTTTACTGTGTTTCTGCAAAACAGCTCGACTTCACACACTCGCTCGCTCTTTTTTTGGGGAAAAATGTGTTGACTGTTGTCTAGTTATTTACATAAACTGTTGTCAGAGTTCCCAGTCTGGGCATAAAGGAGCGGCATGTTGCTTAGCATAAAGACCAGGGTCTTATCTCCACACCACCTTCCAGATGGGATGAGGCCGAGCATTGCTACACATATATACGCAAATGCAAACACACATACACACTCTGCAAGTACACACATAAACGTACAAGACAATAGACCCGAAAAAAATGCAGTATAGCTTTTATAGAAGCTAGAAGAAGAGAGTTTTTAATTGCGCGGCTTCATTAGTGGTGTGATTTCACTTTGCTGTGTCAAGGCCTCGTGTAATAGTTGATATTTCGATGTTCAAGATCTAGAGACTATAATTTTCTTCGTGCATTATTATGGGCAAATATATGTAAGGGTTAGGCAACCGTATATTTTCAGTTATTTACAACCAACATTTTCTTTTAGTTTACACGTTATAATGTCTCATTGATATCCACATTTAAATATTGTCTAGACGAGAACAGAATGGGAAGTAAGGCCATAAATTACATTAGGAAATTGATGATTATTTGGTAATCACGTCTGATCATCTCCGTCCAGATATGGCTGCTGTCACTGAGAAGCAGGCGGAGCGAGACGAGGGCCACTTCTTCATCCCGCGCTCCGACTGTCCAAAACCCATTCTGTGTGACTTCGTAGGTCACCCCTCTCCGGTGCACTCACTGCTTTCCCTCCATCCTCCCCTCTCTCTCTCTCTCTCCATCGCTCCCCCCCCCCCCTGCTCCCCCTCTATAATACTTTCTCTATGGAGTAAGTCAGGGGGACAGGCGGTCACGCAGTCGCTGGCTTCATGATTAATGGTGTTTATTCTTGACAGAAGGCTCCTTTATTTATCTGCATTGCAGTTTCACTGATACTATCAGTCACCTGAATGAAAAATATTCAGTCATACCAATTTTGCAGTATAATTGAGTAGAGTCACTTCCTTTCAGTTTTCTCCCCCCCCCCCCCCCCCCCCCCCCTCGCTCTTCTCCCCCTCGCTCTCCTCCTCCACTCTATCTGGCAGCCTTATCATCACCACAGTAATTTTCGCGCTGCGTTGTTTGATATGGAGAGGCTGGCTTTAGCCGCATTTGACATAAAGCCTCTTCCATTTCCACTGGAGAGGAGAGAGGGGGGGAAAAAAAGGGAAAGAAAGAAAGTTGTGCGCCACTCGGTGAAAATGTGCGAGGAGGGAGAAAATATCTCTCCCCTTCTTTCTGAGGCAATTTCAGGATTTAGAGAGAAAGGAGATAAATGCCTAAGCAGAAATGTGGGCTAGATGGAAGTTACAGTATATCTTTTTTTTTGTAATACACCAGTTTCAGAGGGCTAAATGGGCAGTGTAGTCTCCCCCCCCCCCCCCTTTCTCTCTCTTCAGCCGGAGCACAGGACCATGATATTTTGAAGGCACCTGTGTATTTTGAGAATGATGGATCCAGCAGGTACAGGGGGGGGGGGGGGGAGCAGAGGAAAAAAAACAACTTTGGCACAGCAGATATCTGACAAGGCCTGTAAAGGTTTTAGGGTTGAGTCATTACCCGTGGAGATCTGTAAAGACATGTTCCAAAACTCTACTTACCGGGCTGGGATTACCTACGCTGAGCCTGCAGCAGCCACTGTGTCTGCTGTATATTTGTATTTCTCCCCCCAGTTATTAAATATCACATGCATTTTTTATGTTTTTCCTTCACTCTGTGCTAAATGGTTTATGACTCATTTAGTATGTCTTTAAACCAAATAGTAATCTCTACTAAAGACTTCATCGTATTTCCAATCTACAAACGGATCCTTACATAACACTTTACTCATGCAAATCAAATCCTGTTTGATTATGCGTTCAGCAAATATTTCCTATTCTTTGTAATTCTGTGTTCGCCCTTGGTTGGATGTCATTGAAGGGTGCATTACAAAATATATCTTACATTTTCCATAAAAGGGGGTGATACATTAATCTCTAATACAAGGCCTGTGAATTTGCACATGTAACACATTAGCGGATTTGATTTTCTTTACACAAGTCATTTGCCCCTCTTCATGTTTGAGATCTCAATTTGTAGCTCTCCCGTGGAGCACAATGGAAAACCAGGTCTGAGGGGAAGAGATAACAGACAGGTGCCAACAGCCCTGCACTGCAGTGTGTGTGCGTGTGAGTGTGTTTTAATGTGTGCGCTGCTTGTGCATCCAGGCTTTAACACACACACACACACACACTTGAAACATTTTCTCCTGTCATTTGATTTATTCACTGCCATTTTTATTTAATTTTTCTATTTCAATTCTTCACCTTGCATTTCTTATATATAAAACAAATTAGCTGAAATACACATTTGTTTTAGTTAAGCTCATGTTGTATTTTTAAGACATTTATAACTGTATGCAAAATAAGGATTTTAGTCATATGTTAAAATTATTTTGATAATACAGCCAATAATTATTTTATTAGCTGCATCTGCATCTGCTTATTTTATTTTTTATTTTTTATATATATATATATAAAAAGTAATTTGTGTGTATAGTCAAAAATGTCCACAACCCAAGGTGACACAATCACATTTTTATTAATCTAACTTTTAGCCTAAAACCCCCAAAATATTAAGTTGTATATAACATTTTGGGTATTTTAACATCAGACAGCATTTGATCTGCTTTGTGATATATTGCATTCTTTAAGGTCATGCAGGTAAAAAGCTTATATATTTTTTTCCCGTGGTAAATTATTTGCTGGGTGTGGACGACTGTCAGTTTTATGAGCTGTGTCTTTTCTTAATTGGCTTTTGTAAAAGACCCTCCTCTCATTGGCGGGAGGTATCAGAGAGCAGCAGCGACTTGTCAGGATCTTACCCGTGCAGCTCTGGCAGCGTGCCGTCTCACATCGTCTCCACAACCTCAGGCAGAAGCCGCCCTGACGTCTACCTCTCTCTCTCTCTCTTCACAAATACTAGTTTAAAGAAGCTGTCATGTAGAATTTATTTTCTGCAATTAGAGGAAAATACGTTTTTCCTCACGAGAAAGGAAAATATTTTTGCATCTTATTACCCTCATGCAGAAATATTCAGTTGTAGTTTTAAGAGATCCAGAGTCAGTTTAGGGAGTTTTGCCTCAGCCGGTGCCCTGCAGACGTCACGCTGCAGCGGAGAATAAATGTGGAATTTCCATTACTCTGATCTCGGGGCTCTGGGCTCCCGACCCTGCGATCCCACTCTGGGGGCCAGTTACAGCAAGTAACGAGAGCAGGGGAACAGGGTCGTAAATCCTCTGCAACTCTCCTCATTTTCCATCCTCCCTCTGTTCCACCTTTTCCTTTCCTCCCTCCCTCTCTCTCTCTCTCTCTCTCTCCCTCCTCTGCTTCCATCCCTCCTTGTCAAAGTCCTTCAATAAATGATTTCGTAGGAACGCAAATGCAACAATGTAAAATACGACCACATGTTGGTTAAACAGTCCCGTCCGTCGAGCTAAGGACCACTGACAGTTTTAATGTGGGAGGAAACGAGTTCATTACCTCTCTTTTAACAGCTTCTGCACCTCTTCTCCTCCCTCTTTCTATTTGTTTATCTTCTAAATCACTCCTTTTTTACACTCTCCTCACCAATTCAAATTAATTCACATCACATAAAGCGATTCTTTTCTTTCAGCCCTTTTGTTATCTGCCTTATCAGATGTGAAGTCCATTACATCTGATAGTGTGACAGAGGCTGGTTTCATCTAATAATGTCGTGTGGGCGAAAGCCAGAAAGAAATCTTTTTCTATTTCCGTCTCCCGTGGTACTTTTATTTTTTGATGGTGTGGAGGTCAGGGTGTAAAGTTGTCTTTATTCAATCGAGTGTCCATTGGGAGCTTTCACAAATATGCAGAGTCATGCACGCAGCTGCAGGGTGAGCCACTTGTAAGAATGCAGTAATTTTTGTTGCATGTCCATAATTTATCTGATTTGCTTGAGTGATTCTTTGAATTGACAGTTTATTTAAAGGGATTAATTAGAGGTGGAGACAAACAAGGGAAATGTTTTTCCCAAGCTGGACTCATTATACCTCCCATTCATATCAGTTTTTGTTTCACTTCTGCAGCAGGTTTGTGAATCATTCTGCTTCGGGTGTTTCCAAAATTTCCCCATGTCCGTGTTTAAGCCTCCCAAAGCTTCATCAAGCTCGAGCTTGGCACCACCACGCACTCGGCCCCTTCATGATTAAATATCAAGGAACTCCACTTGACATTTTATTAGTCCAACAAGATGGATGAAATGGCCAGAATAAAGTAGGCTGTGTCTGTTCACTTTCCCACCAGCGCTTGCCTTTCTTCTGTCCAGCTTTTCCTTTCCTTCCCCTCCTCTCCGAGAAGAATGTATTAGGAAAACGTGATGGATTTCATTCTGAAGAGGAGATTTCCAGTGCTGAGGAGGAAACATACATTTGTGTGTCTTGTACCTGATGCTCCTGTTCTCTTCCCTCTTGTGTCTTAGCTCTCCCTCCTCCCTCCCTCCCTCCTCTTCCTCCCGACCCCCTTTTTCTTTTCTGTTGTTCCTCCTCAGATCCCTGTCTGAAGGATTAACCATCTCCAGCGGTGTGTCTCTGCTGTCTTGTAGCGCCGTGTATTGTTTGTGATTTGCTCAGGCCCATCCGTGCGGCTGCTCATTTCAGCAGCCCAGTGTGACGTGGTGAATTGAGGAGGGGATCATGTGGAGCCGTCTCACCGACCTGAGCCGCTCCTCTCAGCCCTGGGCCACACTCATTCTTCCAGCCGCCCCTCACCTGCGATGGGCTGTGCTCGCACGCGAACGTGCACGCTCGTTACCTGACTTGTCAGGGTAGTGAAGGCGATGGGGTGTGGAACCCGAAACCCTGTTTAGCTGCAGGCGTCAGGAAGGAAAAGGAGAGATAGATTTGCTTCCTCCTTGTTTTTAGAAGTTTAACACGTCAACACCCTGGAGTCCCCTCCTGTCTTCTCCATAGCCCGGGGCTTGCCAGAGGAACTCAAAACACTAACTGTGAGCTGCGTTAATTCCACCTGCCCTTGGTTTGAAGAAAACAGCAATCAAATGCGTAATGTGCAGCAAAGCTGAAGGTTGAATGTTCCATGTAAAGTGATTGCTCTATTTGTAGAAGGAGAAAATCAAGCACAGGAGAGGACCAGAAAAAGAACAAGAAAATCTTTTTTTGTTTCATGTTTGTTCCCAGCCTCCTTGAAACGACAGGAAAAAAGACTTGTTCTTTTTGTTTCATTCCACTTTCATGTTTTCATTTCCTTGCTATATACTGAGTTGATTCGTTTTGCTCGACATTCTTATCTCGATGGTTGAAATTGCATTTAATTGCAGAGTGGAAAAAGATTTTTCAAGCAGCCTGGGAAAAAACACACCCCTGCTGCGTGGCAAAGCCAAACATAAACTTTTCAAAACGACGAATGTGTTTGGTTATAACTTAGAAGCCGCACAAGCGGGGAAAATATGTGAGTCAGCCTTTATTTTGGGATAAAGCATAATCCTCTCACTTTGTGGGAGTATAAGGAGCAACGAGGAGCCTTGATCTAAAACCAGGAGAGTATTTCATGTGCGACACACCTTCACCGCGTGTGTGACCCCTCCTCGGAGTTCACGCAAGAGCCGCTAACACCTGGACCCGTTTGTTATGAGTTAAGTCCGTCACACTCACCGACTCCTGTTGATAAGCACATGTTAGTGCTCAGGTAGCATGGAAGTGATACGTGCTCACGGGGCTGTACTGTACGTCTTCCTGCCAGGACAAGCGTGCATGTGTGGATGATGTGACTGAAACACACAGGGGGAGGAGATAGAGAAACTAAAGTAGAACGATGGGTAGTCGGCTTGACAGCTGTGTGTGTGTGTGTGTGAGTGTGAGTGTGTGTGTGTGTGTGTGACTGTGTGGTGTAGGGGAATGTCTGGCACGCCTCCAGAGGTATCCCACAGAGAGGGAATCCTGCTTGATGGGACCATGAATAGAAAGTTCTCCCCACCCACTGAACCCGCCTGGCCCTTTGATGTCAGAGGGTCACACAGAGCCCTCGCCGCTCGGGAGGGCGGGGGGGCATAGTTCTCGTGAAAGCCTGGCAACCTCACCGTGCTCTGCCAGGTCCGTGCACGGTCTGCTCTGCCCGGCCCAGAAGAAAAGCTCAAAGCGGAGGGGAGGAAATCCAGAGCGAAGGGAACAACAAACTACAAGTCTCACAAAATACTACACTATTAAGTTCTGAGGCTTAGAGTACACCACTGCTGGCAGGCGCCTCCCCCTTGGATATCAAACATTGGGGCCACAGAAACTATGGAGATAACATGGAGACTGTGATTCGTCAGCACGGGTTACTCTAGTTCACCAATTCCTCTCTTACACCAAAACTTGTGTCATGAAAAGACCAACTGACTCCTTTCCCATTGCCAGTAGGGGAGTGTTTACTTTTTGTGTGTCTGTCTTGCCAGTGTTGCACCTTGCACAATACGAAAAAAAGGATAGCGGTTGTGTCATGTTCCCAAGAAAAGTACACAAACCTTCAGGGCTTAAAACGTAATAATTAAAAGCTTAAAATAGCTGATTATGATATCAACTTTGGACATGTTCAGCTCTGAGTAAAATCTATCTTTGGATGAAGACCGTGCGATTTGTTGAAAGCTCTAAAAGAAACTACAACGTCAACCTTGAGGAAGATTGTTTAGCCGACATTTGATCATAAATTCCTCCTGCAAACACTGAGAATAATCAAATCACTCGTCCGTTTGACAGCGGAAACAGACGAATGTGTCAAGCTACACCTGAACCGTGTGATCAGCTACACAAAGAAAAACAAAGTCAAAAAGAGTTTAAGTCCTTAACATTGTAGGCAAACAGACGTGTGTCAGTCATGCTACTGGAATATTTATGACATGACAATCACATGTCAGCATTTTTGGAAATCTTTATTCACCATGTGTGTTGTTGGGTCACATTAAGTGTATCCCCTTTTCTGGAAAAACTCACAATTGCTTGAAACAGAAAATGAGAGTGTAATGAGGTGTTTGCTATCTAGAGGTCATGACATGGACACTGGATCTGAATATAGAACTAAGTGGAGTTTAAGCCGCTCTGTAATTATCATGACTAACTTGTAAAGTCACTGGAAGTCATTGGAATGTGCTTCAGCGGCTGAACTTAATGAATATATCTTTTTTTCCTGTTGAATCATTAAGAAGCCAGAGTCTATATCTACCTCCCTCTGTTTGTCTGTCTCCCTGTCTCTCTGTCTCTTGTCTCAGCTCCCTCTCCTCTCTCTGGGACTCAGCTGGCTCTGTTCCTGTGGCCGTTTGATCTCACTGAAAGGGTTTGGAGCTTTAAAGTGCTTCTGTTTCCGCTGTCAGGAGCCCCTCTCTTCCTCCTCTCTGGTTTAGGCTTTCAGAGCGATGGCAGCCCTGTGGCTGGGTGGGTTAGAGGGTTGGCAGTGGCGGGGGAGCAGAGGTTTCTATGAAGGGGGTGAGACGGAGGTGAGGTGTGGTGGGGGAGTGAGAGTATGATGCTGTCAGCCTCGGTCAGGAGAGCAACCGACACCTGAACGATCCCGGCGCCCTTCGGAAACCTCAGTTCCCACCTCACTCAGCCCCTTGTGACCACAGAAGAGGCGGTTCTACCTGTGTGTTACTGTACATCCTTCCATTAAAAATCATGTTAAAATACAACACAACCCGGCTGGGGGTTATTTTATCAACCTGGGTTGTACTGGTTTCTTACTGGTACTTGAAGCAACTCACAACCTCTAAAACAGATGTTTTTGCTGTGACTCCCAGTTTGATGTGGATTTGGTCTGCAAGTCACACAGAACTCTGCACCACTCAGTATTTTCCAGTATATGGTTGATACCAGACCATCTTTGCAGTTGCCCACTCAACAGTTAAACCCTAATGCCAAAGTAAAACATACCCCAGCTGTTGAGTTGAGAACCTGAACTCTCTGACATAAAAGTTGGTTAGTGGTTAAAGAGTTATATTGAGTTTCCATAGGATCCTTAAGGCAACAGTCAGAGGCCCATTGCAGTAGCTGGTTGTGAACATGGAAGTATTGGGCTTATGAGGTAGAGCGGTTCATCCAGTGACTTGTACTGTAGAGCCTGTAGAGTTAAGTCTAAGATAAGACTAGAACAAGCACCATATAAAGGCCGTCTATTCCTTTATTGTGTCTATGACCCAACAATCCGTCCGTCAACAGTAAATGTTAATTATTACCAAGATGAAGTCAAAACACTTGGTGACTTCTTGACTCGCAGCTTGTGAAGTCATTGTTTCCCACAATTAAAGCCACATTATCCACATTTCACATTTCTCTGGCTGCGTGTCGGAGAGCGGCCACTTTACTGAAGAGGATAAATGTTTCCATCTGTCCATAACACCAGTCGCTCAAAATCCTCAATATCAATTTAACAACGTTTTATTGAGACTAAATGTGACACACGCCGCACTGTCCAAATAAAATGATTGGGTTTAATCTAATTTCTGTTGGAGTTTGTTGACTCTCAGATGTTTTTTACTCTTTGTCAACCGGACCAGGCCGGCAGCAGCATCAGATGAAATTATGACGCTCTGTGAACATTCACAGTTGCTGGTTTTATTGAATTTAGACTTGCCAATTTCCTGTAACCTTCTGTGGAGCACACATCAAGAAATGTTCATTTTATTTCACGCGCAGCCATTTCACGCTTGAGCTAAAAATATTCTGCACAACACATATCCTGTTTTAGACTGACCGCTGTGTCAATACCAGCAGGTCTAAGGGCTGCACCACAATGATACCTTCTGTCCTTCTGTCCTAAATGAAGTCGTCAGTGTTCGCCACAACTCTGTGTTTCTACTGCAGCATTCACCCAGGAAAAATTATTAGTGTTGATATAACCTTGTTCCAAACAAAGTTTCAAGGCCTGTGTACATGAACACACACCCCGACATGAAACCTCAAAATCTTTAGGGGGGGATATTTACACTCGGTGAAAATGAGACGACAGCGTAAAATCCGCAGACCGCCCCGTGTAAACACGCAATGTCTTAAAGAGGCGCTGACTGGTTTAAGCGAGGCCACGTGAAGGGAAATGGCTTCCATATGTCAGGAGCTCCGGCTTCTCCTCGTGCCCTGTTTGCAGAGCGCCTTCTCTGAGGGTTGGCAGGAATTATAAAACCTACAAAGGGAAGTAGAGGAGTGAGGGGAAAGTTTCTTCTCTACAGTAAGAAGGAGCCTGCAAAACCCTGCGGTACAGCTTTGATGTAAATCTCAAATCAGGTGTAACTAAGACGCTACGTCTCTGGCACACACCTCCCTGAACATGAGCGCGTACACACACACACACACACACAAACACACACACACAAACACAGGCCGAACATTCCTGCACGCACACACTGCGTGTTGTCAGATTACTTCCTTTCGTCATGTTGATTAATGCATGCTGGCAGATGCTAAGACGATCACGGCCATGCAGAGAGCGGCTGGACACGGAGGATCGGACCCTCTCTTGGTTTTTCCCTCTCTCCTCTGAACCATCCATCTCTCCGCTGTCCTCCTCAAATCCCCTCACACCTGGCTCTGCACCCCCCGAGACCTCTTTTTCTCTCCTCCCTCTCCAACTCGCCCTCCATCCGAACACTTCTCCCTCCCAATTCATAACGTCACTCTCCTCCTTCCTGACTACCGTTCATGGTCTGCCTCTCTGTAGCCCTCCCTCCACACCTCTCTCCACTTCTTCTCTTCTTTTCAAACTTTTCTTACCCTCTTGCCGGCTCAAATCTCCCTCTACCCTGCACTGGCACCCTCTAACCACCAGTCAACAACATGTGTGTGCTCTTGTTTCTTCCTATTTCTTACCGCTTTCCCTTTTTGCCAGTACTCCCAGTCTGCCAGTAGAGCTTTGTTCTTATTCGCTAAGTTAATTGGGAAAACAAGGCAAAGCAGAGGCATTCAGCCAGGGTCAGTGAAGAGAGACGCAGCCAACACATGACAGGGTTAATCAGTGTCATGGCAGCCGGAGCCGGCGTCTGGCTCCCCTCAAACAGGCCGGTGGACGGCCAGACGAGGAAAAGAAGTCATGATCTTTTTTTTTACCTTTCCTCTTGGGTTCTTATTTCTTTATTGAAAATGTCTAAAACGTCACATGCAGCCATTTCAGGGACACAGACAAATTTGTCCCACATACTTTGCCTTTTACGTCTGGAAATTTCAGGCTTTTCATTGAAAAAGTTATTGCAGGATATGGTGAAGAGATTCCTGTTTCTATTTTCACTTTTTCCTCTCTCGTGCTTGGTTTAGCCATGTTGATATCAAAGTCAGTGTCACTTTGCAGCTGTGTGTGATGTGTGTTAATGAGGCACGCAATGGTGGCATGACTTTCTTATCTAAAACACACACACACCTGTTTTGAAGTTCAGAGTTGCCCTCAGCTTGGCCTGCAAGGTGTGGAGGAAGTCAGACATTTCCCATGAGGGTGTCTTTGAGAGCGGACGTGCAGAAAAGCACTGATCGAATGGACGCGGGAAAAACAATACGACAATCGTTGTGTTGCAGTGTCAGATGCGTTCCCTTAATCCGTCACCTTTGCACGATTTCACAGCGAGGCTTTTACTGAGATTCCGCTCAGGACCATTTTTCACCTCCACCTTCTCCAGCATCACCATGAGACATGTTGTCACACACTTGAACTCAGTGAAAGCCTTTAAAATCGTCCCACAGCCCCTTTGGCCTAATTACAGAAAGACTCCAGAAGACGAAGTTTGTTTGTGTGAATGCTTGTATGTCTGTGTGTAACTGTGTCTGTCCTCAAAGTGTGTATGTGTTGTTTCTGGTCCTCAGTGCTCATTACTGGCCCTGGCCTGAGCTCTTTCATTAGGGCGGCTGTGAAATGGAGGGACGAAAGGGCCGGTCGGGGATCAGGGGACGGGGTGGAGGTTGTAATTGGGCTGTTCCGCTCCCCTCGCCTTGCTCAAGGTCACTGTGAGACAAACTCTGGGCCAGGTCCCTCACTCTTCATTCCCCGCTCTCCTCTCTTTTCTCACCCTTCTCCACCTCCCTCTTAAACCCCTACTTTTTCCTCTCCCTCCCTCCTTCGCTCATCCTCTCCTTCTCCTGGGGTCTTTTGTCACAGTAGACTGGTCCACCGGGGAGCCATAGAGAAGTGGAGGGGCTAATTCAGTCTAATCTCTTAGCCTCTTAATGTCTGGCTGATATGTGGATTTCTCCACATCCTCAGGGGAAGGCCTTTGTGGTGAAGGCCATCATTATGAAGTTTCCTAGCCCTCCTAGCCAATTATAAGAAGGGAGACGAATTAGTTCATCTCAAACTTGGCTCCAAAGAAGTTTTCGTGATTGTTCTCAACTTTATTTCACATCTCATACAATAGAGACGATTCACAGTAAAGGTTTGTGATAAAGAGAATAGCCCAAAGTGCTCATATTATCCATTTAAAGGAAAAAATCTTGTGTGAGACTTGCTGACGGACACTGTCCATTTCTGTACAGGGCCTCAGCTCAGAGCCAAGCTTGAGGTCATCAGTAAAGTGGTGTAGCGGTGCTTGTCATGGCGCCGGCCAGCGGTGAGCTCGGTCTTACGTTTCGCTCTGATTAAGACGCAGCGGTGAAAGCTGCCTTTGATCGGAGGAAATGTCTGCGCAGGGAGCAGTTGGAATGCGGCTCTCTGCTCTGTGCTGTGCAGATGGAGGCAGAGAGATAGTGTCACAGTCCATTTGTCTGGCCTCGCCACCACCGCTCCGATGTGGTAGAAACTGGATGGCCAGAGCTCGGCCGGCCTAATGAAAGGAGCGTGATGTCCCTGTGCCCCAGTCCTCAGAGACAACTGAATTATTTATGTTTAGTTTACCAAAATGATGACATAAAAGCTGCAAGGAATCAAAAGACTTTACTGTTCCACATGTGGTGAATGAGTTAGTCTGATTGCTATAATCGGACATAAAAAAATTATCCTCACAGAAGATTGACGTCATGCTTTAACTTTTTTATATCTTTTATAATGTTTTTAGGTAATCTGCTTTCTGGGTCATAGGCCTTACTTCTTTCTTAGTTTAAACTTTAAATGAATTTAAATCTGTCACAGCAATTACATGCCATTTCCTGTGGAATTTCATGTGAGTTTGTAAAACATTCATAGCACAAATATATGTTTCATATATTTTTTCTCTCTGTGTGTCTCTGCAGGCCTCCTTCGCTGGCAGGCAGTCCGGCTTTCTCCGACATCTCCCTCATCCGGATCTCGCCACAGCGGAACCCCTCCTTGGGGGCGGAGTCGCCCTTTCACCCTCCGCACCCCTACATCAACCCATACATGGACTACATCCGCTCACTGCACAGCAGCCCCTCCATCTCCGTTCTGTCGGCCACCCGAGGCCTCAGCCCCGCAGATGGTAAAGTGAAACACACACCGTTGCACAAAGCACGATACACACGCCGATGCACACACATGCACATCTGCACACAAACTCAGCAGAGCAGAAATGGGCGGCAAGGCCTCAAGTAGACCCTTAAAAATAATTGTTGGCATTGATTACTGAGGGGCGATCGCTATTAGAAGGAATCTGGATTCTCGGTATCAGTTTAATTCCTGGTTGAGGTCAGAGGAGGTCAGGTTAGAGGCAACCAGATCCATCTCTATTAAGACCCAGGGGTTGGTGAGATATTATCTGAGTGAGGGAACGGGTGCCTGGGAGTATTATGAGTGTGCCGCAATCCGTGTGGGTGGGTGAGTGTGCAGGTTTTGGGGGGGGGGGGCTAATCCTTTTGATCTGTGAGTCATGTCAGAGATCTCTGGAGGATCCATCAGAGAGCGGCAGGGTCACGTACAGTTGCATCGCACACACCGGGGGAGGGTCGGATTCAAGTTCAGGGTTAGCTGGTGGCGGGGGGGTGGAGTTGTTATGTTGTCCTACAGGGAGCATTTGTTTCCTGAGATCTGAAGATGGATTTGGACTGTGAAATCAATTAAAGGTGACACTAGAACCTTTTAAGTCATAAGGGAAAAAACAGATACTAAACATCAACATTCGAAATATAGAAGAAAAACTTGCCATGATTTTTTTTTTAAATCCCAAAAAGTGAGTTAAACATTGATCCATTTATATCCGTTTCTGGATTTCAAAATTTGAAGATTTCCTTTTTTAAGTTAAAGAATTTAACCTGTTGGTTTGAACAAAACAAGAATCCTTAGAATATCAATGTGGCATTGTTTTGTTATTTTTACTGCTATTTTCAGATATAAAAAAAAAAAAATGAATTACCAGTTAACAGAATAATCCACAAAGGGAAATCTATTCGTTACATCACCAGCATTTAGAATTTCCCATCTTAAGAGAGACAGCAGGGACAATATTAGCTAAACCAATAAAAGAATCTTGAATTTGTTATATTATAATCCTTCCGGTAGCTTTTGTGGAATCTTGCTTACAATAA
This sequence comes from Pleuronectes platessa, assembly GCF_947347685.1. NCBI lineage: Eukaryota > Metazoa > Chordata > Actinopteri > Pleuronectiformes > Pleuronectidae > Pleuronectes > Pleuronectes platessa. Next base: position 17,054,931 of record NC_070645.1, read on the forward strand.
AAACAACTAACAAACAGACAGACAGGGGTGTGAACACATCCTTCCCGGTAGAGGTAAGTAGGCAGGACTAAGCTTATTTGCCCAAAACCTATGTTCACCACAAAGCTCTCGAAACAGCCTCATGACCTGTTATAGCCCTCATGTCCTCACCCAGCAAGCGTCTGGCACTTGAGCAGCAGAGTCACACTCTAGCTCCCTCATCTCGAGTGTATTCCTGAGACGACAGATAGCCGGGGCATTTCCTCGACACCAGCCGCACTCGATGCCGTCTCATCCAGGTCCTAAGTGGCTCACTCACTCAACCCCTCTCTGCCAGGAGGAAGTATAAGTTCAAGCTGGAACTCTCCACCCTCCAATTTTTCCATTACCACAATATAATGTGCACCAGTTTCTCCGCTTGCCTTAAATCAAAACAGTTTCTCCAACCTACCACATGATCCCCTCTTAGTTCATAACGCTGTGAATTGTGAATGAGGCACCTAATTACTCCTTTAATCAATCCGGTGATTAATTAACCCATCAGCTTTGTGTTGTTAGTATATCACCACGCTTACAGGGAGCCTCCTTCTTCAATATGCAAAGGCTGTTTTTTTTTCTCCTCCAAACCAAAAAGTACATTTGAATAATGATGAATTAATTAACACAATCTAATGGAGATTTAAAGTGGGTGGGATTTAGTGCCACCCTCTTGCTGCCACACATTTTCCTTTTCACTTCTTTCTTCACTCCTCCCTCCCAGAACTCTTTTCTGTGTGCGACGGGGTTCGGAGGTATAGTCTCGCCCTTTATCCTATTGTTGTGCCAAAGGAGCACCTGGTGGTTCACCAAGTCCTGAGGCACGTCTCCTCTCCACGTCGAGTGCCACACTGACAGCCTTCACCCATCCCCCCCCCCTGTTTGGGTTTTTTTTTTGTGTGCCCCCAGGATCGCACTCGGATGCCAGCGTTTCTGATTTAAAAATTCCGCAAAGCCCTTCTCTGTGCGTGGATACTGAAAGGGCCACATTATGGCTGAATGCAAAAGCAAAGCTAAGGCGGAACCGAGGAGACAATTAAGAAGCTCCCTCCTTCCAGTGAAGGCATAATACCCAGATCGAATTAATTTAGACATTTTTTTCTTACATCCATTCAACCAATCATGATGCATATTGCAGGCATACAGGCCAGCCTTGAGAGGAAATCCCCTCATACAGTGTTTCTTCATTTATTTTCTCTTTTATTTCTTCAAATGGGGGGAAGAAGAACTGCTGCACTCTGTGGGTCTGAACCGATTCCATATTTGCATCCAAAAACCACAGTGTTAGTCTTTCCCCTTCTCTCTCTTTTCTTAGAGTATTTGCATAAGGAAGCCCACCGCCAGATGTTTATTTTTAGGCTACGGTTCAAGGACTTACAGCGCTCTATAACTAAGCGAATGACTTGGAGAAGAGAGGCATGTTGAGAAAGAGAGAGGGGAGATGAAGTGGCGACAGAATGGTTCACTTTGTCTTCATGTATGCAGATATATCTGTGCAGATTTAGGCCTTTTGTTTTCCTTTTGGAGTTTGAAGGAGCAGAGTCGAGGAGCAGGTTGCATATCTGCAGGCTGCAGCCCCGATGTGTACAACACACAAACACCATCTCTGGCAAAAGATGTGTCAGCCCACATACTCTTACCACACACACACATATACGTACTGTATATACACACACATGGGCACTCTTTCCAAAATATCAAGGAAGTGAGAGGACGAGAAAAGGCTGTTTAAGAATCGTATTGTAAGACGATCGGTTCTGCCGTGCTCGGCGTGAATGCATCAATCAGATACTAATGCACACTCACTGTAATCTGTGAGCAGGCATCCTGCTAATCCCCAGTGAGGCTCTCCACTTCAGGTGAAGCTCCCTGTGCAGCTGTTTTGCTTAACTTGATGGTGTTGCTAATGTGCTCATTACTGTTCTGCTGAGCTGATTATCATCTAATGTAAATGAATGCAGGTTTATAAGGCGGTGCAGGTGCTCTCCCTGTCAGGTTTTTCTCACCACCCAATCATTTCCCTCCCTCTGTTGTTCCTCTTCCCTTCCTTCTTCCCGTTTCTTCTTACACCTCCTCTCTATCCATCATTTCCTTTAACGGTTTTCTTGCCATGCAAACCCTAATCAGTCACTCCCACTCGTGGTTAACCTGTTTCCTCTGGGCTGACCTGAATGTTCTCTCTCTCTCTCTCTCCAGCCCCTCACACAGGCCTGACCACAGCAGAGTACTACCAGCACATGGCCCTGCTGGCGGGCCACCGTAGCCCGTACGCAACCGACCTGCTCCCTTCTGTGGCGTCCACAGCCGGCGCTGCCAGTGCCAGTGCCCTGCACATGGAATACCTGCAGGCGATGGAGAGTAAGTCTGAACTGATCACACACCACGTAGGACATGACCACACATGCTTTAAGTCTCCTGTGAGACAGAACCACAGGTTCACACTGTGGATTCTCCTAAATATATCATATGGTATGAGTTCCAGAACTGATCCACAGTCAGTAGGCCCCACTCTGAGGTATGTCATGATCATGGGAGCACTTAAAGATGCACGTGTCAGGTTTTCATTACCTGAGGAAAACTGCAGTTTGCAGCTCAGTGACAATAAAGTTTCAATTAATCCATCAAAATCCATCAAGGAAAGTTGAATCCCTGATTTTTCTGACTCAAGACAAGCAAGACCCGACCTTTTACCTTTGAAAAGACTGAATAGTGTGTGTGCGTACATGCGTTACCTCAAAGCAGAATGTCTTCACTCACTGAGCAGCAGTAGGTTACTCACCCAGGACGCACAGTTCAATGACAGTCTCCTCACTTTGTCCAAACATTGTCCCAAGCATGGAAGAAAAGAAAGTCCTAGTTGCGTCCTCCCCACAGCTCACTAAACACAATAACACACATAAATCTTCATATCTGGTTCACTTCGGAAGCTGGTGGCTACATTAGCACCAAGCTAGTAGAGATGCTAACCGAAGGTTAGCATCTCAAAAACTGCTCAAAAACTTGTGCTTAGCTTGTTAGTAATACTCTAGAAAAGTGAAAAAACACTTAACAGCTGTATAACAAACTTTACACATGAGTCAGGTTACTTTAGTGACTCAAATCTTCATATCTGGCTTACTTTGGAAGCTGCTAGCTCCATTAGCAGCTAACGTAGCTAACGCTCTCCTCATTGTTAGTCCCGCCCTTTAACCAATCGTATTGTTAGAAATGAGATGGACTCTTGTGAAAGGACCAATCAGATAAATGAAACACATACAGATATTTCTTTGAGCCAAACTATAGAAAAGTTATAAAGTATATAGGATTTCTACCGCTATATTTATTTTTACTTCATGGGTTTTAATACTATGTGTTTATTTGAACTCTGGGGCTATTATATTACGTGTCTTCCCTGTTCTCTTTCCCTCTGTCATGCTCAAACTCTGTCCTATCAATAAAGGTTTGACGACCAAAAAACATATAGCAATGTTAGTCATTTGAATTATGTATATAAGCAGTTAAAATCCAATTTAGTTTTGCAGGTGAAAAGACACCTACCACATCCTTACCTACTGGGACTGTACTTTAAAGTGTTGTGAGTGCTTCCCTGCACATCATAGCATGGGAGGCCCCTGAGGGAATTCCACCCCTTAAAATGCATTTGCACGATACACCTTCTCGCACTATTTATAGATCAAATCACAGCTCAGCTAAGACAAGGAAAGACCTGCAACTATTACTCCGACATTATTTAAATGAGTTATTGTCTCAGTCTCGGGACTGTGCAGAGGACTTATGCTAATGAGTTATTTTAAAGTGTAAATAGGAAATTAAACGCACACTGAATCTTAGAAAGGTCGGACATTGTCACCCCTGCTTCCTTTGATGAGAATGTATTTAGTCAGGCAGACGCCGCTTTCATGGAAATCTGGGGTGAAGTTCCCCCTGTTCCTGAGAACAAACTAATTAAAACTAGCCAAACTTGTGCGGGTATCAGAAAATTAATTGCTATTAAGTGGGAATTGGAATGTCCCACCATTCATCACGGGAGAAATCCTTTCTTCTGTGTCACATTTTAAGATTAATAGACTGAAACAAAACAATTAGGACCAAATTTAAGTGGAGATGCGGCGCTCCTCACTTAAAAAAACTGCCTGTGATCATTGCTGGTAATAACTCATCACGTTTCAACAATGTGTGTTCCAGCGCCTGAGAAATTAACACTTTAAAGCTTTGTTGGATTTCAGTAAGAAAACATACAAAGAGCAGAGTCCATCATGAGGCTTTCACTGTTAATCTGGGCTACAACGCTACTGCGGCTATTTGAGTCTGTTTCACATCAGTGTAATTACCTCCACAGAAAGCTGTGCTAATGAAACACTGGGCCTGTCCATTATATCTGTGCTTTAATGGCCTATTGTCTCTGTTCTCACTGACTAATTAGTGCCACAGCTCTTATAGATCACAACACCGGACTCTTTACTGGTCTTTATTAGATGATTTAAATCGCCCTGTCTAGTATGTTAATGTGCGGTGTTGATGTTTTTTAATGATATTTATTTATTTTATTTTAATAACATAGAAGCATTTAAAACGCTAGAACTGTTATAACTTGAATAATTTAAGCAGTTGATTATAATTTACCACTTAACTTTACTTTTACAGTATTTTGAAATAATTTATGATTTGCAGCTATACAAATACATTTTAATTTATTATAATTTACTTTAAACCTCCATATTTAGCATTTCTAAACAGTATATAATCAAAATGCTTAATAACACATTGAAATGTGAATACAGGCGACTGTGACTCCTCTTGTGAGCAAGACAAGTTAATAAAATAAACATACTAATTTATAATAGTATAAATATACAAATTATAATTAAATATATGATACAACATTATAATAAATTAATATTTGAAAATATCATTATTATAAAATATGAAGGGATACAGATATGTTAATATTAATATATTTAAGTTAAATATCAATCTGAAAAAAACCGTTTAACTAGTTGAATACAGTTTTTTGAATCCAAAATGATATTTTACCCTTTATATTAAATATGTATGTACTGCTTATAAATGCTTAATTGTGGATTTATGTCTTAAAGTGATTATTTCACTGTGTGAATATTAAATAATAGAAGCTGTTCAGTAAGACATTCTCTTTATTATTTTATTATTTCCTTTTTTATTCCCAAAATAATGATATCTCTTTATATTTTACAAAGAAAAAAATGTTCTGTGCTGTGCTTATACTCCACTGCAGCCCTCCTTTACGTTAGCCTCCTTCTCAGGTGGCCCCCAGGTGTGTCTGCCAGGGTTCAACCCCCGTTTTGGACACGGCGTGTATCACCAAGTCATCCTGCCTCGTCTGAACCCTCCCTGGCCATGAGAATTAATGACGCGGCGCCTAACCAGCCATCGCGTCCATAAATCAAGAGGAAATTAGAGGGACAGTCCTGCTATACGATCCAGGACGCTCCTCTCTCTGTCTCCCCCGGTTGGCCGATTTATCACTGGCGCTGTGCATTAATAAATACCACTCCCATGAGGCTTTGCAGTGGTGGGACGACAGCGGCCCTGCAATAAACTGCCTCTCCTAATTCCCCACAAATGGAGCCCGTCTCTCACGCTCATGTGGATTTGAAAAGAAATTTAACCATATTGGATTTGTCTGAAACAGGAGGATGAATATATGAAATATCTGATTTGAGCTGACAAATCACACATCACACAACTAACTAATGATCGTGTGCGCTCAGGGATTTGTATGTGTTCGTGTTTGCCTCCTCCCGACACCCCCTTCCCTATGAGAGATAGATTTTACATACAATGACAATGTAAAGGAGGCGTCGCTCTCCAAACAGCCTCACGCTGCAGTTGGAACTCAGGCCTACGTTTTTTCCAGAGCACCACAAGAAACATCCACACACACACACACTTCCACATCCGCACACTCTGATTACCATGTGAATGGAGCGTTCCGTAATCGTTGGATGTGTCAAACGAGAGAAGGAGCATTTACGTTTGGGAGATGGATGGATTGTGGGGGACGTAAATATGGAGGGGGGTTATCGGGGGCTGCGTAAAGCTGGTTTTGTCTGCCTTTATGAAATAACTCAAAATGTTTTATTTCCAAGTCTTGAGTCACAAAGTCCTTGTGTCAGTTCATGCACAAAGCACGACATCCCCTCAGCGCTTCCTCCCCCCCCCCCCCTCCTTCCATCTCCCTCTGTTTTCCCCTGTCTTGTTTGTGACATCTCCATGTGAAAAGACAACAAAAGTCATGTGTTAATCTCCACCCGTGGCTCATTGTACGTGCACAGAGAATGGCTGTGCTGTTTCCGCCTTTTACCTTTTCAAACCCCCTTCTGAGTATTTCCAGTCAACACTGATTGCATTTGAATAACGAGTCAAATTGGACTTGATTAAATATTACCATACAGAGTCAGAGCATTCCTCCAAAATAAAAGGCATGTTTTCTCTCGGGTGAAATGCAAACAGTGCATCAAGTGACAGCCGAGCACGCATTCAGACGAGCCCTTTGTCTGATGATTGACAGAAATGTCACCCGCTCGGGTTAGATTGGGTTAAAGTTTGGATGGAGTCGCTTCGAAAATCACGTAGAAACTGCAGCTCATTTGTAGGAATGCATCTGAGGACACGAGGGAGCAGATAAGGCCTCATTTATTGGACATTTTAACCTTTGGCTTCCACAGCAGCAGCCACTTGGCAGCCAATCCTCCTGTAAGTGACTCTAAAAAAACCTGTTCTCTTCTCTCCTCATCCTGCAGACTCTCGCTTCTCGAGCCCGAGGCTGCCATCACGGCCCAGCAGGAAGCGCCCCCTGCCCATCTCGCCCCTCTCCGAGCACAGCTTCGACCTGCAGACCATGATTCGCAACTCGCCCAACTCGCTCGTCACCATGCTGAACAACTCGCGCTCCAGCTCCTCCACCAGCGGCTCCTACGGGCACCTCTCTGCAGGAACCATCAGGTAGCACACTGATCTGAATATCATCAGAGACAGAAATTATTCATATCGTGTGATCCTTCCTGTCCGGAAAGACAAGCTTGTGCAGAAAGGTTTTATTCAGGGTATTATAAGCAACTGATTCTTAAACAATATTGCAAATATTGGAAATATTGCACTTCTTCTGGCCTAAAAAGTTCTCAAATGAAGATCTTTACAAAAAGGGGAGGAGGCCCAACACCAACACTAACTATGTTAATGTCATTTTATAGATTATTACCCTTTAGAAAGCTTTCATCCTTGAAACAAATAGTTTTTTGAGGTAATGGCAGTTTAATGAACGGAGACAATCAGGTTGAATCATCAGAAATTAAAGGATCCATTGTTTCTGGAGCTCAACCCACAATACAAGCTCAAAACCCTGGGTTAACAAATTCATTTATTTAAATCTGCCCATTCTGAGTGTCCACATTTTAAGGATTATGAACAAGTAACTGTCAGGATGTCTTTCAGGAGCTTGTATTGACTGAGGTGTTCATTCAGGGACTCACATGTGCCGATAATACGTCCACCAGCAGGATCTCCCTGGGGCGAGTAATGTTGTAAATGATTTTCCAATATCATTGGTCGTTATTTTCCCATCAGACACACACTCCATCTGGATGTCACCTAACTAACGGTATGATAATGCAGTCTCAGTGGATTCTGCAGAAGGTGCGTGCGAGAAAAGGTGTTGTCGCCATTAAGTGTGTGTGTGTGTGTCGTCCGTGTCAAACCCTCGTGTGGGTGACGATCTCCCAGCCAGCGAGTCGGCCGGCCTCCCCGGCGGCTCGTGTCAGTCATCCAGGGCCCCTCATGGGAACGTCACATACATCACGCCCTGGAGCCGCAAGAGAAGAAGAGAGAGAGAGTGAGGGGGGGGGGGGAGGAAAGATCCATTGCCCCACCCCACAGCCATTGATCAGCGATCTGTAAGAAGAACCTGATCAATCACGCTGTGTGCTCAGCCACTGTCCCGCTGACAGGACCCAAATAACCAGAGCAGCCAACAGAGTGATGAGTGATATGACAAGCGGATGGGCCCCCAAATGTGTCGCGGCCCATTGATTTCCACTCGGCTCATAATAAGGTCGGCAGACGTATGGGTCGCGGCGAGAGAGAGCGAGGCGTCAGGGGGTCGGGATGAATGGAGGCCCTCTGCCCCCCCCCCCCCCCCCGAGCCACACAGATCTGTGTCCATGTGGCGGCTCACCTGTGGTTGCACGGAGCCCAGAGGAGTTTCAGTTTAAAACCAACTCGGCTCAGGATGAGGGTAAATAAACTGAGACAACAGGAACATCACTACAAGGCCGTGCGACACACTCCGGATTGTTTATCATCTGTATCATTTGCCCAGTGGAAGTATGACACACTGCCTTACACAGACCACATGATAATTCACAGTGTGTTAACAAGCTGAACATTCATTGGCAGGGATTTGCCGGCAGCCCCGTGGTTCCAGAATTACCACACCATCTCCTGTCAGATTGTCCTCGGGGGTGCGGAGCTATCCAGAACAATCCATTTATTCACTGTCTTTTCTACTTGTTTTGCCTGGTTTCCTTCGCAACTGATAATTTAGTGAAGTTTTAACGATTATTTCCATCCAATTCAACCGGTTTTCTCTTTTTTCTCTTCCCTCTCCAGCCCAGCGTTGAGCTTCGCCTACCCTTCGACCCCGGTGGCCTTGCACATGCACCAGCAACTGCTCGGCCGCCAGCCGGGCCTCGTGGGATCTGCGTTCGGCCACAGCCCGCCCCTCATGCATCCGACGCCAGCCTTCGCCACCCAGAGGCCCGTGCCTGGCATCCCTCCCTCCGGGCTGAGTGCTAGCGAACGCTCAGCCATCTCCAACGACTCCTCGCAGGTGAGCACGTCGGCCCGTGCGATTCATCATCACGGGTAATAGATGGCGGCGTCGCACGCCAACCACATCTCGGAGAAGTGCAGCGAGCTAACGCGGCGTACAGGCAGGACCCCCCCTCCACGCGCGCATCTCCTGGGAGTTTCCTCCGACTTGTGTTGTCTCTTGTTTTTTCGTACTGCCGAGCACGACCCAGAATGTGCCTGCAGCAAACAACAAGGGGCTTGTTAGCATAGAATCCCACTGCTGACTCCATTAATCACTAGAGAGAGAGCAGGGATATAGAGAGGGGATATTGACATGGATGGATGGATCCAAAGGGGATTTTTCTCTCTTCCCTCAACCCTTCCTCAATGTGCGGGCCCACGTTTGAGCTGAATATTCAGTCTGTATTACCTTCTTCCCTGCTGGTTCTCATTGCTTGAATTTTGTCTGATCACAAATGAGGCCTCATTCAAATTGGCTGCAGACAAAATTGCCTTTTCCTCCCTCTGAACTGACAGAATATTGCTTTGGGGCCACATCTGAGTCTCAGGAAAAAATAACAGAGTGAATATGTCACGTTGCATTATGGGATGCAAAAACGATCAAGCCTTTCCAGGAAACAAAAAGAAAAAAGCTTGTTTTTCCTTTTTTTATAACTTTAAAATGCACATGTTAACTCTTTTTATAATAGAGTGAACTCTGTGTGTAACAAGAACTCCCCCAAGGGCAAATTTAAACCAAGGCCAAAGTCAGGTCATGGTTTCATGAGTTTGTTTTAATTGCACTGATTAGGGCAGCTAATGTGAATTGCATAGTTTTTAATTAGCGTAAAGCTCCTGGCTGGGACTGAGGATAAAGAATCATTATAGTTCAGCTACAGTTGTTTTGTCTGGCTGATTAAGGTGCTGATTGACTTATGAGGCTCTTTGCATTTTTAATAATGCCATAAAACAAACACAACAATCAGGAAATTAAAAACAAAATAAACTATACAGTCGGAATGATGAAGTTGTGAGTTGACACATGTTTTTTTCTGTTTTTTTTCCCGCAGACGAAACCCACGAGTGAATCTGCAGTGAGCAGCACCGGAGACCCGATGCACCACAAGCGCTCCAAAATGAAGCCGGAGGAGGAGATGCCGAGCCCGGGGGCAGTGAGCGTGCAGGTGAGGGTTGCCTCCATCATTATTTTTATAATAGAAATAAAATGTATTGACGTTTTGCAGCTACCTGGCAAGAATTAGTTGTTTGGTAATCCCAGAATGAACCAGTTTATTTTCATACTTTTCTCCACCACAGTAAGAAGCTCATACAAGAACTGGTCACCTGCCAAAATGGCTGCAACAATACACAAGCTTATACCGTGTGTAATTTATTTACATTCGCCCCAGCTGGTTTCTCTCCCCCCCCTGCTCTTACCACCGAAAACAATCCATTGATCTTTAGGACGCTACGAGGAAATTGTCTTTACTCTAAAGTGGCTGTAAAAAAAATTAAAGAGTAAGTGTTTGCATGTGCAGGAAAGAAAACACCCAAACCTTATTAGAGTCGATATTCAGCGGCAGCCTGAGGTGTGTGAGGTGGAAGCTGCACGAGGCCACACCAGCTCCCTGCGCTGACTGTGACAGTGAAATATGTCCCGGCTAATAGAGCAACCTACAGCAGGAAGAGGGGGTTAGGTTCCTCAAACGCTCGGGCCTGGTCCCGTCGTATAACAACCCCCCCCCCCCCCCCCCCTAAAGAAAGAATACAGAGCGGTGCTGTTAGCGCTACATTTCCGCACCTTTCCTCCCCGACAGCCAAACAAGGCCAGATTCACGGGGTCACTGCGGCTGAGACCTGGAACCAAATCATCTGTGGCTGCGCGGTGAATAAATTACTTTTATGGCACATTTGGATGTGCTGATATTAGGGAGAGGAAGCCAGTTTCCTGTAGCTCTCATAGCCAGTTTGTTAACTCCACCAAAGAGGTGGTTTTCACTCCAGTCATGTTCCTCGGTTTGTTTGTTTTCAGGATTACGGAGAAACTACTAAACCGATTTCCACCAAACTTGATGGAGGGATAAGCTCAAATGTTTTGTTAGGAGTGAAAGGCGTCTCCAGGACTTTCCTTAACTATGATTTATGATAAATCAGAAGGGTGCTTGTAGGTTTGTCTAGATCCACGCCAAAAGTTGTATGGTTTCTTTCTTTGGTCGTGGAAATCGGTTCAGTCGTTTTTACATAATCCTGCTAAATAACTAGAGAAACACTGATGAACACCTCCTTGTGACATCATGTTTAGGACTGTTCGACCTTGGCGGTTGTTTCTAGTTGACATTACTTTCCTTGGTGTCTTGTATTCTGAACCTTTTTTGTTTTTCCCTCACTTCTTCAGGACCATCCTGATGGCATGACCCTGGTGAAGGAGGAGGGAGACAAGGACGAGAGCAAACAGGAGCCAGAGCTGGTCTACGAGACAAACTGCCACTGGGAGAACTGCTGCCGCGAGTTCGACACACAGGAGCAGCTCGTACAAGTGAGTAACACAATTTATTTCTACTGTACATTATCAGGCACAGAGGTCATTCAATGGTTTAACACAAATATATAAGAAGGTTAAAAACCATAGATCAGGAGCACAAATAACATTAAGAAGAATAGAAAATTTGAAAAATGAATAAAAAGTCGAAAAACTGAATAAAAGCACAAATTATAAAACAGGTGATATCTTATTAAAAGTTCAGAATTAGGTGATTATGTAAAGGCACTGGACAATAGAAAAGTTTTTAAAGCAGGTTATTGTTTGAACAGATACAAATAAATAAATCATGGCCTAAAGTTCAGCTTTAAAAACGCACAGGATTTAAATTTATTTTTAATTTAAAAAACTTTTATTTTGGATTCATCTCTTACTCTATGTGCACACCAAACCCCGGTTGTTCTCCAGGACCGGAGCTGGTTTTACAGAAGAGACACAACAGGTTGTTTGAATCGCTCTCCCCGGTGCAGCTCCGGCACCAAACCCTCGATGTGTGTTTTGCTCTCTGTGCTGTGAGAGTTGTTCACACTCGCAACATCCCGGCACCATCAACAGCAGCTGCACTTCTCCTCACAATGGACAGCCAGCGGTCAGAGTCCAGAGCTGCACACATCCACCGACACAGGCTCCGGATTCCTGATTGGTTGCGGGGACGGTGGTAATGGGGCTCAGAAGCTGCAGAGCACATCTCACAGCTGAACGCCACAAACCGATTCGGTGGGTTAAGCCTCCCAGAGTCGGGGACGTGAGCTTTGTGGCCGACGCTGGACCGGCCCCTCGTCCGGCCTCTTATCAGAAGGCTCACACAGCCCGGGAGATGGATGGCTCTCATCACACTGCGCCCGAGGGTTCACTGTTAAGCTAAATATTAATGACTTTACGGTGGTGTCGCCCCCACGATGGCTACTTACACTGACGCTATTAGCTCTGCTGTGCTCTGTGGCGGCCTGTGAACCGCTCACCCCATCATCCGAAGTTGGAGAGGTGTTGAAAATACACCAATATGATGCTGTGAACAAGGGATGCTTGGAGTGCACACACACACACACACACACGTATATATACATGAAACACACATCACCCCACATCTGATAGAAAGATCCTCAGCTCTCCACAGCTGTCTACTTGCCGTCTTGACATTGCAATCCTCAGCCGCGGTGGTAACCCCTATCTATAATTGATATCCTCAGCGCGGAATGGGCTGCCTCCCGTGTTTGAAGGGCTCGGCTCAAAGGTTGAGGATCTTGACAACTTCTTGCCCCTGTTTCAGGGGGCGGGATGAGTTAAGGTGGTGGGGGGAGGAGGGGGAGGAAGGCTTCTTAATGGAGGGGAGAGCTCATCCTGCCTCTAGTGTAGACGCACCAGGTGGCCGTCCTCTCGTCCCTCCACGTCCACCCGGCCTGTAACCTTGCAGAGACGCACTTATCATTATCAGATTGCCGTGCAGCAAAATCCTTATTAGTTTTCCATTTCTCCATCTTGGAATTGTTTCATTTCCGCGGCATTTGACTTTCAGATTTCTTTTTTTTTTTTTTGCATTGTATTTCTCATTTTCTATGCACATGCAGATATGCAGAGAGACGCCAATAAAAAAGTCTTCGCCTACAGAATCCCTGTCCTCTAATTCAGCAGAGCGGACGGGAAAATGCTCTTATCTCTCCGCACCCCCACCCCCCTCAGTAATAGGATAAGTACAGTATTTGGACCACAGTGGCTCTCCTCGCACACTGGGAGGGGTTGGGGGGTTTTGGGGGGGTTGGATTTTCATATAACCAAACAATGGAGCGTCCCTTCCCCCCTGTACTTGTCTTCTGAAATAGCTTCGGGGGGAAAAAACACGATAAGACTTTTTTTTAAAAGCCAGTTTCTCTTTGGTTGTAGCCATTTTTTTCGCTTTAGTACAAAGTTAAACACGGACTCACAATCTGCAGTAGTTAAAACAATGTGTGTTGAGTTTTGACAGTCGTGAAAACAAGGCTCTCTGAAGTATTTGAAGTGTCTCTAATTCAAATATCCCCCTTTGTCTTTGTGGCTGGCCTAATTTTAGAATTAAGCCTGCACGCCACCCTCATCGCGTACCACCTTGTTCAGAAGCTCTCCTGCCGCGCTCTTGATGCATATTTTTACATCCTCAAACGCGCTCCCACCATGACGCGCCACGGCGTTCCTTTATCATCCGCCTTTAAGCGCCCTCGGTGCAGCCGATAAGATAAACATCAGATCTGTGCAATTTAGCTCACTTATCTGTGCTACCCAGTCAGCAAAAGCGAGGCGGGTGTCAATTTTAGTTTGCTGTATTTATTTCATTTATTACATTTCAACTCTGCACCTCTCTATCTCCCTCTCCACTCAACTCCACATTCTTTTGCTCTCCCCCCCCCCCCCCCCCCCCCCCTTTCGTTTTTTTTTTTTTTTGGGTACAAACCTCCCTCTCTCTCTCTCATTTCTCTTTCATTTTCTCTCCCTCCTCTCTTTGCCCTCGGAGGGAGCACTTTTAAAGATAAGGCCTGGTGGCTTCTTTAATGTCTCTCTTCTGAAGTGGGCTTTTTTCACTGGGGTTTGTCGCCCGAGAGGCCAACCCCACACTCTCATAATTCCCTAATATGGCCTCGCTCAACAATCTTTTAGTATTTTCCCATTGATCTATTACGGATACTTTGCTGCAGAAAAACCTGCAAGGGAGCGACGCGTGTTCACCACTGCAGTGTGGTGAGAAAGTTCAAGTGAGCCATGTTGTCCTCTGTGTGGTGAAGCATTCTTTTAGAAAGAAGTGGCATTAGAGTCACTTGTTATAAGGGGACACAAAATAATCAGGTCCAGTGTCACGAAAGGTGATGAAGTTTAAATTAAAGCCTAAAATCAGTTATTTCCTTTATTTTTTTACTATAAATTAACAGTTCACTTATCTAAGGGAAACTCAGAGTCCAGGTTGTGTCGTGTCATCGTGAGCTGACTAGATTTGGCGGACATCGAGGCCGACATGCTGGGTGTGATGGGTTGGTGGTCTGTCTGTGTGTGTGTGTTCTGACAGCTCATCAGGCCGTGTCCGACCCACCGCAGTCTTACAGTTCTGTTCCAGGTCATCTCAATAGGTGGCGTTGTGACGTCCTTGTCCTGGCTCTCCCTGCACGCAGCCCTGCTGAGGCGGCGGCTGTGCGCCTCCCCGGTGTTGCGGCGAGATAAACGCGGGTGCAGTCTAAAGGCGACCCCCCCCCCTCTGGCTGCTGGCGCAGGCCTTTAATTGGTAAAATGCAGATTTTTTTTGATCAGGAGAAGGATTAGGCCCCTTATCTGTCTCGAGTATCTTACTCCAAGATGAAAAGACTGTGCTGAATTACACATGCCAATTCTAGCTCCCTGCCCCCTGCTCGCTCACGCACTTACTCTCATCCTCCCCCCTTCCTTCCCTCACTCACTCAATCTTTCCCCCTTTTACTTACTCCCTCCCTCCCTCCCTCCCTCCCTCCCTCCCTACTTTGCCTTTTTCATGCTGTTTTTCCCCTCTCTTTACACAAAGCACTTCAGCAACTGACATCACAAAAGAGCATATGATTTATTAGGCAGTGTTTGATAAAGCTAAACGGTGTTGCGGGTCCCACAGCTTAGTGAAATTGCCTTGTAAACAGGCCCTCTTTTCATGCACGCTTGCATTCTAATGCACGAGGGCCGTGTCCCAGAGAGGGTTTGATAAGGAGACACGGAGATGGATACTGAAGTGGGAAAACGCTGGGAAATAAAAGCGAAAAAACAAACACACAGATAGGATTCAGTGTATTACAGGAAGGGAGAGGGATGCTGGGAGAGAGGGACAGGAAGTAATTTGAAATCAGAAGCACTGATTTATCTTTTTTAGAAAATGTACAAATACAAATACAAGCAGAAAATAGTTTGTGTGTTTTTTTCTTTAGTGCTGTTAATGTTTATGGATGTTTTTACCATACACCTAAACAGCAGGGGTCTGGATCAAGAAAACAGTGTCTGCACCTGTGTGTGTGTCTGTGTGTGTGTGTTGTGTGTGTATCTCCGGTGTCCCATGTGTCCGTGTCGCCCGGCACTCCCTGTCGTGCGACTCCCTCCTAAATCCATCTTGGTGGCGTTTTTACAGTTGTTGGCCGATAAGCTGGCAGGGGGAAGATGAATAACCTGCCGCGCCGCCGCTATCAGCACCTGTTTGTCGATTTAGCCGGCCAACGGGGCCTGTCTGCTCAGCAGGGAGATTATTGATTCAATAAAAATTGCCATTAGATCATGCCATTAGGTTCCTCGGCGGCCCCTCTCCCCGTGCTGTCTGTCCCCCCCCTCTCTGTCAGCTCAGAGCCTCATGCATCACACCCGTCAACGACCTCCTTCATTTGTACAAACAGGGTGCGAGTGTGTATCCATCTGTGTGTGTGTGTGTGTGTGTGTGTGTGTGTGCTTTCACTGCGTGCGTGAACTCGTGTTGTGCCAGCCACCGGTGTGATCCAGCACCACCGCGCTCTCCCCATCGCTCTCAGCCAGCGGATATTGAACGCTGCTCACAACAGACCGATCGCTTGCCACAGGGATTCCCTCACGGAGAGGGAGAGGACGAGTCGGGTTGTTCTGAGGCTCCGGCCGCGGTGGTGGAGGAGATCAATCTTGGGGGAAACTTCACTAATGTCCGTGGTCATCCAGTCCCCAATCATTTCCCATGGAATTAGTCTTGTTTTGTCACTTTAGAATTAAAAAAATGTCAAGCGAGAATAATGGCGGTCCTTTGCGGATATATTAGTGTCAGTATTTCTCTGTTGTTACTGCGCTGACTCATTTGTCGATTCTCCTCCTTTAGTGCTACTAGGGTGGGGGGGCGGCGGGGGGGGTGAAAGCGGAGGTTTTGTACTTAGAAGAGACTCTCGGGTCAAACCGTCTTGAAGATTGAAAGCAGGGCGGTTTCTGCTGGATGCCAGGGTCACGGTGCTCTGTGGGGTCGTGACCCGGCCGTTGGGCAGGGCAGCGGGAAGGTACAAAGATGGGATTGTGAGAGCAGTGTCATGCCTGGAGGGGAACTGACCCTGGATGCTTTATGGGCTTTGGTCCCCGCCGCATGTTTTAAAGCTCGACAATCTTGCGAGTAAGTGCTCACAGAAAGCACGTTTCCCCCCCCGATATTTAAGAGCAGTCAAAGTCAAGTCTCTGTTTATCTCCCCTCCATCTCTCCTGTTGCCTCTTCATTCACCCCCGAGGTAAAAAAAAAGATTCTTCTCCGCTGCTCAGGAATGTAATAATACCGGTTTCTTTAGGTCAGGATATTGTGTCTGTCTCCCTGGGTTTAAATTGCTCTCCGAGAGGCACTTCAGAGGCCACCACACAGTGCTGTCTATGAAAGAGAGCCAGATGTTGACTCCATCCCCAGAGGGGTCTACGTCTGGATGTGTGTTTTTTTTTTTCTCTTCCTTTTCAACCTCCCTCATTCCTCTGTAACATCCACCATTTACCCCGTTTTACGAGACTGTTTGCGAGAGAAGAAGAAGAAAGATGGAGGAAGAGGGGGTCAGCGCAGGAGAAGAGGGTGGCGCTCACAGATAGAATGCTTGGCTGGAGTTGTAAAGCCCTCACATTTCAGACGCCTCGACTGAACTTTAGATTTTTTTTTCCGCCCTATCTCCGCCCCTCCCTCCCACCTCCCCTGCCTCCTAAGCCTCAGATTGGAAGATGCCACGGCAGCACATCTGTCAGCACTTGTCATGGAGGGGCGAGGACCCCGACGTGATGCGGAGTGACAGGGTTTTATTTGAAAATCCCGGTCAGATCGGACAGCGGGGCTCACACGTCTGCCTTCTTTGCCTCGGCCTTTGTGAAGATCTCCCCAGAGCGAGGGAGGAAAAAAGAAAAGAGGGAGAGATTTAAGGAAAGATGTGATGGAAGAAATTAAAAGAACCACATGCAAAGGACTGGAAAAACAGGAAGAAACGTCATATTTGTCTTTAAACAGGACAAAACATCCCCTCGAGCTGAACATCAGTTTGAAGCCAAATTACATCGAACTCATTCTTGTGTACGAACACAGCAAAGGGCTTATGATGATGCAGGAGTTTAACTTTCCTTATCTTTCTTTTCTAGCACATCAACAACGACCACATCCACGGGGAAAAGAAGGAGTTTGTGTGCCGGTGGGAGGAATGCTCTCGAGAGCAGAAACCCTTCAAGGCTCAGTACATGCTGGTGGTCCACATGCGCAGGCATACCGGGGAAAAGCCGCACAAGTGCACGGTAAGCATCCTCCTGCTCGAGCAGTGGACTTCATTTGTTTGCAGATCAAAAAAGCTGTTTTGCATCAACCTGCTGATGCTCCTCTGCTCTGTCTCCCTGCAGTTCGAGGGCTGCAGCAAGGCCTACTCCCGTCTGGAAAACCTTAAGACTCACTTACGCTCCCACACTGGAGAGAAACCATATGTGTGTGAGCACGAGGGCTGCAACAAGGCCTTCTCCAACGCCTCCGATCGGGCAAAACATCAGAATCGCACACACTCCAATGAGGTAATGACAAAACAACTTCAGACTTAAACTAATAGAGTGCTTGTTCCAAACCTGCCTGTTAGTTTGGCCTGTGGTGATGCTGGTTGCAGCTTTACTTTCTGAAACTGCAAAAAGTGACCTGGAGGACTTGAGCCACGGCAAATAAAGACCAGCTGCAGGTCCACAGAACCCAGGTTTTATTAATATTGAACATATCACGTGTCCAAATCGACCGTGCACTTCCTTGGGCCCTTAACAATAGTCAAGTGTGAAGCCGATAAGATGAGTGGTTCTCAGAGTATGTGTTCCACAGACAGATTTCTGGAATTGCTCGATAGATGTTTACATGCTCCTCATCCTCTCATCTTCGTCTCTTCATTTTTTCAGAAACCCTACGTGTGCAAAATCCCCGGCTGCACCAAGCGCTACACAGACCCCAGCTCCCTGCGCAAGCACGTGAAGACGGTGCACGGGCCGGAGGCGCACGTCACCAAGAAGCAGCGTGGAGATTACCCGCGCCCTCCGCCCCAGCCGCGGGAGCCAGGCAGCAACGGCCAGGGCAGGTCGCCGGGGTCACTGCCCCTGGGCGGGTACACGGACCAAAGGGAGTACAACCACGCTACCTCAAAACAAGACGACTGTCTGCAGGTCAAGTCCATCAAGACAGAGAAGCCAATGGTGAGACTTCCTTTCATCCTGACTCTCAAACCTTTAACATTAATCTCCTTTAATACTTTTAACTTAACTAATTTCTTTACCTAATAATCTGAGTATTTCTGTTAACACTGAATTGAGGGCATGCACTTTAACCCCTGACGTCTTCTAACGAGTAAATCTTTTCTTCTGTTCAATGCTTCGGCATGCTCCTCCCTTTCTTTCTATGGACAGTGGGTAATCAGGTGAGATAGGTGTCCCTTCACAATCTGTAAAGTCTTTATCACTTCCTCTCATCCTCTGACATCTGCATGACACTTTTCACCCACTTGCCCGTTAACATGTGTTGCCGTCGTTGGTTTCCTTCATCCTTCACATTCATGAAATCTACAAAAGTCGATTGCATTTCTCTCTGGACTGTGAGCAATTTCAAAAATGTCTGATAACGTCTAGGGCTTCACTGTGCAGCCAAATCCACTCAATAGGAAACAGGGCGAATACCATTTAAACACTGCCGACGCTCGATGCCAAAAAAAGTGATTCCATTATTCCTCAGTGCATCATAGTTTCTAGGATTCAGTAAACAACCTAATTAGGCAGCAGCCAGTCTCACAAGAGGCCTTTATCCTATTTGTTAAACCTCTGAAAACTACGCAAAACAAAACAACCAACATTTCTCTTTAGGAGCATTTTTTTCAATCATCCCCAGTGGATCACAGGAGGAGGCATTACTCACGTCTCAGTAATGTGAAAACTGTGTTGAGCAAACTCCTTGTTTTTCCCGAGGAAGACACGAATAATTACCATTTTCTGTCGTCATATGAAATGCATCCTTCAAAGCATTACATTGTATGATTGTTTGTGACATAAGACACCCTGTATATATAACTTTCCCAGTGTTACAAATCTAGGTGATTATCCTCATTTTGTGTTTCCTTTCTTTCTCTCCCCTCTTCTCCTGATCTCTCGTTCCTTATCCGCGTCCGCCAGACGTCTCAGCCAAGCCCTGGCGGTCAGTCTACATGCAGCAGTGACCAGTCCCCCGTCAGCTCCTATCCCTACAGTGGAGTCCAGCTTGCTGTGAGCGCGGGACGCTCGCCAGGGAGGGGCTGGAGGAGGACGAGGAGAGGGAGGACAACGAGGAGGTGTTAGAGGAGGAGTGCGAGTGCGAGCGGTCCCCCATCATGGACTCCACGGTCTCCACGGCCACCGCGGCCATGCTGACCCTGCAGGCAAGGCGAAGCGTCGGCCGCCCCGTGCGCTGGATGGAGCACATCAAGATGGAGAGGCTGAAGCAAGTGAACGGAGCCCTGCCCAGGCTGGGGCCCCTGTCCCCTACACCGCCCCCCAAAGGCTCCACATTGCCCACCATCCTGGGGAAGGGTAAAAAACTAACTTTTAAAACTCTTTTTCAATTTCATTTAGTTGGAAAATCCTTAAATCTGAGGTCCAAGAGGGTATGAAGAGTTTTACTTTGGCCCACAGCCCTGACAAAATGCTCATAGTAGCCAATTTGACACAGAGAGCTCAAGCGGGCATGTTCCAGTGGAAAAAACACCTGCTCACCAGATTTACACATCACCAGAAATATGTGTAACATGACATTTGGAAAAAGGAATTATCCAGAACACCATCTTGTCTTTTTTGGCTGAAGCATTCGGGGCAAAACAAAGGCTTAAAATGTATTTTATGCTGGAAAATGGTATCAAACCCATATCAAGCTGTGTATCATATCAGGGGGAAGAGCATGTAACAATGTTTCATGGCTGAGCGCTGCCAGTTGTCTGTGGTAACATCTGTTTTCAGGGATCTCTCTGCACTTGAACGTAACTTCTTCCTCTTCTCCCCTCTCATCCTCCTGTTATCTCCCTTTTTAACCACATCATTTCCTTGCTCCCTCTTTCTATATCCACGTTGGCTTCATTAACATTTTTCCCTCTCTGTGTTTCTCATCAGGATCCTGTCTGGGCAGGCAGTCGGGGGTGTCTGCTCCTCAGCCACCCGTTCATGCTGAGCTGGGAACCACAGAGCTGACTGTGCTCAATTTGCTCCGGCGTGACAGCAGCGGCAGCGCGACCAGCTCGGCCTACCTGAGCAGCAGCCGACGCTCCTCTGGCATCTCCCCCTGCTTCTCCAGCCGACGCTCCAGCCAGGCTTCCCAGAACGAGGGCACCATGGCAGCCACCCACCACCGCCGCCTCCACAACCTCAGCTCCACCGACTCTTACGACCCCATCTCCACTGACGCCTCCCGCCGGTCCAGCGAGGCTAGCCAGTACGGAGGTGGGGTGGGAGGCGGGGGTGGAGGGCTATTCTCATATGGGGGCTGTGGAGGTGTAGGAGGAGTGGGCCTAGGAGGAGCAGCTGGCTCACGGGGGATGCTCACTTTAACCCCAGCACAGCACTACCACCTGAAAGCCAAGTATGCAGCGGCAACTGGTGGCCCACCCCCCACGCCTCTGCCCAACATGGAGCGCATGAGCTTGAAGACTCGCATGGCCATGATGGATGATGGCGGGAGCAACCACTGTTTGCCACCTCTAGTCCGGCCCCATCAGTGCGGCGATGGCTCCACGGGTACACCAATGGGTACATGGGACACACAGGGTACAGGAGGAGGGTCCTCTATCCTGGTGAGGGGCCCCTGAATGGGAACCGCAGGGCCAGCGACCCAGTCCGGACGCAGGCTCCTGATATGTGCAATCTGCCCCCGGTGCAACGTTTCAACAGCCTTAACAACCTCCACCCTCTTCCCCCTCTGTCTCATCAGTCTACGCCCGAGACGCGTAACTTAAGCCTACAGAACTACACTCGCTCCGAGGGCAACCTGCAGAGAGGTCTGCAGCACTCCCCCTACACTCCCAGCATCGCAGAGCATGCAGCCTTAGAGGCCCTGGCCATGGAGGATGACAGCGAGGCCGGCCTGTTGCTTGAGGATGAGGATATGCTACCAGATGACCTTGTGCAGTATCTCCACTCCCAGGTGGATGGCGGCTCCTACATGCACATCGAGGACCAAATAGCTTCTAACCAAAGGGACGCTTCACATCCATCTGCGGAGGAGATGGACCAGATCCAGACATCAGCGTTGAATTTAGCCTTCCCTGGGTGCCATAGTCTCCAGCAGCAGCAGCAGCAGATGGCAGAAAGGAGGAGCCCCAGTAAGCTTCCCATCCAGTGGAATGAAGTGAGCTCCGGTAGTGCTGACAGGTCTCCTCAGAGGGCACCAAACCATCACTCCCAGTGTGGAAGGTGGTCGGGTACAGAACAGAGCGTATCTGCACCTTTTGGTAGGTTTGGAAACATGGTGGTTCAGCAGCAAGCGCCCCTCGATTTCCAGAACAGCTGCTCCCAAGCAAATCCGCCCCAGAGTGCTTACTGCAGCCCGACGGTGAAGCTGGAGAATCAGCGTAACTCCTGCATGAGAGGAACTAGCCACAACTCCACCAACATCTTTGGGAGGCCGAACTTCTCACAGACCGTGGATGAGCCTCTTCTCGAGGGCTTCAAGCAGCAAGTCTCTACCGGACCTCAGAAACAGAGCCACTTCGAGCAGAACCACAACAGCAGCACCTCTTGTCAGGTTGGGAACCACCTCAGCCTCAACAGGGGCTCCATGGACAACCTCCACGGCCTCTCCCAGGGAGCCACCCTTCAGCACAGTCGGCAGGTCCATGTCCCTCGCCCTCCGATGAACAGTTACAGGAACATGGTCCGGACCCAGCAGTACCTCAATGCCGAGAGCGCCAATGAGATCCAGGCGAGCCTCCACCAGCAGCAACAACTGCAGAGGAGCGGGGGACCACTGCTCCCTGGCACATCAGGTATCTGGGCTGAAGCTGGAGGCCCCAGACCACGGATACTTAGACCAGGTGAATGGTGACTGCCTCTCTTATGAAGCAGCGGATCCCAAGGCGTCCTCCTTCCCGGTCCTGGAGGACCAGTGCCTGCTGGACTCCATGGCTGAGTCGGCGAGACAGGGTGGCGGCAGTGGCCACTCGGCGGCTCTTCTCTCCCCCGGCGCCGACCAGGTGACCAGCACGGTGGGCGGCAGTGTGCCCGGTGTGCTGGACGAGGGGGTGAGCCTGGACTTCGGTGTCATGCTGGAGGATGGCTTCGATCAGGGCAGCTTGGTGTCGGGGGTGTTGAGTCCCTCCATCTTTCAGGGTCTGTCCAGGACCTCGTCACGGCTGACCACGCCGCGAGCGTCCGCCACCTTCCACAGCGTCGCCCCCGGCCTCAACAACATGGCCATCGGAGACATGAGCTCCAAGTTCCTGGCCATCATGCAGTAGCTGCTCTCTCTCTCTCTCTCTCTCTGCTTTCTCCTCTGTTCGGCAAAATGGAAAAAATAAAGGAAGAGAAGAACTCTGGTGTATGTGAAGATGAAGACAAAAGTGGCAATTATGAGAACTTTATTATGTACGTAAAATGTTCGGAAATAGGCAGACGCCAAAACTCATTTATTTTGTAAAAAAAAAAAGAAGAAAAAAAAAGAAATCATCCCGTAAAGAAATGGGATGTGTCAAAAATTATGTATAGTTAAATAGTTATATTCCTTTTGTGGAATGAAGGCTATTTTTGGAAGCCCTTCTCTTTGTATGACTACGTGATGGAGAGCAACAGCTCACGTCTTTAAAACAACAGTATTCCGTGTATTGTCACTGTTTTTGCTGTACACACTGTTGGTTAAAACAAATGCATGCGTTTTAAAGTTTAAACATTGAACACTGTCTAAACACGTACATAGAGACGAGCCCATGTGCCAAGCATCCACAGTTCTGATCCCCACAGGTACAGAAGCTCTAAACCTAGCAGCTGAGACACGGGTCACTACATGAACAGGCCCTGATGAGAAACTTTATATATCATACCTTTTAAGAAGTGGTATATTGACATTTGTTGTCCTTTTGTTTTGTACGTTGCTTTTGGTGAATCTGTAAATGTTCCAGTGCTTATACCAACTTCTACCAAGTGGTGTCCCCCCCCCCCCCCCCCCCCCCCCCCCCCCGACGGTATCGAGTCCAATAATTGGACGCGACATTTCAAGAAGCCCTAGATAGTCGTCTCCTTGATATATCTAAATGGCGTAAGGTACTCACACGTGTATATAACAGTGTTTTTTTTTAATATTGTTTGTGATAATCTGGGTTTTGTTTTTTTTGGACTGCGCGGTTGTTTGGAGCTGATGTGAAAATGGACATTTCCTCCTCAACGATCGAAGGTGACACTTGGTGCTTTCTGTTTGCTTACATGAACTGATACGAGTACTTTATGGTTTTAATCTGTCTTAACGACCACAGCACATGGATCCCCCCCCCATTGATGATAAGTGCTGTAAAGTGATGTGTGTGTTTTTTTGCTCCACAGGAAATCATCCGTATTGTTTTCTCCAAAGCTCTTAACTTCAGAATGTGTACTGCCACCGAGCGTTGCAGTGACTTTGTCAACAGTGTTAGTTTCTTGCCTTGTGGTCGCGACACAGAATATCGTAGTTTACCTTTTATTCAGCTTCAAAACATCGAGGTACACGTTGTTTTATCGTTCTTTGGTACTACTTTGTCCTTTTGTAGCCGTGCATTGATGGTGTTTTTCTTTTTTATCTTTTAAAAATAAAAGTAGAAATCATTTTCCTTTGAAAGAAGGAAGTTACACGGAGGTATGTGCCTTATACGTAATCTGCCTGTCGGTAAAGAGAGAGTTCACTGCCAATCTTCCATTGTGAATTATGAAAAAAAATACAAAAGAAACGTGTAAAGTGTCTCATGAGACCTGGAGAAAAAAAAAATGAGATAAAATTCTTAGAACATTTATATAAGAAGAGTCTGAATATCAGAAAAGTTACGATTTGCAGAATGCATTCTACTTTTCTTTGATTTTGCTTTTTCCCCCAAGTTTTCGGATTTATTGTGCTTTTATATATTATATGTAAATACAATACTCTTTCTGTAGGTTTTAGCGCAGGAAATGGGGGGAGTATCCCGGGGCCTGTAAAGAACTGACTTTGAAAACACAGGGACTCCCGGGCCCTGGGCGGAGGCCAGACAGATCTGGCTCAGAGCGGAGCTTCAAGTGCCCAGCGCTGCCCCTCCGCCAGAAGAGCCACTTTGCTCTTTTATAACTGAATACAAATGTTTGTATGGTTTTAATAAAAACGGAAATTATATTTTAAGTCTCTTTTCCTCTTTGTAAACTGGTCTGATCATGTGAAATGCTCCAGTTTGAGCTGTGTTTTTTTTTTTTACCAACTAACCCAAGATGGAAAATAAAAAATATTGAGACCAACTTTTTTTTTATTTTGCACAGAAACATTATTGTAGTTTTAATAGGAAACACATTTATTGAACCATGTGAGCTTTATGAAAAACTTTATTTCAAAATCTGTGCCAAGATAAATGTGGTCTGAAGTTTGCTCAGATATTTTTTAACAATTTCCTCATCGGTAATAAACTAAA
Source organism: Pleuronectes platessa (assembly GCF_947347685.1). Classification (NCBI taxonomy): domain Eukaryota; kingdom Metazoa; phylum Chordata; class Actinopteri; order Pleuronectiformes; family Pleuronectidae; genus Pleuronectes; species Pleuronectes platessa. The sequence continues at coordinate 17,079,900 of NC_070645.1, forward strand.
TATACAGTTTTTAATGTGTAAAACTCAAACACTCGTCACCCTCAATGACTTCATTCATTCGTACCCTGTGCATCTGATGCCCTCTTCTGGTCGTCACAGGAAACTGCAACTAACAAGCTGTGCAGTGTGGATTTCATCCTCTTAATTTAGTAGCAGTTATAAATAATGTTTGGTTATTTATTCAGATTAAAAGCAGTCGCACCCTCGTCCCTCTGAGTTGAGATTAAAGCCAGTATTTGTAAGTGTCCTTCCCCATTCACACCGACCTCTGTACCTGTGGCTACTCCACTGTAACACGTGTATTAACAGACGACTTCAGGCCGGCAGCCCATCAGCTCCAATCAGACGTCCTTCATCCCACATCTTGCATCACGCCACAACTTCCCAGACCAAGTAAAATGGTCAAATCTTTTCTGAAGCGAGTTTCCCATTATGCTTTTTCAGAAGCTCAACACTCGTGCAATCATTCGCAGGGAAATGATGGGTGCGGATACTTTTCCTCTGCAGAGGGAGCGCGAGAGGAAATTGTTGCAACTGGATGTGAGATGGATCATTTTTACTTTTGATGCTCGGAGGCTGCAGCAGTGAAGAATCAAAAAACATTTCATCTCACTCTTCCATCTTCAGACTCCACTCACATGCGAGGATCTTCTCCAGCGAATCACTAAAGCTCTTCTTGGGACAGTGAAATGTGAACGTATGTACGAGGCTGTTTATCTGCTTAGAAAACACATTGAAATGAATCCAACTACTGATGTTAAATCATCATCAGGTCCAGAGTTGGGGATAAAAAGAGGAAAAGGGGGTTCGGTTACAATAGGAAACATTTTATTACTAAAAAACATCTTATATTGAAGGTGCTCTTTCAGCAGCGTTTCCACAACTATTCTTTATTGAAATCACAATTGTTTTTTAACCACTTAAATGGGGGGAAAAAAAGACAAATTAATCATACATGAAAATTGACAGTAACTATATGGGCTATTTACAGCAGTGGAGAGGAGGTGTGGCTTCAACAGGCCAGCAATGTTTCGGTGTGTGAACACACGAGGCTCAAACAGGAGGCACTTGAATGTGAGAGCCTTAAGAGCCGGGGCCGAGCCAGAGAGCTGGAGGGGGAGGAGGGTCAAATAACAGAAAAAACACAGAAACATCCAGCAACAGAAAACAATGACTATCTGCATTGAAATGATACAAAAGAAAAAAGTCGTAAGGAGTACATAGTAGGTATCTATTCCTTCAGCGCAGACCTCAAGGTCTGGATACTTGGGGGGGAAGAGGGAGTCGAGGGGGGAGTGGCCGTCACATGTGGGACACTGATGCACAGACAGAGCATTTACACAGGCCTGCACCACAGGAATCTAGAGCACAAAGGGTGCACATTCAAAAGCATGCATCGCCCCACAATGAGCAATGTGGTTAAAAAAAGAACGATGTACTTAGATGTCTGCAACTATGACAAAACTCAGCCGTCTTCTGCTTCAGATTGTTAATGCAATAGACACAGCGGTATTTACAGGAATTATAATTCTTCTTTTTGAACAGTTTTCACTCCGATGCCAGTTAAATAAAAAAAACTCCGTGACTGCATTTGTGAAGGGAAGAAAAATCAATGTTTTTGTGGGCTAACCATTTCAATGATTTTTTTTATTTACAATAAAACAGAATTGTGGATCCACGAGGAAGAACAATAACATCCGGGAGGTTCTGAGCAGACGTCTGTGGGCCGGCGGCAGAGTCCCTGTCAGAGCTGGTTTAGTGGTTGTTTCTCTCCGCCGGCTCTGGGAGTCTGTGTGTGGCGTTCAGGGCGTTAGATCTTCTCCTGGATGAAGGGGTGCTGCAGAGCCTGGTTGATGCTGATGCGTTTGGCCGGGTCCAGCATCAGGGTGGAGTCCAGCAGGTCCTTCAGCTGCATCACCTTCTTCCTCTGGTCCTCAGGCAGACGCTGGCCTCCGATCATGTCCGCCAGCAGGTCTTTGGTGGGGTTGATGGTGCTCATCACCGTCACCTTTTCCTGGTGGTGCCGGGAAATAAAAGGAGATGATATTAATAAATAGATACAGAACATGTTAGATACGTAATTGTCAGATTTGAAGTTTTGATTTTGTAGAAAGGAGTGTGAACACTTACCCTTTCTGTTACTTTGTCGACTTCAATGTAGAGGAAGTTCAAGTTCTGGTCGAAGTGCTGGTCTTTGAAGACACCTTTACGGATCATCTGAGGAGACAAAACCACATCATTGCATCAGTCATCACTTCCTGGACAGACATCTAAAAAAGGAGCTGAAATGAAATGATGAAATTTCAACCTTGTTGGGCATCTTGCCCTTCAGGTCCATCGCCAGTTTGATCATGTGATTGTTGGAAGATCCAGGAAACAGGATTTTGCCGCTGTACAGCTCGGTCAGGGTGCAGCCGACCGACCACATGTCGATGCCGTAGTCGTACGGCTTCCCGATGACTGTAACAGAAACAAACTGTGAGGCAGGTTCAGGCTTTTACAATCGTGAGATCAGTGATTTATAGAAATAATGAAACCTACTGATTTCTGGCGCTCGGTAGAACCTGCTGACCAGGTACGGTGTGATGTCGTTGTCTGCGACGTGGGAAGCAGAGCCGAAGTCACAGAGCTTCAGGATGGTCTTTGACTCATTCACCTTGTAAAAACAGACAAACATCAGTACAGATTAGGAAAATGAACAATTAGTTCAATTAGCTGGAATCCTGGTTAAATTCTGCAAAGTTCAGACCGGTTGAATCGTCTAAATTTCAATTTCCATTCAATCAATAAGGAGATAAGTCGATCGGAACATCCCTTGTTCATCATTTGAGAATCTATCTTGAGAATTTAAAATCCTACCAGGATGTTGTCCGGCTTGATGTCAGCGTGGAGGAGGTTGCATCGTTTGAGCAGCTTGAGCGCCAAGAAGAGCTGCTGGCTATAGGAGCGCACGGCCTTGATATGGAGCCCCACATCTTTGCCATATTTCTTCAGCACCTCTCGTAAATTCATACTATGGAACACAGAATTCAGAAGGTTGTTATCAAGCAGGACCATTGTGTGAATGTTCCACATGAGGCACAGACTGAGAGGAAGGAGGGTGTGTTTCCTCTTTCAGTACCTGAGAGGCTCGAACACCAGACACAGATGCTGCTTGTGGTAGAAGTGTCTGAAGAGACGGAGGCAGTGGAACTTGTCGTCAGGATCTGCGTCGTTCAGCCTCTTGAGGAATTCTAACTCCTTCAAACCCGTCTTCTGCCTGTTCACGGAAAAAACATCATACATGTTGAGCATCAATGCAAATCCAGTCAAAGAAAGAGCTGCATGTCTAAGCACCTCCTTGTTTCACTTACATGAGCTCGTTGTTTCGTATGATCTTGACTGCCACCTCCTGGCCGGCCCTTGCCGTGTCCCTGGCTCTGATCACGTTGCTGAACACGCCCTGGCCCGTGTAACCGTACACGTCATAGCGCTTGTCCAGCGTCTCCCCGATGTTCACCCCTAAATAACAAAAAGATAAAGTAAACTCAGAATATCATTATATTGAAAAGTCTAGACAGGAGGCACGTACGTTGCCACAACCTCAACCAAGCATTCATAGATGTTTCCCCTGATTCAGTCGTAGAATTCGAGAGGCATCACTTACGGTAGTAACCCTCAGCATCTGTCCAGTTGTCCCTGAGGTTGGGGTTCTCCTTGAAGTCCTTCCCTACGCCGGCTGCTCTCATCCTGGCATTCTGCAGAAACAAACATCAAGTCAGCCGGTCCTTTTATTTGTCTCTCTTCTCTAAACCTCGAGACCAGGCCAGTAAAACAGACGATAAAATGCAGAGGAACAAGTTGTAAGACTCACATCAAAGTCCGCAGCAAACATGTCGTCTGACTCTGTGAACATGTCGGGGGCGGAAGGCTTCTTTGGATTGGCTCCTGGAACAAAGGAAACCAGTAAAACACCACATGATGGGTTTGCTCGTTGCTCACGCTGTTGTAAAACTGAATATCTGGAACATGTGTTTGATTCACATACTCTGCAGAGATCAAAACATGCTGCAGGTGCTGCAGACACACCCAGGCTTTGGATTACAAGCCAGCAACTGAATGAACACATGACAGAAAGAAACAAAATTAAAAACCCCTGCATCACACAACTCTGTGGTTCCTACACAAATCACACCACTTCATTTTTTGTTGTTGTTTGTTTTCTACACTGGTATCTTTGGACCAGTTTGTATCACAATCACAAAAGTGCCAGATTTTACTCAACTGCAGGGAGGAACCAGTATTGCTGCACGTTTATGGGTCAAGAGAATAAATACCAGTCGATGTTCACGTTTGTAAACTTCTTCGGCCGTTTCTGCTGAAGTCGTTGTGATGGAACTGGAGAGAACTTGATTGTGAGAGCATTGAGAACTTGCGATTCCAATATCAAAGAGGGATAATTTTTGGTCACATTAGGCCTCAAGCCTTCACAAATATCACCATTACATGTGGTCAGCTGCGGTTTAACTACAGAGCACACGTGGAATGGTGCGGTTCATTCAGTTGGCCTTGTACGCCAACACACGTGTCGATGCTGAGCAGGACATTTACCGTCTTTCTCCTGGGCGATGAGGTTGTGCTTGGCTTTGATGTTGTCCTCGAAGGTGTCGAGATTCTCGAGTTCATACTCCTTCACGTCGGCAGCGACCCGCTCCAGGATGTCGTCGGGCGAGGGCGAGCGGCTGCGTGTGCTGCTCTGGGGGCTGCTGGGCTCCGACACCATGTTGCTGTCATCGTTCCCCAATTTGTATTTCTGTAAAATGTTGCGGACAAAGAGACGATAAGATTTCACTACTTTACTGGATGGCATTTACCAAACCGTTAGATCTAGTTCAGAAGAATCGTGCACAGACCTGGACGATGGCCAGACGCTGCTGGCGACGCTGTTCGATCAGAGCTTCTTCATCGACTTCTTCCCCGTCAAAGTCTTCCAGGCTGGAAACACAAAGATTGTACTGAAACATTAATCCATCAAAGAATCTGATGTAAAAAACATTTGGCATTAACAAACTCAATTGACTTTAAGTGTGGTGGGAAGTAGCAGGAAATATAAAGATTATTTTGTTCGTTTCCTTCACATGTAAACTCAGATATCTTCTTCTACTCACACTTCTTCCCCGGAGGACTCCTTGTCGATCTTCATCCCCTCGGACAGACTCCCCTTGAACTTGTCTTCATCTCTGCTGCGCCGCCTCCTTCGATCCCGATCACGTGACATCGAGCGCCGGTACTGTCTGGGCCGACCATACCGGTCTCTGTCTCCAGCCCTGTGGGGACGAGACGTCAGGGAGAGAAAGTTCATTATCTCATAGAAGTCAGATTACAACAGCCTTATATAACAAACATTAGATAAACTACATTGTGAAATGGGCCGTCACCTGTAAGCCAGCGGAGACCTGCTCCGTCGGCGAGGGGAAGAGCGGTCTCGTCTTCGTGGGGACAGGGATCTTCGTCTCAGAGGCGAGCGACTCATCCTGCGGCGAGCCGGAGCTCGAGGGCTCGTCTCTCGTGACCGGTCCCGACCCGGCCCGACATCTGGCCGCACGCGTTTCCTGCACAAACATAAGAGACGTGGACCGATGGGTTGAATCGGACACTCTACACTTAAACCAAACATTTGTGATGCAGATAAATTACATAAAAAACTGACTTCCAATGAGTTTTCAAATAAGGCATCTTTTGTTTTTAATCTTCTATTTTTAATACTTAATCGGTGTCTTTATTAAATTTGTTATTTCACAAAACCTTGTATAACAGCAAGTCAAACCAGCTCTGGTCACCAACCTTAACGGTGACTCCTGCCTGTCGATGTCCCTCCTCCTCAGATCTGGTGAACGACTGCGGCCTCTCCTGGGTGGGGACCTTACTCTGGATGGAGAGCTGCTCTGTTTGGACGTCCTGTCCACGGCACTCGCCGAGGGCTGGCGGGCGTCTCTCTGGCGAGGGGACGGACTGCGTTTCCTCGCGGGGCTCTGAGGTCCTCGTCTGTAAGGTGAGCGGTTCTCTTTCCCCGATGAAGCGTCCTTGGATGGAGACTTGGCCGGCCGCTTGTCCCGGTCGGCATCGGGGCGACCCGGCCGCTCTCGTCCTGGTGACCTGGACCGTCGGGTTGGTCTTTCCGGGTTCAATCTGTCTTCCCGCTGAGGAGAGGAACGTTTATCAGTGCGGCCGCCTTTCTCCTCTCCTCTCCACGTCGAGGGAGAGCTGGACTTCTTTCTCTCCTTGGACCTATCGGTGCTGTCCGAACGCTTTCTGTCTTTAGACCTGCTTCTGCCACGGCCTCTGTCCTTTCCCCCTGTGTCCTTGGTGCTTTTGGTCACCTTGTCCTGCTTGGACTCCTTAGCAGGCCTGTCCGCTGACCTGCTGCGACGCTTGGTGCTGGACTTACTGCCCTCGATTGAGTCCCGTCTCGATTTCCCACCTTTTCCTCCTCTGGGAGATATGGGTTTGCCTGTACTGCCCCTTTGACGCTGCTCTCCATTTCTCACCCTGGCTTCTCCGTCCTCCTCTGATCCAGAGTTATACCCCTGAAGGATCAAGCCCATGCCGGACTGAACCTTGCCCTCCATCAACTGGCTGTCAAGCTCAGCTTTGATCATCGCTCTCTGTTTCTCCAAATCCTCCAGCAAGGCTCTGTCGTCTAGACTCGGATTTCCAGAGGAGGGAGAGGATTCCACTATTTTATGGCTGGAGGAGGCAGATAAGAGAACAGCAGCAGAGGGAGAGGCGCCCTCTTTGCGCTTGTGTTTCCTGTGTTTATGACGATGTCTGCGTTTGCGGTCCTTGTCCTCGTCAAAGGTGTGTTTGTGCTTTTTGTGCTTGCTACGATGCTTGTGTTTTTTCTTCTTGTGTTTACCGCTGCTGCTGCTGTGATGTTTGGGCCCCTCCACCGTCTTCTCACCGTTAGTTTCTGCTTCTCCCTGAGATTAGACAATATATCAGCTTATCAGTTGATTCAGGTGTCAGATCATCACAGTATTCAACATTTTAGATGTGTTTTCTTCAGGTTTATGAGGTTGTACTCATCCAGATTGTGTGTATAAAACCGTAGTTCACAGTATTAGTGAAGATGATGAAACAAGAACATTTAATAATGGAGTTTAACTATTTCAAATTCCATCTTTATTTTCCCAGAGAAAAACTTGGAAAATTAAATTAACAAAATGTTTTGTTGACTTGAATTTATAATGAAAGAGTTGAAGTCATACTCATGACGTCAGCTGTTATTCATCCTTACCTCTTCCCCCTCTTCTTCTTCTTCTTCTCCTTCTTCTTCCTCAGACATCTCTCCACTGTCCTCATTTCCACTTTTTTCCTGGCTTTCCAGATCCGGCTTCCGGTTTGACGGTGAACAGTCCTCAATGTTGGTGCTGAAACAACAAGACACTTGAGTTAATTAAAACCAATCAACCATAATATAAAAATAGATCAAACGTGTTGAATTGAGAAAACACATGATCTGTGTGATGTGAACGTGATTGTTTTTGGATGTTGGACCATTTGGTGAAGAAAACCAAACATCTAAACTTCTCAGCGCGTATTGTGGGAAACAGGGATGATCAGTATCACTGGCAGCAGAAGCAGCACTGATTTACACGGATGTCTTTAGCTTGTCAACATACTGAGGACATGAAGCCTGGAGGCTGCTTCATCCTTGTTGTGCCTCCTCATCACCAGTAACAAATAGCAACCAGGGCACCGGGGAGATTTGGTTGCCAGGTTGTAGGGGAAACCGCCATTAATCAAACAGAGTTACGGACAGAACAAATATCTGTGGATTTCATATTTCTAAGCATGAAATCGCCTTTGCAACCGCGATTCTTCTCGTGCTAATGCTAATATAGAGTGAAACCAATCTGTTGTTAACACTACACCCACGTTTGGAATAACCTGTAGTTCTCCAAAAGAGTAAATAGTTTCTACGTTATTTGCTCGATGTACCTAGAAAAGTGCAGAATCGTGCATTCTAAGAACAATGGCCAGTGACGTACACGTGTTTATTAAAGCGTTAAAGTCGACCATGTGTCCGCAGGTGCACTTCCCTCGTCCCCCTTCCCCTCTGAGATACACCGCCAACACGATCTCCACTCATTAGCTTGGGTGCTAACCGCTCCTAGCGAACTGGGAGCTAACAGGCTACCCCCTCTTGCTAGCCATGCTAACCCGAGTCCCAGGGTCGCAGGTGCGGCGCCACACAGTTCGACCACGTGTGGCCCGACAGGTGGAACGCAAAGGTAAACACACGACCCCCCTCAGTTCACGTGTTCGTGCCCGCTGCTTGTTTAGCTACACTTGACGCGGTGTGAGCCACAGAGCGTTAGCAGGTTAGCTAGCAGCGTTAGCCTGTGGCTGGTGTGTAGTTCGGCTAGCTCCGGTAACAACGTGAAGCTGCGGCTCAGCCGCCGCGTTCCCGACCAACAAAACACTTCCCCCGCACGCGAGGAGCGGACATGAGCTCGTGTCCCGATCTAACGGATGTTTCATCTTGAATAAAGTCACTTACACGTGCTCGTTGCCATTATTCATTCTGCTGGACGCGATGTCCATTTCTACGTCGGCCATTTTCCTCAGCTGAGGGGAGATCTTCTTTTCCCACTATTTTGAAAACAGACGTGCAGCGATATGAAAACACAGATGCTCCCCCTGCCGGGCTGGAGGTGTACGGCAAGCTTTCAAAACTTGGTTTGTGTTTCTTCCTCCAGGGGGCGCGCTTGTGTTCAGAATTCAAAGTGTTCACACCAGCACGTGAGGTGATCACGGCGTCGATGGTGTCAATGCATTATTGCAGCGGGAGAAAGATAAGTATTGTTTATATGATAATAATTTGCACTTGAAGAAAAGGACACTGGTGAAACTGGTTCTGTGCAACAGCAGAAGAATGGTTTCACTGGGGCTTGAACCCAGGATCTTCTGCGTGTAAAGCAGACGTGCTAACCACTTCACTATGAAACCATTGTGCTCATCGGTGTGGACATAGGTTTGTTTAACTTATAACAATGTCTTATTCAACATATGGAGTCTTCAGCGAACAGTTGAAGTTTTGCCAGGAACAAATTGTCATGGCTCATATGTATAGTATAATCTACTTTGTTGGGGCCATATTATGATTTCTGCTTTAATTTAATTTAATAGTTATGTCGAACACAGGCGACCACGTGCAATACTGTATTTTGAACACTGGGTGGAGCATTAGCAGAGGTGATAAAGATCAGGTGTGTGTTTGCATCAGTGTGTGTTTGTCAGTGTTATGTTGTGTTAAACTGAATTTGATTAGAACTGTGGTCTGTTCTCTACCTGTGATAAGGTGAGTACAGTCTATAAAGGAATGTGTCACCGCAGTCAAAGATATGCAGCACACTTGACATTGGTTTACTTTGTTTACCCAGAACATGGGTCCAGACCAGTTCTCCCCATTAACCCCTCAGAGGCTCAGATGTATTTGGTTGACTTATTTTTTAGTTGGATAACACAGCATGTTGCTATGTTGAAATCTCATATTCTAAAGATAGAATTCACTGTCTCCCTTTTCAGAAATAACCATGACAAGACAAGACAAACAAAGTATCTTGAGTTTTCCTCTGCTCTGCACAATAATGTGTGTGAGTAACTTTTCTGATGTGATAGTTTCTTATTCCATTGATACTCATCAGAGCTGCTATGGTTCCATCATGCAACAAACAAGTCCATTATCATTATGCTTCTTAGAAAGGAAAACCACAAAATTGTTTTAAAGATTTTATTGGAAAGAGTAAAAACAACAAACACCACATCTGATTTACTGAGTTGCTTGAAAACACTGAAAACAGATATACATGGTGAAAAGGATGCAAGAAAGAGTAAAACATAACAAGTGAGCAGCGGCTTCTTAACACAGCTCATCACTTCACATTCAGGGATGCCAGAGCAGTCAGGGGGAGGTCATTATCTGCACTTGACAGTTTTATACGAAGCAGTAAATCCTGGTGTTGTGAAGCACCTGTGGTGGCTCCCTCACAGCAGTGTGAAAGTAATGGAGGCGTGTTTATATATATATATAACATCAGTAATTGTGACATCCTGGCAGATGGGAAGGCAGATCTGGCAGACGACAGTTCTGCAGGTGTTAATATCATCAGGCTGTGTTTTATTCGATTTAAAAATAACTAAAAACTTAATTTGAGTCAATTTCAGATTGTGGAACAAGTTATATAAATCTAAAAGTCTGATGGGACCCTGTGGTATAAATACACAGAGTACACAGACGTTCCAGGGGCTGTAACTTATGTTGTGGGTCCACTGCTGTACAGTGCATCCCAGATTTATACAGTAGAGTCACAAGCCAGAGGTCCCACCAGATTAAAGTGTCACTTGTGGAGATATTAGATGTTGCATTAGTTGAGACCCGTGTAGCAGAGTGCAGAGTAAATCACAGAGCTGAGCAGAGTGAATGTGTGAAGTCTGCAGAAGAGTCTCTCTGTGTGTCGTACAGTTTATGATTTATAATGTTGTGTGATCGGTTTGCAAAAGATTTAGCTCGGGCTCCAACTCACGTCTGACGTTTGCATTTCAATTATTCAACCTTTTTTTAACTGTATGAACTCAGCCGCCCCAAGTTAATACATCAGCTTCATGGATCTGAACATAGTTTGAATAAGTCTGTTCTGAAAGTTGGAGAACTTAAAGCAGTTTGGTATTTTGGGAAACATTGAGAACGGCAGACGTTTTACTTTTTCTATGTTATAGCTGTTAGTTAATATTCTGTAGGATTTAGTATTGATATTTTATCTGCATGCTTTTATTTATTGTGTTTTCATGGGTTAGGGTTAGGGCTTTTAGTTTGAAATGGACAGTTTTTATGGATTTATTACTTACTTTGAAGCTGAAAAAAAAGATGGTTTGTGTTTGGATCCAGGATATTATTGTTTCATTTCTGGATAGTGGAAGGAAATGGAGACACTACATGATTGTGACCCATAGCTACGTTTCATCTTTGGGTGACCTCTAGTGGCTGTAGTAATTATGACATGAGCAAAGGAGGAAGATGACGTTAGGTGAAGATCCGATGTGAAGGTCACATGCTGCCATAGTCGAGCCAGTTCCGAATATGCTCCTATTGATCCTAGAGACTATAAGATCTGTTGTTGTTCAGGCTCAAGGACGTGTTGGTTCTTTGCAGTAAAAACTGATAACGTTACTTCTGGATCAACGTTGACAGAAACTAACTGCACAGATTTCTAAATGCTCCGAGTTCTGACTGCTGCGGCTGTAACTTCCCCAGCGAGGGAGTAAAGTGATCAAACATTAAGTGAGGCCTCGTCTCTCAGAGCCTCCACTCTCCGAGCTTCACTGCAGACACAATAAGGACGGGGCCATAAACCATCCCGTCCAACAGATGCTCAGAGAAGACAACCACAGTCCATTACAGAGCCCGTTAAAACCACTCACCAACCCACCGTCAGCCCGGCCCCTGCACTGCTCGCTGGCTTTTGTCTTCTGCTTCTCACGAGGACAGAGTTATGGCTCCGGAGGACGTCCACCGAGTGAAGCTGAGCCACCGCTCACAATGCTGCTCAATAAAAAAGAGAGACCGGCTGCCTCCATCAGCGCAGATGCTCTTTGTTCCCTGACAGACGTGTTCATCTTTATGTTTGTTTCTCAACAGCTTTGCTTTATGAGCCTCCGACGTTTGGTTTTGCCTCAAACATATGGAGTTGTCAGAGGGTGAAACTGAGTAAGGGGGATGTGAGTAAGTAAAGTGAGTTTGAATCTGCAGATGATTTCACTGGATTCATCACAGAGGATTTGAATCCACAGCACGTCCATCGCTGCAGGTTCAGGGTGTGTCCGTGTCAGAGGGGGAGACAGATTAGAAGACAGGAGCTGTGCAAGGCCTCATCTTCCTCCTCTTAGCTGTAAATGTTCATGTGGGTGATAATCAAGCCTCCAAATGTTAGAGTAGAAAACTATGCTTTAGGTCCACCTCCATGTTTACAAGATAAACAACGTAAATAAGATGGCACCCGGAGTAGTGTAGCTTGTTTAAATTTCATTTTATATTATACCTTAGTTTCCCCTGTTGTGCCATGGTGTTATCAAAACAGGCTGCAGTACTCAATCATCCTCCCTGAAAAGATAAGGGACTTTCTTCATCTTTTCATCTTAAAGATTGACGGTGTGGCCAAGGGGGTAGAGTGGGCGTTCTCCAACATGAAGGTTGCCGGTTTAAACCCCACTCTTCGCCATCTGCATGCAGAAGTGTCCTTGGCAAGATACTGAACCCCTAAATGGCCCCTCATAAATGTTGAGTAAATTAAAACTGTAAGTCGCTTTGGACAACAACGTCAGCTAAATGACATGTAATCAATATTTAAGAATTATAAATTAACCACCAGCAGCAGTTGTTATTATGATGTAAGCAAATGAGGAAGTCAGGTGATGTTATACAAAGAGCAAGCAAGTGACATATCTCTCAAAATGTCAAACTTGGAGTCTGAGATGTTCTCAATTAAAAACCCTCACCCTATAACTGTTAATTTAGTCGTGTGCAGTTCTTGATTCAGAGTTCATCTTGAATTAATCCTCTCCTCACCTTATCTAAAACCTAACCCCAGTTGCTGCTTCTCCTAAAAGAGTCCAGATCCTTCCACACATTTTCATTTGGAGGCTCAAACTCTCCCTCCATCTGATTCCAGTCTTTTCTTTCACAAACCAACCATTACTGTTTGCTCCTGCTCACTCATGTCCCCCCCCCACAGAGGTCTGGCCTCTGCTGCTGTGAGAATGGGTTTTAAGGGTGAGTGGGCAAACGTCTGCTTTTCCATTGAAAGTCGATTCTTTCGGAGGAGTTTCGCTGGAATGAGGCAGAATGTGCTGACTCTGTGAATGTGGTCAGGCCACAGATTGAAGCCGTGCTCCAAACTTACAGATCCCATGATTACACAAGGGGGAAGAAGGGATTCTCAATAACACTCTGCTGGTTTCTCCAAGAACGACAAATGTGCATTCATCATCAAGTAAATGATCAAATCCATGTATCTATATAGGTCAGCCCTATAGATCAGTGGCTGACCATGAAGCAGGTGGGACCACAATGGGTTTTCAGGCTAAGCACTGTGTACAAATATTGTGTATTAATATCAGTATGTGCTCTGTTGATGTTGAAATCGTATTGAGACGTGTTACGAACGGGTGAGACAGAGTTTTGAAGAGTTGAGTCATTGGACGGCTCAAACCACAGTAGCTGAACCAGCCCGCTCTTTCTTTGGTATTTGTGTAGTATGTTGTTCTGTGTTTATTGTGACTGTTCGACCACTAAATGTGTTATGTTCCTGCGCAGACAGTAAACAGAAGAAATGATTCAACACAATGCAGGGTTGCTTTCCTGCTTCACTACAGTGGAGACCAATCTGCATAGTTGGTTTTTTACCAACTCAAAACCATATTTATCTTTGTCTGAGTAGCTACAGCGCTTATTATTGGGATAGGCTTCTTTGACTCCCCTGAGGTCGGTGGTCTGTTACCAGTTTGGAGTTATACTCTGGTATTGTCTGGTTATTTTTGGTGAGTAAAGACAAGCTGATCATTCTTTTCCAGGGTGACTAAGCTCTGCGGCCGTGGAGGCTTCATGTGACTCAGCATCTCTCACCTGGACCACAACATGACATGACACAACACTCAGGGTTGACCCGAGCAGCTCGACACGACCGGGCATCACCGTCATTTACTCTCTGCTGTGTCATTTCTGCTTCTGTAGTGACAGGCTGCGTATATTAACACTCGCTATCTGAAGGAGCTAATTTGTAACTTGATTCCATTCCGGCTGTAAACAACCACAGGGATGAGTGATCCTGTAATTGCTCCAGAGCAGTTGTAATATTAATAGGATGTTTAATAGCACTGTCATTAAGTACAAGGGGGAATGCAGGAATTAATGAATTTAGCTACAACAAAACTACAGTAAAAGTCTGTTTGAAACTTATATATTTTGTTTCATGCTATTAAAGCAAGATTCAGTTTTTCTATTACACCATAAGAAGAGGAGCATTCAGCCAATAGACTGTAGAGAAGCTTCATCTGTGGTCGACAACGTGGAGCTTTGGAACCAAACAGCAGCATCTTCTCTGCAGCTCTTGGCAACAAGGGAGCCACGACACAGCCGAATATAAAACTGTCAAACGTCGGAGGACATCTCCTTGGACTGGTTCATGTGGTAAATTGGAATTTTATGTTTTCCTGACTGGCTGCATTCCCTCGGTCGGAGCTCTAACTTTTGCCAAAGTGAGACTGAAACTCTCGCTGAGGCACGAAGGCCGAGTTTTAAATCGACCATCTGCTGCGTGTCATAAAATGCAACATGGCCACAGAGGTGGATCACTGCATTGCACATATAGGCTACATACATGTATATGTGTGTGTGTGTGTGTGTGTGTGTGTGTGTGTGTGTGTACAGTAACCTGATATCTCCTTCCCTGTATTGATATGAATTGCTTTTACCAGAACAGATTGAAGACAGCCCCTTCCCACAGAGCAGTAGTTAATCATCCCACAGCTGAATCCGCATTACTTGACTTGGCCACGACTTCCTGTAAAGCTCTGGTACGCTGCTCTCTCTACTCAGGGAAACATTAGTGAGCAGCTGAACGGAGCCACGATGGCAAATCAGCTCCTTGTTCCAGCCACAGTGGTTCACGTTTGACTGAAACAGTGAAAGTGAAAGATACACGAGGAGAGAAACCACAAATCCTGCACAGGGCAAATTGATTTTGATGGATTTCGGTCGTTGGGACGTTCAGCGGCCTCTTCTAAGAATTTTGTCCTGTGGTTATTTCCAAACATCTCATTTCAAGATTAAATGTGGCTCACTGGTTTGGAGACGTGGCATAGAAATGCAAAGGAAAGGAAAATTCCAAAAAAGCTATCTTCTTTGTGTTGCCCCCTTTTTCTCCCAATCATAACTGAGCTCAATTTAAGATCAATATGAGATTTAGACTATATTCTCATATTTTAAATTTAGCTCCTGACAAACAGCATTCGAATTGTCTACGTCTTCTCATCAATCAAGGTCTTAAAATACTCCTATATCTGTATCTTATAAAAATCCACTTCTGAGATTAATGTTAATGTGATAAAAATAAGATCCAGAAGAAAACCAGACACAATATCTGAAATGTGTCTTATTGCTCAAATCTAAGGTCTGTAGGAAAACTCAGAAAATCCAACGAGCAGAATAACTTCTGATCAGGATCATTAGGATTCATGAAGTCTCTTCCCCCTTATCAATATTCCATATTTTGTATAGTTTTGATCTTATATTTATAAACCCTACTCTTCCTACTACTTCTTACTACTCTAATCTATCTATCTATCTATCTTCTTTCCTGAGGGGGAAGTTCAGGAGAATCAAATTAAAATGTAGTAATCTTCATACAAAAACATGATTTATTATCCATGTTGCAAATAAAACCCAATTGTCTGCATAATTTTCTTAAAGCTGTTTAACAGCTGGAAGTCAAACTTAAACCTTTTCTCCCCCTGATGATAAATCAAATGGTTTTGTTTTTGCAGCCTCTTTGCAGAATAACAGCCTGTTGTCAAAGAGGGAGGAAGGAAGGAGGGAGGGAGGAGGAAACTGAGGCTGGAAGGAACAGCAACATCCAGACAGAGAGGAGTGAAACGCAGTGAGGATCTGAAGAACAGAACTTTCTCACACGGACCCTTTTGTCCTCTAGATGTCCTGGATGCAGACAGAGAAACAAAGTGTCCCACAGATCGATACACTGTTGCAGGGGCGTTATTATCTGTGAAGTGGGTTTGTTCCACATGATGCCACGTTGAGATGACGCCTGTGATGACCTGACGCACTGATCCTCTGCAGGGAGCGGACTCTGACAAACTTCTCTCGTCTTTCACTCCACTTCCCCGGGTCCTCTCTTCCACTTCCCCGGGTCCTCTCTTCCACTTCTCCGGGTCCTCTCTCCACTTCTCCGGGTCCTCTCTCCACTTCTCCTCCCCTCCTCCCCGCTGTCCCCATGCCGCCGGCCCGCCGCAGCGCGCTGGACTGACGGCCGCCCCCGGAGGAATGGCATCGGCCGTGTTCGAAGGCACGTCGCTGGTCAACATGTTCGTGCGGGACTGCTGGGTCAACGGGATCCGGAGACTCATCATCAGCCAGCGGGGCGAGGAAGAGGAGTTCTTCGAGATCCGGACCGAGTGGTCGGACCGGAACATTCTATACTTGCACCGCAGCTACTCGGACCTGGGCCGGCTCTTCAGGAGACTGCTGGAGTCCTTCCCCGAGGACACAAGGGACCTGTCCGAGAGTCCACTCATAGAAGGTATGAAGACAAAACGCCCTCACTAAATAGCCATTTTAAATCATCACCAGGGGCGCAGCTACAACTTAGGGGGGGGGGGGGGGGGGCAGGATGTTCTGGGGGGGCCCCCTGCTGGCCCCCCTTCAACTTTCAAACGTTTTCTCCAAGACTGCAACTTAGTAACAATAACACGCTGAAGGGATATTTCACCCAAAAATGAAAATTCACTGATTTTCTATGTCATCCAAGCGTCTGGAAGTCCCGCCATTAAATGTTACTTTATCGCTAAAATCATTGTTTACTCTGTTGCAACATAAATGCTGGAGATGTTCTGATACCAGCATCGGAAATGCGACAAAAACCTCAGAAAAATGTCGGTGTCAGGCATCGACGAATACGCAAATCTATGCACTAATCTAAAACCACTTTTTTTTAAGTATTCTAGTTTCACCCAGATAAAACTGCAGTTTTCTTAGCTGCTCCGAAACAGCAGTTGTGCTGAGAAGAGATTTCCGGTTTAGTTTAAGCCTGAGTTAAAATGTCAGTGATGGTCAGCACTGATATCGGATTGATACTCGAAAAGAATGGTATTATAACATCTCTAAACAAAATATGACTCCATACCAATTATTTAAAACCCCCATTTGTTTTGACTCAGTGGGGCGTTATGGTTGTTCTTCTGCCACAAGCAGTCGTGGATTCTGCAGAGGAAATCTTTATCTCTGCCCACACAGGAAAACCCCTGCAATTAGATTCCTGTTTACATCTTGCCTCAGATAGAACAACAACAGCTGCACACTTCACATTTTTGTGGATCACAGTCAGAACCCGGGATCACAACAGCTGTGTGGAGTAAAACAAAAAAAAAAACTCTCTAAATGCCCAACTGAGGGGATTTCTTCTCTTCTACTGTAGCTTTAGATGCAATTAAAACAATCACATCATAATTTGAATTCTAAGTATAAAAATGACTGAATGACTGATGGTGATTGCGGAGGCTGAATGAAAGAAGGAATACACAGTCAATTGGATTTTAGGCCTGATCCAATCAATGAGGTTTATTTGCTTTTGTTTGGACCGTTTAATAATTAACAAAGTCCACGTTGGGATGTTACATTAGGAGACAGATCACATGACCACATGACCAACCTGCTGACAGCACGTTTCTAAACCGGGTCAATATTTAGGACCTTCGAGTCTGAGGGATCTGTAACTTCCGATTTTATAGGCCAGCTCTTTCATGGGGAAATATAAAAATGACCAACTCTGATTTCCTGCTGGAAACTCTCTCTCTGCATCATTGTGTTCTGGAGCAGTGGAGGTTACTCGGCTGTTCGGGCTCTGGGACCAGTGCATTGATCGAAGGCCACAGCAGGAACATTCATAATGACTAATGCAGGTGCTCAGAGTGTGAGGGACACAAACATACTCAACATACTTTTCATGGACAGGGCCTGGGCTCTGATATATACTGTAAACCCAGCTGTTAGGTCACAGTCTTTTGATTTGCCCAAGAGTCCGATTTGAAACGTGAACATTTAAGATGCAGCGCTACGTTTCACTAACAAATGAAAATATATTTCCTTTTTTCCTTTTTAGATCTGAAACTGAAGCTTTTATTTAGTTTCATTTTAGGTTAAGACCGTATCTGTACCGTATCATCCATGACTGAAATTAAACAAATTGACCGTCAGATTAAAAGTTGCTGTGGAATCTAGTTGGACTCTTCAGCAGAGTGTGAAGCAGAGCTCTGTATGTTGTCATAAGTTGAACCTTTGGCCCCGACAGTTTGGATCTGGCCCTGTGGTTCCCTGAGTTTGCCAGTAGCTTTGGCTGAGCTTCCTCTTTGTGCACAAGCTCCCCACTCCGTCTCAATGCACTTCCCCTTCTCGTCTCAACACACTGAGCCTATATGCATGTTTTGGAAACATCTCTTCAATGGTGACTGGAAAGCTTTACTTCCTGTCCAGACACTTGACAGGTCTGTTGACAGCTCTCTGCCTCGTCGCTGCCAGAGCAGTGTGCAGTGCATTTTGGGAAGAGATATCAGATCTCGTGATTCACTTCACCTCTTACTTACTTCACTGTGTCTCTGGCTCGTCATATGAAATATAGATGGAGCTGTGATATCGGTGCTGAGGCAGACGTCGAGCCGGTTTGACAGTTGCATTGATTGAAACAAGGTTAATAACATTCCCCTGATGGCATTTCCTTAACTCCTACCTCCGCTCAATATTTAATTTGTATCCCTTCTAATTGCTGCTCAGATTGAAAGTCCTGAAAGTCTCTCAGTCCTCTCTGCTCTGGTCTCCGGCTCATGTTTTCCTGTTTCTCCGGTGCACCCAGGCAACAGGGCCGGCGTGCAGAGCTTCAGACTTACGTCATGCTGAGGGGGGCGGGGGTGGGGGGGCGGGGGGGCTGACAGAACTTCCCATATTTAGTCGCTCCGGTCTGCGAAGGCCTCGTTACACTCACCGTCCATGTGACCTCAGAGTGAACACAGACGGGAAGAGACTGCTCACATTCACTGGGAGCTGCTTATTGTGGAGGAATGAAGATGCTTTGTCTGAAATCAATCACCTTATTATTCACTGCTGCATTTATTAGAAACAGTTTATTAATCATCATAATTTAGACGTCTGTTAAAGGAGAAGCATTAAAACGTGTTGAATCTAATCTAGCTCATCTCTTTAGCTGTTAAGTCAATAAAAGAAACGAAATCTAGCTTTTGTCTAATTTTATTTTTAGTTCAAATATGCTCAGAAATGTCTTTATGTAATTTGTACAGATTTGACAAACATGTTTATTAGTTTTATTGTTGTGTGAAGCTACTATGCTAAGCTAACTCAACGCTTGCCTTAGCTGTAAGAGTGCTATCCATCTACTTTTGGCAAAAGATTAAATACAGCATTTATATTTCCCAAATGTTTAATTATTGCTTTGAACTCTACATTAAAGCGGATACATCCACTAAGGCTGAACAATTCTACACATGATTTTATACTTCTCATACTAGAAATAGGTCTAATAAACTGAATTAATACATTTTCATAAAGCTTCTAAATGGTTCTTCCCAGGCCTGTAGTTTCTTTTGGCTGAATCCTGCAAACAAATATACATATTTATGTTTTGGTATATCGGTTATGTAATTATAAAACTGTCATTAAGGAAATATACTGCACTGAGACTTAAATAAAGTGCAGTAGGTGGATATCGACTTCGTACAGTGCTGGTGATTGTCAACACAGTTCACGGAGGGTTCTTCTCCTCTGCTTGTTAACTGAGGCTCCCAGAAATAACCCGGTGACTAAACTGCGGTGAGTTCGCGGTGAGATGATGAACCGTTGTGCTGCCCACATGTGCTCATCAGAAGTTACACGTGAAATAGCTGCTTTTTACAACTGATCTGAGGACAGTTCTGATGTGATGGAGGACGAGCTGGACACTGTGATGTGAATGTGAAACCACTTGAACTGTGTTATTCAGCTAATACAGTAAATAGAGGGGCTTGTCATCACGGCACGCTGACGGAGAACTTTGTAATTTACAAATTTCATCTGGCATCTGTGTAATTATTGTCTGTGTTAGATTTAACCGGCTTCTTCTTTGAGGTTCAGACAATTTAACTGGTAACCGAGCGTGACGGCTATTAGGTAAAAACAAAGATTACAGATAAGTCGTATAGTCTCTGGAGGATAACTCTCTGTGAAACCAAACAAATGAATAATCACAGAGAGAGGACAAACATTTGTATTGATTTATTATTTGTAACACAAGGACCACTGTCCTCTACTAGGAATGCAGTAAATAGACTCTTTCACAGGAAAACAGAGGAAGTAGAGCCTGGTGAGAAAAACATGGTTAGTTTTAATGTCAGTTTCTATAAAGACATTTTCCAGAGAACCAGCTTGTCATCATTACAAACACAATAAATTAGAGATACTACACACAGTTGACTTTGATGTGCAATGGCTCAGGGGGAATATTCTAACGTAGAGTGTTTTTTAACGTCCTCACCTGCGTCTATGTCTGTTTGTGTGTCAGTGATTCACAATGTGCCACATAGGTGTGTAGTTGGAGTGTCACTGTTAAACCACTGCAGCACCGACTCCACACAAAAGTCACACAAAGTCACCAGTGGACACATAGAAATGAGTTCAGGGCTATTTCCAAAACTAATTAGTGAACTTGTGTAAATCTCACATCTCTTTTATTCCAGGTTCTCAGCATCTTTCCTCTGAGATGACTTTAATATAAGAAAAACCTTTCAGCTGATGAAACATTTTACGTCTGTGTGATGGCAGCGTCTACGTGTTGCCTCTGCAGCCTCTAATTAGAAATGTGTGCGTTGAGAAACTGTGACAGCACAAACCATATCTACTGTGGTTAATGCGATTAAATCTTGTGCAACCTGCGCCGAGCTATTGCAAAAATAACGACTCGTACTTCCCCTTTGCTTGTTGGTATATTTTGTCATTTTTCAGATATGCCGCCAAGTTAACAGAAGTAATACAACTACTTTCACATGGACACATTTTAAATTGCAAACTAGGTATTTACTTACAACTACACTTTTTTATTACTAATACAATTTTGACCTAAGCTTATTATCTGGATTGTTTTCAGTCTCATTTTCCTCGTGAAGATGATCCAGAGGAAGTTTGAGGTTCAGGCGAGGTGGGAGTGTCACTGGGTTCCTAGTGATGATGTAACTGCCCGATCACTCCTCACATCCCCCCCCCCCACCCCCGGGTATGATGTCATCAGCGTGGGCCATTATTAATGGATGAGCTTGTGACTGTGCATTCTGCTCCTGCCGCTTTCGGCTCTCACTCAGTGCTTCCGTGCAGCACTGTGCGACCTAACCCTAACCCGTACACGAGGCAGATCCTCGTCAGTGCTGCGTCAGTCGTCATCGTTGTTATTCCTCCTCACCACATCCCTTTTGTCAGTGTCAATGATGCTCTGCCGACTGCCTTCCACTGAAAATACAGATTCTTCACTTCCACCACCTCCTCATTACATCCCTAGCTCGATGCCGGATTAACATGTTGTGAGCACAGACCCTGTTATTACTTCCCTCTGCAGATTGACACCATCACTTTTCTCCGAGCTCTGTGTTCTCGTCCTGCAGACAATGATACGTCTATTTCACTTCCCTGTACTTGGGGTAAATATCAGGGCTCATTGTTAATAAAAGGTTACTGGATAAACCATGTTTTCTCCTGCATTCACAAACCTGTCTGTCCTCGTGTGTCCTGACCTATGGACGGATAATAGTCTGATGGCAGTAAAGGTCAGAGCAGCTGCCCTTTCTTTATCAAACTTTCTATTTGATTTCAGTGTTGCTCTGCGTCTAGGGTGGAGGGAGGTCACATCATAAAAATAAACACATTGCAAAATATTATCTTTCCATAACACGTGTGACACGATAACATCACACCCTGAATATTATAGGCTTCACAAAGATGACATTTATTACTGGGCTGTTAAAACATAATTCCACACTTTGTCCAAACAAAACCCTGTACTGTGTTTGTTGGTTTGTTTCAGGGCTGGTAAAGATCAAGGAGGCACATGACATCGAAGAGAAGCTGAATGAGGTGGAGCGATTACTGAAGAACGCCATCAACATGCATTGCAAGGTGAGTCATCAACTTTTAACCTTCAAATAACAATCATATCTGTACTTTATCAGCTTGTGTGCATTAACGATAGTTTTCCTCTGGGGGGCGAAGAGGCAGATGTTGGGAAACTTTCCTCCACTTGGACAAAATATCTAAAAAACAAATCCCCTCTCCGCAGTATTCCAGGTCAGAGGTGATGTTGACGTTCTTCGAGCGGTCACCACTGGACCAAGTGCTGAGGAACGACAAGGTCCACAGAATCCAGCCGTGCTTTCAGAGTCCCATCAAGATATCAGGTACGAGCTGGGAGACGTTAGGGATCATCGTGACACGATGTCGCCTTAATGTCACAACGACTTAATGAGTGATGTAATGCTGCACTTTCAGAAATCATGCGGTCGAATGGATTCTGTCTGGCCAACACAGAAACCATCGTATTCGATCACAGTATCCCCGAGGAGAAGGAGAGGCCTTCGTCCACCGACTCTGTGGAGCACACGTACGTGTTAAGATCACTCCCTAACACCTGATATTAACAAATTAATAAATCATAACATGAGCTACACACCCGGGGGGGGTTAAACTATTTGCAGCATAACCTAAATTCCTTGCTTGTCTTCCGCATATGTAAGGATTTCCTTGTTTGCTCCTGAGTGTACAGTAAGTGCTTTGTTGAGTGAAGAAGCCCTTGAATGTGAAACAACCCCAGGACCATCCACCCCCCCTCCCCTTAATGCAGCACAGGAAGTGTGTCTGTGCACCGTTTCCTTCCCTGGGTGTGTGTAGGAAGTAAATGAGGAACACATTCCTCCTGGTGATTGTCACAAAGCAATTTTGCATCACTCTTAAATAGCTGAAATGGTTTTGCAGAGGCTGTGCAGAGTTACCAGAGGGTTCTAGCTCAAAGGGATGGAACTCTTCTGATCCTAGGTCAGACTCCATGCTGTCCCAGGTGTCATGTGTCTGTCGTTGTGTTACCAGGTACGAGGACGGAACCGAGTTTTTGCCAATGGAATCAGACGTGTGTGAAGAGGATTCAGAAGCGTATGTCACCAACCTCTCCTACTACCACCTGGTCCCGTTTGAGACCGACATCCTGGAATGAGGATGTTACACGACAGACAATGGACGGTGGATGTTGACATTGAGGAGTTCATCCTCTTAAATGGATCCGAGCTATGCAGTGCTGCACAAAGCTGCTCCAGTTGATGCTGCTTCAAGTTTTATCGCCCATTTCGGAGTCGGGCAGGTGCCCACCATGCACAGAGACATTGAGATAATGAGATGTCACCAGTGTGCCTCGTCCACAGCCTCATCCACAGCCTTACCGGAGTGTTAAACCAGATCCAAATAAGATGGAAATACAAGACTTCAGACTATGGAAGGTGTTCATCATGTGATGGAGCCTGTGGAGGCCAAAGTTGATGTCCTCGGGTCCCAAGACCACTTTAAGAGAACTTAATTTTTATACCCCAGTGACCATGAGGGCGAGAACTCCACATCACATTGACCTTATCAAACCATCGACTCTTACTTTTCTGAATTTACCAGCTCTCCTCCTGTTTCTACATCTTCCATAATCGGATATAGTATTTACGAGGAGATCTGCAAAGCATCTGGTTCCTCTCCTTCAAGCTGCTTTGCACAGTGTTACCACTCTGCCGTTTGATTTGCTGTGGGAAGACAGGAAGCTGTCATGAAGCTCTGTGTATCATCTTTGTTTATGGTTCCACCAGCATTTAGGACGTTTTTTTTATGTACCAGCTTAAAACTTGTTTTCTTTTTTTGCCTTATTAAGCAGTAGATTGTTTGACATGAGAGTTTCCCTAGATCCCGGTGAAACAAGGCAAAAATAGCTACCTCTAAGATCAATAGATGTAATTTATGGTAATTTAGCCATCTAGATTTAAGATAAAACTAATTTTATTAACTTTAATCTGCAAAAATGAAATGTATAGCTTAAATTATAGATTTTTCAGGGTTCTTCAAGAACATTAGGTAAGAGGACGCAATAACTGATGATGGGAACAAGGACTTAGTTGTGCCAAAAGCCAGAGTGTGGTGCTAGAGATCAGACATCGCCTTGAGATGGACACCAGCTGAACGTGATGGGTCTGTTATGTGGAGAAGGCCAAACAGGAAGCCCAGGACAGACCCAGATGGAAGCAGATCTTCTTCTGCCCCTCAAGGGAGGAAGAGGACTCAATAATGATAATAATAATAAATATAATAATAGGTTTTTCATAGCTGTATTTGCTTGCCTCTGTTTCACTCGGTTCTTTGGTTAGCGTCAAGTTAAAGAACATGAAATAAATATGAAGTGCCATTATTATTTTCTTACAACACACTCTTTCCAAAGTGAGAAGTTGATTCTGCCTTTTTGGACGTTGGCGAGAGTTTTTAGAGACGTTTTGTCAGAATAATAAAGTATAAATATTTGTTCACAGTGTCGCATGTAACGTTGCTTTATTTTGTTGTTTATAGTCCAATATTTTCATGTATCGGAGAATGTGTGTTGCCTTTAGCTGGACAACTGAATCATCTCTGTTGCCGTCTGGTGAAGTGGGGCAAAGAGTGCTTTGTTTTGTGGGTCAGTCGAGGTCGTGTGTGACCCGCTCTGCAGGATGACGTGAGTGGGTTCCAGCAGACATCTGACTGTGGGAGTCTGCAGCTCGTTCTGCAGGCCGGGAAAACAAGTCCTCCCTTTTTCTAAAGACAAACAACCTTGCTGTACTTTCTACAGGAAAAGAGACTTGATTCAAATGCACGCCTTTTCTGTGTTTTATGGCTCCTCGCGCAATAAGAAGAGTGTTTTCACTCGTGTAACTGAACCTGTGGAGCCCAGCGGAGCATCACATGGGGATTTGAATGTAGCTGAAATTTACAAATTACATTTTTGTGTTGTGTAAAGTGTTACAGAAGCCCATCGGCATTCATTGTGTTGTCGGTGCAGAAGTCATTGTGGCCGTACAATACGGGCTCACAGCTTGAGTCCAGTTTTCCACCCTTCTAAACACAAAGGCATTCAGGCCTCACACTCTTGGCACGCAGGACACACAGGACGCTCCTCGGCGTGAGTCTGTTTTGTAACACAGTCATGATCACGACTCGCCCCGTGAGAAAGTCCAGCTCTTTCTCAGGGTGAGAAACTTTCATGCTCTTTTATTGTTCTGTCTTTTCTCCAAGAATCATAGATATTCTATAAAAACATTAAGGTTTCATCTTACACAAAGTATTTATTAAGATGATTCAGTAACAAGAAACTGTATTTGTTTAGATTTTCATACCAAGGTCACCGTTTCTCTGCTGATTGATGTTTCCTATAAGGATCAGAGTATTCACACTCCTCCCTCTGTGGTAAGTGTCATATAAATATTCTGCCACAGTTTCCATGAAGTTATGATAAAATGGTACCCAGCTTACAGGAATAAGTACCAGGATGCTCCGGTCTCAGCAGTTTTAGTGAATATTTTTTTAAACATTTATTTTCAAAACTCCAGCCACACTCTGTGAAGCCACCGTTCTATGTGTCTTATGTTATTGTGTCTGACGAGAGAAGTTCTGATGTGTCAATGTTTCAAAAAGACTGATCGAAGTTCATGTTTATTATAAGATGAAGTAGCCACTTGTTTAATAATTTAAGATTTTTATCAAGACAGTATTAGATACAGATTATTATTCTCAAAGCTTCTCGGAACAAATGAATATGTTTTCAATAAATTGTGAAAAGCATGATGGGAGTTATCATTGTATGAAACTTTTCTTTCTCTTAATTTCAAAGAGAAGTATTTCATAGTATAATGTAATATATCTCATTTAACATTCAGTGATACACATTAAACTACTAAACGAGAAGTACAACAGCCTCTTGGCAAAGATGACAATATTTTGCAGTCGTTTTATACATCGAGTGATTAAAGAATATGCACCATATAGGTACAATAGCGTACAAGTATTGTCCCTGTTTCTTCTGAATGTAAAACTTTTAAATTTATCAACAAGCAGTGGAGGGTTTGGCCTGTGGGTTAAATCCATTGATCGTAGAGTGCACCCTTGTGGTGAGTATCTGTAGTCACCGTTAGTATCTCTATATTAATTCAGTCAGTTAAATACATCTTATTGTTTGACAAATAAACATGATTAGAAATAATAAAAAAAAGACAATTATTACTTATTTAGGCTCACTTATTTGTTTATCACCTTACTGTGTGGTAATCTATGTGGCTCCAGAGCAATGTTGACACAACGTGTTTATATAAATATTGTAGAAAGGTTTAAATACTGGAAAAATATTTATGGATATGTTTATTTTGGGAAACACTATGCTGAACAAATTTAAATAAACAGTTTTTTTATGTATCCAAAAATATGATGCCACTCAAAACTCAGTAACCATATATATTCCAGATACAGGCTGTGGTGAGGTCAATGACACATATTCACACATTTAATCAGTAAAAACACCAAATAAAATAACAAACAAGTATTTTATTAAAATGATCAAAGTTTACTTAATTGTCAATTCCGCCATATGTTCAGAACAAAGACAGGTTGAAATACTGGTTTTATCTGATCCCTGAGTAAACATACAAGTAGACAGAACATACTGTACAAGTTACCAACATTTAAATACTCAAAGCATAGTACACAGTACAACATAGTATACTGTCATATGGCATAGGAGGAGAGTATAGGATGGGAGTCCAAAAATACTTTCCCAAATAACTTAATGGAAAGTAATGTAATGTAGTAATTAGCAGTTGCTAAAGTATGATGGAAGTATTAACAGTAAAACAAAAGTGAAAGTACTACAAACAGGTGCTTGTTTGCATTGAAAAGATTCGCTACAATTTCTTCTCATTTACCAATTAAATGGATGAAACAAACAAATATACATATATACATTTCCCCCCCCCCCAGTTTACATCGATAAACAAATAAAATAAAATAAACTACTTAAAGAAAATAAATCTAGTATTAATCCCAATCCACCCTCACGCCACGTTCATTCACTTTACTGCGTGTATATTAAAGGAATAAACCTCTCATGGATTTAAAAAAATTAAATAAAAAGTCGTGCAGCTGTTCTGTGGGCGCTGGAGGCTGCGTGACCCCCCCCCCCCCCCCCCCCCACTCCCCTCTTTGCGCATGCGCAGCCCCAGCACTTCCTGCTCTGTGTTTGCAGACGGAGCGATGGCAGCAGGGAGAGTTTCTCTGGCGTGTGGAGGTACGTTCACTTTCCCTCTTCTCTCCTCCATCTTTATCTTCCGAGGGTTGTTGTTGTTCGCGTGTGTTGAAACGTCCATTAGGAGGCGGCTGCTGGTAGACACTGTGCGGGGGTTTGAGGGGGGGAGGAGCGGCCACAGGCTCCGTCAGTTACCCGGGGACCTCGCAGCGTTTAGCCGGTGATGCTCCCCGGTCATGGGGCTTCAGGCTCCGCGGCAGGAAACCCCCCACCCCCCCTCAAAACAAATCAAAATGTCCGGTTCACATCCCGGAGCTCACGGTGTTTGTCCCTCTTCCTGTTTCCGTGTCTCTCTCTCCTCACGTCACAGTCGCTGCGGCCCTGCTCTGCTCGGCGGTGCTGGCGTTCGTGGAGGATCTGGATGATACGTAAGTGACGTATTCTTCAATGTAGCTGCTCCAGTTCATTTTTAAGCTCCCTGCAGAATGATGATGATGATAATGATGAAGATTTAAATCCAGATGTTTTTACTACAGGATAGAACCACATGTGTTTTATAAATGAAAAAACACCATGTGATGAAATGACAGGATGTGATATCGTGGTACTTTGGAGGCAAAGGACCAAGAAGCAACTTATACTCTATAAAGAATATGTCCCTTTTATTTATCAGAAGAGATTAAGGTTGAGACATGAACCTTCCTGATCCATCATGGTGGATCATCATCATCATGGTGGATCATCATCATCATCATCATGGTGGATCATGGTGGCAGCTGATTCTGGACTATGAATACAACAAGACACTAACACATCTACATACTCCACCATTACTCACAATACCTCCTCAATTAATTTGTCTTTGCTGCTCCCTTCATCTCTATCGGACATTTACATCTGTACAAACACTTTAAACCTAGTCACACTTTTCCATTATTCTACAAACTGCTTCTTCTTAATCAATCAACATATTGTAAAAACTGTTATTTTGTCAATGTGTTCAGTTACACGTGGCATCTTCTGCAGTTCTCTCCGTCCTACATTGTTTCATTCCCCTGTTAATTGTTTTCTTAGGTAGTTTTTCCTTCCTCTTGTTGAGGGTTAAGAACAGAGGATTTCGCCCTTTTGTTAAAGGGACAGTTCACCCCAGAAATTATTATCATTATCTCCTCACCACTATAATTGAGAGGCAGGTGAAGTGTTCGAGTCAACAAAACACTCAGTGGGGGTAAACGGTGCTGCAGTCAAATCCAATACAATTCAAGTAAATGGTGACCACTTCATCCAACGTAAAAAAACTACAGAAAATCGAAGTAAAATGCCTCCGTACTGCTCCTGTGTGTCATCCAAGTGTCCACAAGCCCCGACATTCCATGATGGCAGTGTGGAGGCATTTTATGTTTTTATGTGTGTTGCTTTGAGAGTAATTTAGTGCAGTGACATGTACATTGTGCCTGACAGAACTTTGAAGTAATGGCAGCAAAAAGAAGCCAAACGTGTACATTTTCGAACTTGTACTGCAGTATTTGAGACTGTAAAAAGTAGGAGCGGGTAGTTTGGATTTCAGCTCAGGTTTCCTAAGCGCACTGTGACCTTTAATTAGATATCAGTGGTGGGAGGTCTCTGAAGGTTACGTCTCCTGTGTATATTTGTGTTTGTGGGAACTTCTGATTTGTATTCACTGATCACTAATGAGCTGAAGCTATTTTTATCATCACATAATCCTTGTAGTTCTTTAAGTTCCTGAACCGTACGCATGCAGAATGATCCATGTCTAGTTTGACACTAGAAGACGTTTCTCTGAGCTTTTGGAATAAAAAGTCTTTGAGAATCTCAACTATTTTATTAAGAGTTTAAAAGTTGTTTTTGTTATCCGTCCTAAAACATGATTCAGGGGGACTCACCATGGACTCAGAACAAATAGAATTGTTTGTATTTCCTGACATTTTATTGATAAAACAATTAATTGATTCAATAACGAGCAGAATAAGCGATAATCGTGTTTTACAGGCACAAAGCGGAAACAGTAATTGCAACATAATTATTTTCTGAAGTAGCAGGCCTCTGTATAAATCGCACGATTAACTTTGTCTAGTAAAAGATCAAAACTGTCATTTAATCCTATATTTTTTTCTTCTTCTTTTGAACAGATTTAAAGAGACTAGAGTGGACGACATCTGGCTGGTCACTGTAAGTCGGACACACACACACACACACACACACACCCTCAAACTCACAGACAGGGGGAAAAAACACTCTCGTCTGGGTCTATTCAGCTGTGCTTTACTTCATGCCCAGTGCACCCCTGTCCAGATCATCCCTTGCGGATGTGGCAGCAGTCGGCTGGGATGTGGGGATGTGGGGGCGGCGGAGGGTGTGCAGACTGCGCTCTGTGTTTGTGATTAGTGGATGAGAAGTCATGCGTGCCGGGCAGAGCCAGGGGGCTCGGGCGGGTTTATAACAGTGTGATGTCTGGGCCCTTATTTGCACCTCTATGGCTGAATCCACTACGAGAGGAATTCAGAATCAAATCCTGCACCGAGCAGGTTTAGCTTTATATCGCCACTTATGAGTAACTACACAACTTCATATCTTTAAAGCTCATGTAAATATTTTAAACATTCCTTTTGGTAACACTGATGAATCATGGGAAATATTTGAAAGGGGTAATTTTCCATTCTCATCAGCAAACTCTGCAGCTGTTTTGTAGGATTGTGCGATTAAAATGTTGTACACGATCTAAAGTGTGTTTTTCTCCTCCCTCTCTGTTTCAGTTCTATGCACCGTGGTGTGGTTACTGTAAGAAACTAGAGCCAGTATGGAACGACGTGGGAATGGAGCTGAAAAGCTCCGGGTCGCCGGTGCACGTGGGAAAGATGGATGCCACTGCATACTCTGGTTAGTAAACAATAAGGAACTTTAACGTTGTTAACGATGTCCTGTATGTAAAGGCCTAGTGCTGGTACAGATATAATAATCATGCATTGATTGACCTTAGTTATATTCCACTGTACTTTTAAAGGAATAGTTCAATGTTCAAGTGAATCTAAGTAGTTACTCGCTCCAGCTTAATGTTTTCTACAGTGACCTGAGAATCTATCAATTGGAAAAACATTTCAAAAATGTTTGTCACTTTTCCTTCGGGCTGATCTGTTTCTTGTCTGCGTTGCAGGGATGGCGTCGGAGTTCGGAGTCCGTGGTTACCCCACGATAAAACTGTGAGTGTCAACTTTTTAAAGTTCGATACAAATGATTTCTCTTAATCTGATTGTTTGAAGTGGAATTTTTGCAACAGGGTAATTAGTTTGACTGTTTAAATAATATATATATATTTTTTAAACTCTTTGTTTCAAGTCCCTGATGAACCTATCTCTGTGAAGTTAATTGTTGTTAATTATAACACTAATGATAAAACATTAGATTTACTGTACATAGTTTCAAACAGAGTAAATATAAGCAATTAACTAGAAATCTAAAGTACACATCACATCCTACTCATCAAATCGCACAATAAAAGCAGTTCTGACTTATGAGTCACTGTCGAGGTTGTACGTTTTTATTTAGGCTTTGTAATACATCACATTATATTGTATTGTGTTTTACTGCAGCTCTTACTCTGCCCCCTCTGCTCGTTTCCCTCAAGTGTCTTTACTTAACTCTGTATTGTGTTATTACGGAGATCCTTCTCCCCTCGAGGTTCGACCTGTTGAGATGCTCCTGAGTGACTTGATTCACGAGGGATTAAGGTGTTGTTGCTGTTTCCTGATGTCACACCTGAGTGACTCGTTGCGTTTGCACCTCATGAACTTTAATTTATTAAGCTCTGTCACTCTCAGGTGCTGTAATCGATGCATGTCTGTGGTGATAAACGGCTAAAATATCAGCTTAAGCAAATTAAACATACATTCTCCTGATAATCAGGTTTGACTTTTCACAGTCGTGTCTCACCTTCATTTATCTTGTGATTCATGGATCATCAATTGAAGTCTGTGTAATTTCTTTCTCCAACTGTGAACTCTCCGTTAATCCTCCTCCTGTAACTTATTACAAATAGTTTCTTGAGGCGCGAGTGACGTTGCTTCTTGTGAAATGAATGAATTTAGGTGGAGGCCATCTGCTCGACAGCGAAGCTCATGTTGACTTTAGAGAAATGATCATTTCACTCGACACCTACAGAGCTGGCTCCATATATCTGAAGCACAATCATTTGTCTTCACGCTGCCATAATGGGCTCCCCCCCCCTTCCCCGTTTGGTTTCATCATGTTCATTTGGGAAACTGCCACAGGATCACGGCAGGGTTCATAACATTAAACCAAGCAAGTGATGAAAGATCCATCGGAGGGAGTGAGATGCCTCCCCCGGTGAGAGAGGGGGACTTGATTTAGAGTTGTGTTTCCCCCTGAGTTCATAAAACCCTGTGGGCTGATGCAACCTTCGAAACATGAATGCATTCTGCTTGTTGTAGAGGAGCTCGACTGCGGCACTTTCCTCAGCTGGATCTCATTTAGAGAAAGTCGTTAGTTTTTCTGTTTTTGTTTTTATTCATTTGAGCTGTAACTTGTTAGATGAAGTTGAAAACCACTTTTTCTTTATGGATTTGATGTTTCAACAGAACGTCTTGTAACAGACATCTTGTCATAGCTCTGCTCACATGTCAAGGACGACAAGTTCTGTCTTTAGTGGGCTGAAACTAGTGATTATTCACATTATTAATTCATCTGTCAATAACATTTGTTATCTACAAATGTTTAAAATGTCTCTTAAATGAAGAGCCGACTAATGAAGGTGTTTTGGGGAAGATACTGAAGATGTTGAATTAAGGAAATAATTTTTTTTATATAAAGCATAACATTGTATATTTGTTAAAATAAGTTTTCATATTGGGAGAACAGAAACGCATACAGCAATATGTCTGAAAGGCCAACTGATATATTGATCGATAGTCACTTTGCAATGATAAATCCAGAAGCCACTTCAATATACTAGAAGAAGTTTCAATTTGTGCTGCAGCATGCAGATCCTATTAATCCTCACACCCAACCTGCCTGATGCCTTTCAGGCTGGTGTTGGTGTGGGGAAAGTTTGCTTAGCGTGCCCAAGGCCTCTTAATACCGGCTGAACACGGTTTAAATGCCACAGCCTGTGAGACCACATCTGCAGAGAACCGTTGGGATGTGGTGGAACCTGAAACTCACCGCATGAATGTGCAGCTGACAAATGAGCGAGAGTCTCTAAGGAACGAGTCCAGCACCTCGTTAAATCCAAGCTACGAATAATTCAGGTTGTTCTGGTGGAAGTGGGATCCTACCCAGAGTCGGGAACTAGGAAAGTGGCCACTTGGTTGTATATAAATCAGTAAATATTCGTCTTTGAGAAGCAGGAAGCTTCAAGTGTTTGCCCGATTAAACGTTTAATCAAACGATAAATCCCTCATCAATCTGCAGGATAAAGCTGCAGAGAAAAGTAAATGGTACAGAATGAGTTTACTGTGAAATCATCAGCCTCTCTCTCTCTTGTTTTCCTCCCGTCTCAGGTTAAAGGGCGATCTCGCCTACAACTACAAGGGACCAAGGACAAAAGATGACATTGTGGAGTTTGCGAACAGGGTGTCGGGGTAAGTCACACTTCAGCTCAGCCTCCACTTCAAACAGAAAGGACACGACACACGCCAAATTAGTGGAACTTCCCCCATTTCCCAGGAAGACGTCTCTTTGAGACGCGTCCAAGTGAGCTGTATTGATGCCGGCCATATTTGTTTCATAGCTCAGTGGATTTCTGCCTCTGATGCTCCAGTTTAAGCCACTGTATCAACTGAGCCCGACAGATTTCCTCCTCCTTGAGGGAAATCAAGCTCGATCCGTGACAGAGGGGTTGTTCAGAAGCTTGGCTCTGAGCACAGGCTCCAGGTCCAGGGATGCAAGGTTGCGGAATCCCCACTGGGGGGCGCCAGCAGCACACAAATGGACTGCACACACTAGTTATGACATTTACTGTACAACTTGTGTGCTATCTTTTACTTTTAATTTGAAAAGTAAATTAATACAAACTAACCTTTTGTGGATTTAATTCCTCCAGGCCGGCCGTGCGACCACTTCCCAGCAAGCAGATGTTTGAGCACATGATGAAACGACATGATGTGCTCTTCTTGTACGTCGGGGGGGAGTCCCCCCTCAAAGTGAGCAGCACCTACACCACGCAGACACGTTTCATTACGGCTCTTTTATCCTAAGCACCTGAACGTCTTCAGAGCACCCCTCACTTTTAAAACTGTGTATTGATTGAGAGATAAAAGCGCTGCGCTTGTAACGTATTTCAAAAGAAAGAGTGTCTCACGTCCTCGCAGTGACTCGGCTTTTACAACTGTTGAGACAGTGATTTATTGGAAGTCGTTGTGTAATTGCTGAACGACCTGTTTGCCCTTGCAGGAGAAGTACAACGATGTCGCCTCTGAGCTCATTGTCTACACTTATTTCTTCTCCGCCTCAGAGGAAGTCCTGCCGGAGGTAAAACAGCTTCCTCTTAGAAAAGATGTTGAAATTATTTTATGGAGAGTTGCATGTTTTTGTCATCATTTTTAATCTGTTGAATTAAAACACATTGAAACTGTGACACTGATTCATTGAACTTGGTTTTAAATGGTTATTTTTATTTTTTCACCAGTCGGTAAAATTGCCAGAGCTTCCTACTGTTGTGGTCTTTAAGGACGGAGCCCACTTCACCTATGATGGTGAGTATTCTGCCGAGATGTTCCAATAACGTTTTCCCAGATACAGATTCTGATACCTGGACGTGGTGTCAGGGCTGATACACTGTTGTATGCTACCAACCCTGTAAGGAAGTGATGATCGCTGCCATTGCGTCACACTAGTGTTGCAATTTGCCACATGTGCGACCCCTCCTTCTACCTGTGTGACTTTCTAGTGTGAGATGTTGCCAAAGATAAAATGTCAGCAATCACTTCTTCTTCTCACCTGCTCTAAAAACCCAACTTACCAGTGGCATGACAGAGCAACTGCTGGGAAAAGAGAATTGCAGTTTTATCTGGGTTTTCAGAAGTATTCATTTCTGATGCTTGTATTGAAACATCTTTAATATTGTGTGCTGTTATTTTCTAGGTGTTTTTCTCCCAATTATTCTGGCATACAAGTTAGTTTCTGTGGCCAGCAGGGTGCAATACCATCCACTGTTTCCTCCGTCTCTTCTCCTGTAACTGGAGCTTTGTTACTTCAGTTTTCCCATCCCCGCTGCTCGTCTTTCATCTCCCTCACCACACAGAGTTGTGGTGTGCCTGGCCCATTATAAAGCACACAGGGCTCTGCCCACTATTGTGTGTGCGGTGAGTCCAGGGATGTTGTGGTGGTTTGTCTTTGGGCGGACTCGCATAGCAACCCAGGGTGGATGGACTGGCCAAGCGTGGGCGTGATAGACCGCAGTTAAGTCCAGAGAACCCAGCGTAGAGCCGGAGCTGTTTATAGAGCCAGACAAAGCCAAGAAAGGAATCCCTGAAGCAGCCGTCAAGCATTATCCAAAAAATCACTTTTGACACATGAGGTTTAGAGGAGCAACTTCTCCTCTGTTGTCCAATTCAAAGCTCTTCACCGCAACAACGTGAGTTCACCACATTGCTCCATGAGGTCTTGTATGGTGCTGCCGCTGAGGGCCTGAGACGGGAGGCGGAAGCGGAAGTGAAGAGCGTCGAGGCACAGTGCCAACACGAAGGGCCCCCAGTAATGGCTGTTGTGTAGGTTTGGAGCCCGTTGTAGAACCTGAAGAACAAAATGAATCTCCCCCGCCGCCTCCCAGTTCACCTCTGTCTGGTCCACCTGGCCATTACGGAAGGCGGGCTTCCTGTGCCAGAACTGCAGCAGGCGAGGCTCTCCACAGTGGACCTTAATGACAAAAACTCCGCTCTCTGCCGAGTCCTCCAGGACCCTGACACGGAGGATGTGGTAAATGTCTTGCATTGCCATGGTGACTGCGTATTAAGCCTGTCAAGGACTGAGGAGAGGAGCAGCGCGGGGAGATGACACGGCTGTGCCCTTCCTCACAGGCTGGATTTCTCCTTTCCCTTTCAAGCCCCTAGAAATCTGAGAAGCAAAGCACTTATGTGGAATTGTAGGCAAAAAAAATAATCGGACTGGAGCTCATTAAGCTCTTACCTCCAATGATGGGATAAGAAATGTGTCCACTCTGCGTCAGAGACAGTAGTCCGACTTCCTTTTACACCATCTGTGGTCTGCAGCCTCTGGCTTCTGTCCAGCTGTGCTGTGCCTCGTTTGTCAGATGACTGGTCTCAGTGAAAATCCACTGTCTGGATGTTGGATTAGGAAATGAGTAAAGCTTAGGCACCTTATGTGGTGTTTTTCATTACACTCCCTTTGCATGATGTTCTATCTTAGAAACCTTTTATCCAATGCTCGTTGGCTGAACGCCTGAACGCATTTGCATCTGTGCTCAATGAGACAGTATTATGACACACTGATGTTTTATACTTCATATACATATAACGTTAATATTGTTTTTATCTCCCAGCGTCTGATGCTGGCAGTTCACAGAATATAAGCAACTTTTATCCCCTACCCCAGTGTGTCTGTTTTTTATTTTGAGAAGACGCAAATTCAAAATACTATATATTTCCTGTAGTTTACTGAATATATGTTTATATATTCAGCATTTATTTATTGCTCCTCATGTTCAGATGTGTGTTGTGTATTTCAAAGACTTCCTGCCACCGATCAAAGCCCCACTGTCCAAATCCGGCCTCCTCACTTTGTGTAAAATGATATTTGACATATTGTTGTTCAGCTTTGATTGGTTTAGTGCACATCACAAACACAGGCATTCCTTCTGAAGAGCGCTGTTAAAATATGGTACAGAGCACAGACTCATACATATTTAATTCTAAAATCCTCAGTTTCATATTGCTACACAGGTCTGCACTGTTATTGTGCTTCCAGAGCCAAGATCTTTTTGATCACTGTGTGTGCGGCGAATGCTACTGAGCCACGTGTGTGTGCTGCAAGAAAAACAGAGAAATAATTAGGGTGAAAGTCAGAGTACACAATATGCTACTTGCAAATGCTCCAGTCGCCAACAGAGCTGCCTTCAAACATGTTTTCCGGGTGTTACTACACAGAAGTTAAAAGAGAGCCTCATGAGGTGGTTGTGTTTCGGTGGTTCCTGGTTTGGCCTTGACTCTCCTTGTATGGAAACATATGGCAGGCAGCTGTGAGGCAGAACTGTTTTGCATCGGTGAATTGGAAGCCGTTAAGTGACGGGCCAATAAACAGGCCACGTTTGTGATGACAAGATGTGATCACACTTTAAGAAGGTGATGACACAGAGGTGACATTTAGTGACGGCACACTCGGTGTTCACGGTTATCTGAATCGGCAAAGACGACCAGGTCAGCGTGACACAAGGGGATGAAAGACAGAGACTAGTCACAAGTGTTATTTATTGTTATTCACACACTGTACCTCGGTATAAGTCAGTTAGCCAGTTGGTTGTGTTTGTATTGGTCATGTGTGATGGATTATTCTTGTTTGTTGTGTTACGTGAATAAACCTTTCATACGGGTCAGGTCGACTTTTATCGGCAGTGGCAGAAACCAAACCTCTTTCTTCGACGCAGTAATTGAAGGGACATGAGATCGTGTCTCCTTTTCTGGGCTCTCCATTTCTGTTTAATACATCGATCTACCTGTGGGGACTTGCAATGTTTGAGTTAACTTTGATGAAGGCGCCCCCCCCCCCCCACCCATCCCTCTCTCCCTCTCCTACGTTTCGCCCTCTTTTCTTTGTTTCTTCTCCGTTTCTCACCGTCTCCGAGGTCTCCTGTGCCATTAACCTTCATCCGTGAAACCTGTCGGAGCTGCCTCCTCCCTCCCGCTCAAAACTCTTGACACTGGATCATCCGCAGTCCACCCACTGTCTGTTTGTTCTCCCCCCCTCCTCCTGCCCCTCATCCTTCTCCCTCGCCTCCTGCTGCGTGAACTCAGCGCTGACAGGCTCCTGTTGGGCTGCGTGGAGTTTGCGAGCCCGGCGCCCAGGAAGGGAGCAGCTCTAATTTGTTTCAAGGTGAAGCAGGATCAGTCGGTTGCAGAGGTTCATCAGGCTGTAGCATCCCAGTATGGGGCCTTCAGCTCTCTCTCGCTTGCTTCTGGGGGGACAGCGTGTCGGGGCAGCTGCACGCTGTCTATAAAGCAAGAACATCTGTGGAAAGAACGCTCTGGAATGTCTAGCAGATTTACTGAGTCAGCAGCCTTAACAACTCCACTGCTCTGCCTCACTCTGCAGCAGCAGCAGACTGGAGAAATAGATTGCATTGCATTAAGGTCATTTTGATTTTAATACTACTATAAGCTCACGACCTTGGGGTTTTAAAAAGTGTGTTCCAGGTTGTCATGTTTGGTGTAATGCTCTCGGCTCCTCCCGGTCCCTGCAGCCTAAGAACCATGTAAAAGGCATCAGTGTTCTTGTAATTACTGTAATAGTAGCAGAAAGGTCATGATAACTTATTAACATGTCATAATGAGGTCTCGGCTACATTTGACATCAATTATGATCCTCCTGTAGCCTCTCTCAGCCGGAGAAGCACAGAGTTGTTTCAGCAGCTTCTCCACACCCTGTTTATCTCCCTCCGGGGAGCGACTCCGGTTCCCGTTTGCATTCTGCCTCCAGATGTTAGGGGAGCAACAACATGTGGTTCACATTCAGGAAACAATCCGTTATTTTACCAGGGCTTTATTTTTTATTTATTTCTCGCACGTTGTTTTGTGTTTTTGTTTTTTTTTCTCTTCCTGATGCGTCTGTTGAATTATGCATTTGCTCTAAATGTGCA
Organism: Pleuronectes platessa; assembly: GCF_947347685.1. Lineage (NCBI taxonomy): Eukaryota > Metazoa > Chordata > Actinopteri > Pleuronectiformes > Pleuronectidae > Pleuronectes > Pleuronectes platessa. Next base: position 17,117,886 of record NC_070645.1, read on the forward strand.
AAAAATCTGCCAAAACTGTGCCCTGAGAGTGAATGTACGTCCTCGCAGAGAGTAATTTACAAACCATAATGCACCTTTTTGAAGACGGGTGCATTGTGGTACCAGAAAACACAGAATCTACTGTGTATGGAAATTACTTACTTTAGTTTTTTGACATTCTTTAAAACCAGCTACTTGATAAATAACCTCCCTGGTTGCTTACTGCAGAAGCATCCTAAAATAAGCTGACCTCTGTTTGTGGATGCTCAGCTTGTGTCCCATTCTTTATCCCCCAGAGAACATACAGGTGCTAACCGCTGTGATAGTTTTACAGTCCATCAATACACTGCTGTGCGTTGCTTTTAATATAGACGGGCTGTGTGCTGAATGTCGATTGCCATTGGTTTTGTGCTCCTCCTGAAAGATTCCTTCTCTTCCCGTGTTGCAGAGTACGAGGACGGTAGTTTGTCATCCTGGGTGAACAAGGAGCGCTTCCAAGGGTACCTGCAGATCGATGGCTTCACGCTCTATGAGCTTGGAGAAACAGGTGGCGTATGCATCATATTGTCATCCATGATGTGTTCTTTTCTGCCGAACTTGCATTTTCCTTTTTTGTGTTATTTCTTTGGGTTTTTCATTGTGATAGCTTCATCCAGCCCATTCCCATCATTTTTCTTTCATAATGCATTCCCTAATATTTACCCTCCCAGTCCCAAATATCCTGTCTACCTCTTTGTCACTTCATAATAACGACCAAACATTTTACCTCATGGGCCTCTTTGCTGAGCACTTCCCCTCATAACACCTCCAACAACTTTACATTCCTAACTAGCACTTCCTCTGTTTCCTACTGAGCAGATCACCACAGTATTTACTTCAAGGTCTCTTACTGTAGAGAAGCTTTAGTATTGTACGTCCATCAGATGAGTTAATGTAATGTGCATTGGGGCTTTGATAGAAAAGCCTTTTCATTCCCCTGTAGACGGGCCGTGTTACTCTACTGGCTCAGATGTACGTGCACTTTTCCTCCCACAGGAAATTTAAGCTCGAGCCTGAAATACAAACTGTCTCTTAAACAGCAGTAAATTGATGCAGTGTGCACAGAAGCTTCTCTTTCTAATGCTGGCTGCAGTGTTTTACCTCTTTATGAGCAGTTTAGTGAGATCAGTGATGCTCGACGGTTGGATATTGCTTACATTCGTCGCTGCTTACATTCAGGTTTAACCCGTTTATGCCAAATCCACTGCAGAGTGTGGGTAGCTGTGAATATAAAATAGTCGGTAAAGCATCTTAATTGAGTCTGACTGATTAAAGACGACAGAGTCTGAGGCTTCGGTCTGTCGAAATGACTCGGTAGAGTTTCGATCAAAGTGACTTTGTGAAAACAGTGTTAGACTCGTCTCTACGGGCTTTTCAATCAAGTATCAGATTTCATTCACTTGGGGACGTTAATGCTGTAAAAGCCCCATCACACACATTTGAAGTCTTTCTAACCATGTTTATGTATGTGGAGATAAATAGTGAAGGATTTGCAGCAAATTGAAAGAGGAACGTATAAAAGTTTTGCTTACATTATTTTCCATAGGGACAGAGTATGGAGCAGAGTATGCATGAACAGACACATAAATAAATAGTCATCCAACAAATTCAGCTGGATAAACATTATATGAAGAGAAAATGAGACTGGTTTATGAATATGATTGAGCAGATTTCAGTAAATATATTATGTGCAGGTTGTTCGATGGATACTAATGATGATAAAGGAGAAAAGGTAATGGAAAATGGTCAATAAAAGCATTTTCAGAAGCAAATTCATAAGATTATGTCAATTAAGAGTTAGTTAATAGTCATGTAAATGTCAATTAAAGCATGTATGATGGTTTTTCTGAAACTCAAACATGAATAGAATTCCTTAAATGATAGAAGAAGCAGGATTACAATATCTTCCTGTCACTTCTCTCAAAATTAAAGTTGGTATCAAGGAAGTGTGGAATTAAATCTATATCCTTAACATTGTCGGGCCAATGATGAGAATCACACGCTTATTTGGATATAACTACTGGAAATTAGCAGACTTCCGCGTTTTAATGCCAGTTAGACTTTCCTTTATGGTAAACAGCTGATAGGGCTTATCAGACTTTACCTTGGAAATATCTGCGTCATTTACATAGAATGGAAGTCGTTTTATTCCTATAACCTATTTACTAAGCATAAAAAACAATTGGTCCCAAAATGTAGCCCTGAGGCACTTCAATACAAAAACATTGGCAGTTAGAAGTAGAAGTTGAACCACTTTAAGACGGATAAACTAACCCGGTCGTGAAATGTACTGAGGTTGTAACAAAGGCTGCAGACAGGTCTAATCGCATGAGGTCTTTATTGCTCTCGCTCTTTTAAAATTCTGTGTCTAGGCCAGTTTTTTTTTAAATCATCAGGGACACCAGCGGACGATAGTGACAGTTTAATTACAGTGAGAAACCAGAGGGCGATGGCATCTAATACGCTGGGGATGAATTTAGGAGGTTTAATATCTGCAGATGATCGTTTGAGGTGAGACATAATGTCTATAAATGTGATTTGGGAAAGTTATGATTGGGACAAGGGGCATAAGGTGAAGAAGTGGAACCTTGATCTTTGATAAAAATCTCCCCTTTTACTTTCTAAATTAAAAAGTTTAAAATCTTAGTCAATAGAGGATCCACGCTGATTAAATATGACAGGGTTTATAAGACGATCAATAGAATAAAAAATGCCTGAGGTGCTGTGCCTTTTAGACTTCAGAGGAAAACGAATATTACAATTTCTTTGCATTTTTAACCTCGGTCATTGTCGGAGGTCGTCAGGTCCTTCGTTTGATGATTGAACAACTGGACCTTGTGTCTCTCTCCTCCGATGCTCTACTCTCCCTGCATCCTTGTAAATTGTATTACATCTCTTCACAAAAGCTAATAGCTCCTTCTTTAAGCTATTACCAGAAGAAGTTGAGCTTCGAGGCTTACAGGCATAAAGCTCAGGGACACTCAGTGATTCAGAAAAGCGTCTTGAGGTTAAACCAAGAAGCAAGATCTTCAGTCTGATCCTGGTCCAAGACCGGGAGTGAGTCCTGAACACCTTCTTTTTTTTAAATGAGTATTTTCAACCTTAAATTGTCATTTTCCCCCAAAACATCGAAAAAAATGTGCATCTCTACAGGCTCTTTTCCCATGAAGAGGCACCGTAGTTAAACATTTTTAGAAAGTAAACTATAAATAAAAAAAATTCACTTCATTCCCATTAACCACAGAGGTATGCAACCCTGTTGAGGAACATATTGCCCATCCTAGAAGTTCTAATCCTTTCAAGGATTAACTGCATCTTCCTTTTCCACTCGTGCCCTTTAAATGAATGTAAAACATTTTCCCTTCATGATGCCAAGCTGTCGTCTGTCTTCACCTAACATTAACCTTTCTATATAACCACCATGAGTGACCACCAGGGGGCAGACTGGCACTCCCAACCGAGCAACAAGGGGTTTCTTGCCTCCAATCATGCAAGTCTGAACAACAGACCTTTTTAAGTTGTGCAAGTTTTTTTGTTTTTATTTAAGTGGCCCTATTTGTCATGTCGTGGCTGTGGGCTTTGTGTGGCACCGAAATAGCTCCTCTACCAGAAAGTGACCACTTGTTCCTGTTCAGCCAAGTTGAAAAGCCGAAGCGAGTTCAATGTTTGAGTGATGAAAGAATAAAGAGCTCTCTGCGCCTCCTCCTTTCTCCCGCCCCCCCCCTCTGTCGAGAGGTGCTGCGTCTCCTCCGGATTCTCTTATCTGCCTCCCATTGTCGTCTCGCCCTCTTTTTGTGCGTGTGATTGTGATTTGTAATCCCTGTCTGCTCACCCCAGGCAAATTGGTGGCGATCGCGGTCATCGATGAGAAGGACCCCACAGAGGAGAGTGGCAGGTACAAAGAGCACTGAAATTAAAAGGGCCTGGCTCCTTGTAGATTACTCCCATACACTCCCACACCCGCCACAATAGTTGTACTTAAGTGCACGGCTTTCAGATAAAGATAAGACGCGCCGTCATTGTTTGGATCTTCCCACAAATTGCAGCCCCCGGCTAAAAAAAAGGTTTGACTCCGACTCGTGTGGTATTTCACTGTCTTCTCATTTGCTTTCAGATTAAAGGGCTTGATTCAGAGGGTGGCGAAGGAGTACAGAGAGCATTTTAACAGGTAAGGCATGGATACGTGATGAGGTCAAAGATGAATATCCAATTTATACATTTATTCCGGGATGCTGCGCCCGCTGGGGAGCACTGCCTGTCTGTTCTCAAGCAGGTTTCATGCCTTTGTCGGGGCACGTCTGTTTTTGTTGAGGTTCAGTTGAAAGGTAATTATGCAGAATGTCAGCTTCCAAATATAGGTGTTCTTTTCAGCTGTCAGTCAAAAAGTCAGCCCGGCTTGTATTAATGCATAATTTTCTGTTTTCTCCCGCTTCAGTCGTGCAATAACAATCGGAGATGAGATGTTTATGTTGCGCAGCGTCTTGTTCGACCTGCTCTTTTGCGGGAGAGGACCTGATTTGACAAGGCGCCAAGTGGAAATGCATTTAGATTATTTTCAGAACTATGGCGCTGCTATTTTTCGCTACCGGCTGACATTTAAGGGACAAAGAGATGATGTGAGTGGTCCCGATGATTTAGTGAACACAGTCCTTCAGCGAGAGAAGCCAGTGTAAAGCAAACGTGTGCTCTGCTTAGGTGGCTTGAATTCAAATCACATCCCAGGTTGCTGCTCTGAAGGGGACCCACATCCCTGATCATCAACAGAAGCCCCCCCCACCCCCATAAACATTAATACAAAAGAATATGTCACATTCTCCTCATTGCATTGAGCTTAAATTCCTTGCAGTTCCCCGTCAGTGACCATTTTGGTTCATCTGATAAATTTCTGTCTCTCAAACTGCGATGATCAAAGCGTTTTCTTCCTCTGCAGGCGTCCCCCCCCATTAGGACTGATTGAATCACACAGATCCCTATCATCAATTAGGCGACTCTCCGTCACACTACACCCGTCCTGTTTTCCTTACTTTCTTTTTCTTTTTTTTTTAAAGACGTTTGAGTTTGAGATCCCCGCTGAGATCAGAGCCGCCTGCAGTTTTCTGACACACCTAAACGGTACTTAAAATTACAAGTCCCCGACTCGGCTGTCGCCCCCGGTGGTGGGCGGAGTCAGCGCAGTCTGACAGATTACAGGTGGTGACTGACATTTGAATGAGCCGACGCCGTTTTGATGCGTTTTGATGCGTACGTGTGAGAAAGTCCGATTTGTCAGTTGGTGGGTGTGAACTAGTCGTTACTTCACATACGTGTGAACGCACAGACGGTTGGTTCAAGACTGGACATGAATCCATATCGGGGATGAACCCGTCAGCTGCGTCGTCATGAACTGAACTTTTAGACTCACAACTTTTTCTGCACTTGAGTCATTCCTGACTCGAAGCAGCGAGTACAGGAGCAGCATTTTTTAACGATTCAAACAACGTAAAGCTGCAGTAATTAATAGTTTTATATCAGCGATAGATCAAATGACTGTAGACATTTCCAGACAGCAACCCTTAATGACAATTCAGTTAATAGCAAATCGACACCACTGCCCACCCTCCTCCCTTAAAGCGTTGTCTTACCAAGTTGAGATCGTCTGTGGCATCTTCTACGTGTGTGGCACAAATTTTTCATAATTTCCCTTGATCTCTACAGAGAATCAGCTTATTGTTTTGATCAAATGGCCTCACACTAACTTTGATCATTGTTTAATCTGCTCAGCAACACATGACAAAGTTAGACAACAGCTGCAGAACATAGAGAAGTTGTTGGATCAAAATAGAGCTGAGTAAAGAGTTTATATAAACTGAATAGGGTTAACGAAGGGTTAAATGAATCGGGCACCTACTCATTTCCACGAGGAACATTTTAATGCATCGACAAAATCGCCTCTTTTGCAAAATCTGCGAGCAACAGAGAGAAAAATGTGGTGCACATTCTTTCCGTCAGTTTCTACTGTTGCTGTCAAACTGAGCCGAGCAGCCAAGGAAGTGGGAGGATGGATTTATGGGAGAGTTGTAGAATGGGCAAAGTATTAATATTAAAGTAAAATGGATTTTTTTTTTTTCCATCATAGTTGGTTTGCCTCAGTCTCATATCCCCCTCCATCACTTTTGGCATGTTTGATAATTTTCCAACTAATTCTGATCCATAACTCACAGAGCCGCCGTCTTCAGAGTGAAAGTTACAAGCTGACTTCTTGATGAACTTCATTCCCAGTCTGCGCCTCTGTTGTCTGCATTCATAAAGCAATCCTCTAGTCTACCGCCGACAAAATTGATATCTCATGACAGCGAATTAATACAGATTTATAATAGAGTTCAGACTCGTCATTGAAATGAGCACCGGCTCTGCTCTTTAGCACCCGGGGGACAGATGCTGCTCTGATTCAATATGATATGTTCTGTATGTAGAGGCCCCTGTAATCAGTTATTCAGAGGAAGTCACTGACATCCCTCAACTTGTGTAACCCCCTCCTCCTCGTCAGTCTTTCCCACAGTGCACTCCTCTCAGACACTGTGAAGTACAATGAGATATATATAAATTGAATTCCTCCTCCTGCCTTATCGTTTATATAAATCACCTGAGACCTTTTTTTCCTCTGCTGGAAAAGATGAGGAGAAACCGGAGAGACGGAATGTGAAGGAGCTTTGGGGGATAGACAAAAGTGATCCCAGGCTTTCCCACGGCGAGCACACATGATTTCCATTCAGCGCGGTTTCATATTTGTGTCCTATTGTACCGAGTTTTTTTTTGTGTCCCAGTTTGTTCTAGGTTATGCAGTCCACAGAGACGAGAACGGGGGGGGATGCTCATTTTACTGTGTTGTTTTTTGATGCACCGTTTCTCTTTCTCATGCCACTGATTTGTCTCACACCTCCAGAGACTTCCAGTTTGGCCACATGGACGGGAATGACTACATTAACAGCCTCATTATGGGGTAAGTGTCTCATATCCAGCCTCTCCTCTCTCTCTCTCCTCTCATGTCATACTCCTGCCTCATGTTACCTTCTGTCTGCGCTGACTTGTAACGCCTGCCTCCGCCATTAAAGAGGCTCTCTTGTTGAGAAGTCAATTAGCCGGGCCGACTGTCATTTCTCTTTTAGTGCTCTTGGCATCACACACAAACACACAGAGACACTCATTTGAAGAAAAAAAACACAAACGTCTTGCAAATCTGCTCGTGTGAGGGGAGGGATAGAGAGGAATATAGGGGGAGTTTGCAGATAAGGCTGTGCATGGATTGAATCTACAGCGGTTGTGTGTTTTTTAATAGCTTTCCAAAGAGCAGCACTAATGATTCAGCAAGACTCCGCTGCAGTAGCCTCACGCCCAGGCTGAGGCCGACTGCTGGGGTGTGTACTCGGAGGCGCCCTGCTCCCGACATCCCACACTCCTTAATTAGACAGAACCCCGCTAGTGCTACAGGCCAGCAGGGCTGTGGCGGTCGGCATGTCTGCTTTGTGTCTACCGACGCACAATGTGTAATTACGCGTCTTTTGTATAATGTTGTGTTTGTGTTGGTGTGACAATCTGGGAGGGTAATAGACCGCCGCAGGATGTTGTTTTAATTTGAGCATGTTATTGTTTGTGTGAGGGAGATTATGGCAGACTTGGCCTCCTAAGTTCTGGTGTAATTAAAAGCGAGTGAGAACAGTGGAAGTCAGATCCTGGAAAACTGCATTGGACGGATGAACTCCTGGTGCACGGCTGAAACGAGACAGGCGGTGTTTATATGTAAAGTTGAAAGGGATGATTAGCCTTCCTAATTTTGTATGAGTACATACAATATGTATCTCGCCGGGTTGTACAGGACTGAATTTGGCCGCTGCAGCACAGGATTAATTGCCCTCCTTTGAGGAATGAAATCCTGGCCTGTCAATGTCCACTAATCCTTTCCCTTAGGACGACCATGGAAATAAATCTGATGGCTTGTTATCCCTCTTTCTGTCATCACAGCGATTACTGTGTTCTGGCAGCGGTCTGTCTGGCGTAAGGCTGCCCCTGCTTACACCAGAGGCACATAGACACACACACACACACACACACACACACAACAAACGCACACAAACAACATGAGCACCACTCTTAAGTCCAAGGCTGCCTCCTGTTTAAACGTAGGATTAGAGCTAACCCCTGATAGAGAATCCATTGTGCACTGTGAGAAAGTAAAAGTAATGTGAGGTGACTGGAAAGTTTGTGTGCGGAGGAAGACCTGAGTCACGGAAGGTCAACGACCACAAACATTAATTACAAAACTAGCTCATTTCATTTATTCACTGGCTTTTCGTGGAAGCTCTAATAATTTTACTGTGGAATCATTTTCACTACACAACAAATAAGTTCCAAAGTCGATTGTTTTTTTTTTTGTGTTTTAGGAAAAAATAACCAGGGTCTGATAGTTTTATCTTACCTACCTTATTACTTGGAAAGGTTTACGTGCTCTAATTTACAAACTTGCAAAGCTTAGGTGTCTTGATCGCCCCCTGGTGGCTGGCTTCAGTATAGGTCATTAACACCACCTCCTTCATGTTAGTGACATTCGTTTTTTAATATTCCTTAAAATGTGGTTTTAATGACTTACTTGATGTTATTAAACGTGGTCAAACATCATGATTGACAGCTGAGACCATACTTTGGCTCCACCCCCTAATCGCTACTGACTCTAATGTCCAAAATGGCGGCGTTCCTATCCAGGGGTTTTTCTTGGCTTCATTTCTTTATAGTGTGAGGAAGTGGAGAATGATGCATGGTCCAATCTTTATATACAGTTTATGATCCAGCCACGTTCGTGTCTGTATGGCAGCTGTTTCCATCTAAGTTATGAAATGTGAGCCTTCTGCCAGCTGTAACTCTATAGAGTTCTGTATATGACCCTTCATTACGGCAAACCCACAGCAGTCTCCACTCACAGAGGTGAACAGGCTAATCCATATTTACTTCAAATGGATGCCATCTGGTCGGAGTAGGCTGAATGTCGGATGGACGCAGGCATTCGTAAAGTGTGTCTATATGCATGTGTGTGTGTGCGTTTATACACTGTGCGTTATTGCAACTCTCAGCTGGGCCGAGCAGCGAGGTGCAGTGTGGTTGCACTCCTGGTCTCAGCTGGGTGGCGGATCGGGACGGTGATGGATACGTGTGCGTGCGTGTGCAATTTGTCGCCGGGCTGAGTAGCACGGTGGGGATGTGAGGGCGCAGCTCGGTGATGGAGTGTCTGTGTGCCCGTGTGTGTATCAAAGCACCGGGATACTTTATCTAAGCCACGCTCCGGTGTTGTGCGTGACATGTGAAAGAGGGATTGCTTGTTTATGTGACCTTGTTTGTTATCTCGCTGAGGCTTGTCATTCCTCGGCTGATTTGTGGAAATTAGCGCGCTGCAGAGAGCTCACTGGATCACCGGGCCTCTGTGTGTGTGTTTTGTAGGTGTCTCAGCATGGATGCTGAATAGCTCTCCTCCGGACTCCTTGCGTATTCACTTGTCAGCTGTAATTTGTAAAGGTCTCTTTAGCCGTGACCGGCACAGACCCATAAAGCCCCTGAGTTGCACACTGTTTGCATAAAAGATAGAAGAAACGCCACTCTGAACCAGGCCAGGCAGCATCGCCTTCTCCTTTCTCCTCCTGGAAAAAAAACTGAAATCCTCTCTTTGAAAGAATGCCCATGGGAAAAGTTAGGTTGCTCTGAGCACAAAGGGTTTGTTTATCTCATTGTTGTCTTCTCTGTGTAACAATTTGTTCTTTAAAAAACCACTGTTTGTTAGCATCTAATGACGCTCTTTGATAATGTGCAAGGTGAAAGGAGGTTAAAAAGATTTAAAGCTCTGTTTCCTGTTGTTGTTCTTTTCCCAGCGAGGTGACGGTGCCCTCCGTTATAATCCTCAACACATCCAACGAGCAGTACTTCCTGCCCAGTGAGCCGATTGAGACCATGGAGCAGCTGGTCCAGTTCATCAGCAGCGTTCTGAACGGCTCTGCACAGGTCGAAATCCTCTCCTCTCACCTCCTCCCTGCTTTCTGTGCACACATTCAGCCCCCCCATCCCCTGGTGTTGTTCCATTGTAATCGCACCAGCGGTCTCCATTAATCAAGCATGTTACATTACATTTTAAATCCCCTGTTGAAGATGAAGATGTTTTCACCACATGAGGTATTTTTCCAATCTCCCTTTACATAGATTTTATATTACTGTCCCCTCCGAACAGATTATCTGCAATAATTCTGTCCTCTAAATCAAACACTGAGATTACTACATGACTCGGTATTATAGTGAGTGTGTAGACTAATCTGGAAAAGAGATGCCTTGGCTTCTCCGTGCCCTGCACCAGATGTATGAACCTATAAGCCAAACAGCCAGAGGTCCTGTCCTTGTTTTCCAGGAAAGGTCCGGGCTATTTTTTGCTCGGCAAAACAAACCTCCCACCGAATAAACAGCCACCGAAACCACCGTGCTCCTGCACTTCCAGTCCGGGCCAAAGTCTGGACAGTCTCACCTTTCTCACATCATGCTGCTCATGGCGAGAGGTGTCTGGAGGCTGCCTGTTGCTCCAGAGAGATGCACAGAATAAAGTGGGATAAATGCAACGGGTTGAATTCAAAGTACTGCAGATGGTGGAAAAACCGTTAAAGGTGCTGTCAGGTTCTTTGAGGGAGTTCTTTTTCTTGTTCTTTTCTTAAGGAATGTTAGGAGCTGGAGTTTTCCCCACACATTTTTGAGTTTTTTCCCATAACAGACAGAAAAAGCCTGAACAGGTAGAGAGATGACGTGTTTAGCCACGCATGAACCAGCCAGAGGAGGAAGGAGTTGACAGGCTGTGGCATTTCTCTAGCAGGTTTTTAAGGAGTAGCTATTTAAAAAAATATATATATATATTCTAACTATCTGCTCTTGTGGCACAAATGTCATCTTCACTTTTTTTTAAGTCCTTAGCTCTTTTGCAATCCCCCCAATCCTCCCCAAAAGACTCAAGCAGCATGCTATAAAAAGCACTAGTGAAGCTACTTATGCAGTCCGAGCACAGCCTGGGTCCGTGCAACAACTGCTTCCACAAAACTCATCTCCTGCCCTGCACCTTCAGCTCCTTCACCGACGTCCTGCTTGGTCAGAGCTCACTAATTGGCCATGCTGATGAATTAGCATCATGGCAGATCACTCATCGACTGTCCAGGTGCTTTTGCCACAAAATGAGCTCAGACTGAGCAGATCTGAAAACACCAGGTACTTCTGTGCAGGGAAGCGGTTAATGATATAATATTAAAAATGTCTGGGATGCACTGAACACATGACTGGACACCTGAGACTTAAATCACTTTGTTGACATGTTGACAGTTGTTTAGCTGTTTAGGGATTGTCCCCAACTAATTGAGGATGTCAAACAGAAGAATGGATGTAACCCCTGCATGTTCACTACATAGGTGGTGAATATAAAGTTGGGGTCGACTTGAAATAGCAGCTCCTCTGTCTCCATTAAACGATCTGTCTCCCTGCAGGCAAATGGAGGTGACGGCTTCATTCAGAGGATCAAGCGTGTGGCCTTCGACGCCAGATCCACCATTATGGTAAGTCCATGAGAAATTCACAGTTCACGAGGGCAATCTACATGAAGTTGGAGTCACCAGTAGATCATATATATGTGTATATAAATATTTAGTTTGTATTTTAAGTGCACATCAACAAAACATAAATACAGAAATCAATCTGAATCTTATGTTATTATATACAAGCTGATGTGGTTCTGTTGCTGCTTAGGAGCAACACACTAAGCTCTAACACTTTTATATAGAGGGAGATGTGGGACTACACCTGGCAACCTGCTTTTCAATTCTCATGGTACTTAAAGCTCTGTTTTGTTCTCCACCACCTCCTTCCGGGAATATCTGGCTTTTTAGCTGCTAAATTCTCCACGTGTTAACTTTGAATGGGCCTCAATGTACTGGGCTTTAGCTTTAAAACATGGAACCACATGGGAATGTGCAGCCTGTAAAACCAAACAATGAGACCAGCCACACATGCATGTTTTGCAGAGGTGAGAGAGAAACTGTTCAGTTTGCTGATGATTCTCTTCGGCTCTATCATCGCTGACCTACTACCGAGCCGCGATGAAATACACGTCTCTCTTAACCTCCTGTTATGAAACCATTTGTTATTACGACACTGCTGAACCACCTCGCCATGCCTCACCTTGACTGTGTTTGCAATTTAGGGTAAATACTATACGTGTGCAACCTGCTCCCGACAGAACAAATGCCTGAGCGCCCTGCACGTCCCCCCCGGGAGACAAACAGCATCCGGAGAGAGTGGACTCGGTGTGCGAGTGAGAATATGCAGTGCAGGCAGTAAACACAGTGTGAGGGCAGAGAGCCGGGCGTCGGGGCAGGAGACGGTGGAGCGATGAGGGGGGGGGGGGGGGAGGAGGAGAGGGGGTCAGGAGGCTGATGCTGTTTTTCCTCCCACTTTTACTCTAAGTAGCTGGTTCTTTTTGGAAGAACTGGTGTTTACTTTACCACGGGTGTGCTAGGAATGTAAATACAGCTGAGTTGTAATGCAGCTCAGTTGGCACAGATGCCCTGTAACCACCGGGTGTAGCTCCACCCTGCTCTTAACAATGTCCTTTATGGAGACGTTGAGAACTCCTGAAGGAGAATTACTGATTTTACAGAGACATGGAAGGTGAAGTGAAATCTGGTTCTTCACCCCGAAATACTTTTATTGAAGTTTAAATAATTTTTTCTGTCGGATCAGGGTTTGACAGTAGAAGAATAGCACTTGTGTGTGTATAGATAGGATTTCAATGAATTTCCTATTTGCATCCATGTGACTGTCTTGTACCTGAAAGAGAGAGCAGATGCTATTCTCTCTAAATTTAGCGAGCATGAGAGCATCGCCACTGTGACACCAGACAGAGCAGAGAGGCAGCAGCCATCACCTCGCCCCCGGAGAGCCCAATCTAAATGCACATCTGACAGGCGCATGACGGAGCAGCCACATTAGGCGCAATGGCTCATAGCCAGCTGTGTTAGCATAGCATCCCCATCTCCACCTCATCTAGCTTCGCAGAGCACCAGCAATTACCATCCCTCTTGCAGTGGCAATGACTGGAGGCAACATGAATATTTCCTCCTCCTCAGCTCAGTGGCTGACAGAAGTTGCGGTCGAGTACTCCCTTCTAGGTACATTGTCTCTGATGTATCCTGCTATATTAAGGCCAGATGACTCATTCGTCAGCGAGATCATTTAAAGGAGAACTTGCAAAGTTGTCCTTCAGTGGCTCGGCTGTTGTTTTGCCCACAGGAGATGAGAGACGGTGTGTTTTTTGCAGCAGCATAAAAATGTTAAATTTTCTATGCAGGTTCGTGACATGGATGTGAATGAGAGGTGCTTTCAATCACCACCAGGCGACAGATCAGCTCCTGAACAACCTGTTGGCTCTGTGCATTCACTGTATTTCACATCCTGACACTTCCATTTACTCCGTGTGGACCCTCAGGGCGTCTCAGCTGACGACCGAGCCAGTTCAATTTACAATACACGTGTAGTAAATAACAAGGTGGTGGTGATTTACTCTCCACACATTCACAGTATAGTTGTATTAGATATTAACAGTCATGGCCAAACGCTTCACAACAACAGTAAACCTCCCGGAACACTCAGACGAGAGGGGGGGGCCTCTGGGTAGCGCATGAAGGAGGAGGAAGGATATAAAGTAGGAATTCCACTGTAGAAATCACGCGTGTTTGTTTACAGCACATCGACATCGGTCTTGACATCTTTGTTGATGTCTTCTACACGTACAGTGCCTTGCATAAGTATTCACCCCCCTTGGACTTTTTCCCATTATGTGCTGTTACTAACTGGAATTCAAATAGACTTAAATAAACTTTTTCCCGTTTGATCAACAAAACATGCATAGTACTTTGGAGGTGCAAAATAAATTTTATTGTGACACAAACAATAATGAGAACAAAAAAGTTGACATCTGTTGGGTGCATAAGTATTCACCCCCCTGTGTCAATACTTGGTAGAACCCCCTTTCGCTGCAATTACAGCTGCAAGTCTTTTGGGGTATGTCTCTACCAGCTTTGCACATCTAGAGATGGAAAGGTTTGTCCATTCTTCTTGGCAAAAAAGATGAAGCTCAGTCAGATTGGATGGAGACCGTCTGTGAACCGCAATCTTCAAGTCTTGCCATAGATTCTCTATTGGATTGAGGTCTGGGCTTTGACTGGGCCATTTTAAGACATTAACATTCTTTAATCCAAACCATTCCTTTGTAGCTCTGGCTGTATGTTTAGGGTCATTGTCCTGCTGGAAGATGAACCTCCGCCCCAGTCTCAAGTCTTTTGCAGACTGCATCAGATTTTCTTCAAGGATTTCCCTGTATTTGGCTCCATCCATCTTTCCCTCTATTCTGACCAGTTTCCCTGTACCTGCTGAAGAGAAGCATCCCCACAGCATGATGCTACCACCACCATGTTTCACTGTTGGGATGGTGTGCTCAGGGTGATGGGCAGTGTTGGGTTTTCGCCACACATAGCGTTTTGCATTGAGGCCAAAAAGTTCAATTTTGGTCTCATCTGACCAGAGCACCTTCTTCCACATGTTTGCTGTGTCTCCCACATGGCTTCTGGCAAACTCCAAACGGGATTTTTTATGGATCCCTTTCAACAATGGCTTTCTTCTTGCCACTCTTCCATAAAGGCCAGATTTGTGGAGTAGACGACTAATAGTTGTCCTGTGGACAGATTCTCCCACCTCAGCTGTGGATCTCTGCAACTCCTCCAGAGTAACCATGGGCCTCCTGGTTGCTTCTCTGATTAATTTTCTCCCTGTCCGACTCTTCAGTTTGGGTGGACGGCCTCCTCTTGGTAGGTTTGCGGTTGTGCCATATTCTTTCCATTTTCTTATGATGGATTTTATGGTGCTCAGAGAGATGTTCAAAGCTCTGGATATTTTTTTATAACCTAACCCTGCTTCATATTTCTCCACAACTTTATCCCTGACCTGTTTGGTGAGCTCCTTGGTCTTCATGATGCTGTTTGTTCAGTAATGATCTCCAACAAACTCTGAGTCCGTCACAGAACAGGTGTATTTATACTGAGATTAAATTGCAGACAGGTGGACCCTATTTACTAATTATGTGACTTGCAAATGTGACTTGTGAATGCAATTGGTCGCACCAGATCTTTGTTAGGGGTTTCACAGTAAAGGGGGTGAATACATATGCACTCAACACTTTTCAGATTTTTATTTGTAAATAATTGTGAAATCCATGTAATATTTCCCCCCACTTCCAAATGATGCACTATTTTGTGTTGGTCCATTACATAAACTCACGATGAAATAAATTTTAATCTGTGGTTATACCATGACAAAATGTAGAAAAGTCCAAAGGGGGTGAATACTTATGCAAGGCACTGTATGTCTCCTCTTTCTTACATGACTCCCTCAGATATGTTACTAGGGGACTGGCAGAAACAAATCCAGAAAATGTCCAGTGTAAATCAGAAATTTGAGTTCTCACTCAAGATAGATTTCAGGACATTATCAGGAGTTCAGTGCATGAATGACACCAGCTTGTGTGTGTGCACGCTACCATTGCACGAATGTCGGTCCAGTTTGTGGACTAGCATGTAGTCAAGGTTGCCGAGGCCCATGAAAGGAAGATAAGGTGCACACAGAAAGTATTGTCTGCCAGACTCGTGAATACATCAGGACCTTGCGGAGGCAAAGTAAACCAGATAAAAGGTTAAAACTCAGCAGAGCACAAGCGAGAACACAAACACTACAACATAATACCCACTTTCCTGGAATTATATGACGTAGATTTAATTAATACTAAAGTATTACTGCCTGTCCATGTTCCTGCAAATGATTTGCGACCTGCCTTCTGAACACACTGGCTTTAATGCAAGTTTAATGGCATAATGCAAATGAATGAATAAATGAATGATTAAAACACAGCAGCTCTAATGGAAACCTAAAAGCCTTTCTGCGTTGTTTTTTCCTCGCCACAAATATCTTTCGATCTGGATTTTCTGAGGCTCTTTACTTTTGGCTGAAATATAAGTTGTTTATTAAATAGTCATATAATCGCTCCGCTGTGCTGAACGGGGCTGAGAGGAATATCAGATACTGAGATAAAGTTTGTAGTGTTGTTGTTAAATGTGTGAACTTAAGAAAGAAGGTCAGAGCTGGAATGACTCATGAGAACTGTGGGCCCCTGTTGACCCCCCGGTTCCTCACGGTGGACACAGTGTATGCATCCTGTTTCCTGTAGGTGCTCATTATTTACTGTGCACATGGGAGGCTGCACAGGGCAACTTCATTATATTTTGCCCAGGGCACCAGACATGCACCTGTGCTCCATCGATTCACCAATGACCATTTCTTCATGTCAGCTGATTGTTGTTTTTGCTTTATCATTATTTATTACTCTGAAGTTAATAAAGAGGCAAAACATCACAGTTCATTGGAAGGTGATCAGGTGTGTTCAGGTCTCTAAGTTGAATATTTGAGATTTCAACATCCCTCCGTACATTATCCAGTCCACTTATCCTCTGAGTGGAGCTGGAGCCAATCCCAGGTGACATTGGGCGAGAGGCGGCGTTCACCCTGGATCGGTCGCCAGCGTATTTCAGGCCTGACATACAAAGACAAACAATTCACACCTACGGGCAGTTTACGGTCTCCAATTAACTGCGTGTGTGGACGGTGGGAGGAAGCAGGAGTAGAGGGAGAAAACCCACAGAGACCAGAGGAGGACATACAAACTCCACAGAGAAAGACAATCTCCCTCTCCTCGGGTGGATCCCCTCATTGCAGCCATTTTATTGCAACAGATCGATTTTACCATTTGAAATACTGGTTTGTCCAGACCTTTATCTGGACTCGCACACCTCTGATGGGCCAGTGGTTTTTATGACTTGCTGGCGAGACGTGTGGACCACAAAGCAGAATATCACTGATATAATACAGATAAGTAATACGTGTCATTACAGCTCTAACCGAGCACACTGCAGCCTGCTGTTGGGTCATTATTTAAGTTTAGCTGTGAGGGTCTACAAAACAAATTTGCAGTAAATTTTAAATTAGCACGTGGAGAATCCAGTGCTGAGGTTTGGAGCCTGCTGGGCAGCAGCCAGCTCTACCTGGAAAGTCATCCCGACTGGAATGAGACAAGATTTTGAGTGATTTTAATGTTTGTTGATGAAATTATCAATCGCATGTGTGTATATTTACACCAGAGATCGTGCAGTCTTGCATTTCTTCTGCTAACGACTTGTGAATGAAAGCTCAAATATTGTCTTTTTCCCATAATTTAAATGATAAACTTTACTTGCACCACTTAACTCTCCCAACCTGACTCGTGTTGTCCTCTTCTGTCTCCTCTCCGTCACCAGTCGGTGTTTCGCAGCTCTCCGCTGCTCGGCTGCTTCCTCTTCGGCCTACCGCTGGGCGTAATCAGCCTGATGTGCTACGGCATCTGCACAGCGGAGTCGGACGATGGCTCGGATGACATAGATGCGCTCAAGAGGGAGGGCCTGACTGATGAAGAAGAGGAAGACGAGGAGGAGGAGGACGAGGAAAGGCAACGCGTCGCTGAACTGGAGGGTCCGGAAGAAGAAGAAGAGGAGGAGGAGGAGGAGGAGGAAGAGGAGGATCTGGGAGAGAAGGATCCTGAAGAGAAGAAAACCGATTAACACAGGGGCTCCTGCCGGATAGAGGATGATGGGCCTGGTCAAATGCAGTGAAATGAAACTCAAAGACATATCAATGTGTTACTGCTCTGCTTCTTTGTGTTTCATCTCACTTCCCATCAAAGCCCCTCTAGCACGGACTGCTCTGTGAATTCTGCGTGTCGGTGTGTGTGAGGTCATCGAAGCCATCGAAACTCACGGCAATTTTTAAGATCGGTGCCTAAATGCCGAATAATATCTTTATCTCTACGGCACCTTTTCAAAACAAAAGTTACAAAGTGCTTCACAGAGCAATGGAATACTGAAGGATAAATAAAACATAGAAGCATTAAAGTGGACAGGTTAAAGAGCTAAAGGCAGAAAATAGATTGGGATCATAAAGATGCTTGTGTTTTTTCGAAGGGCTCGAGTTCCTCTGGCGCCTTGACTGCAAACGCTCAGTCACCACTTGTCACCATAATGTCAAGAGACGATTGGGACTGTGATTTAAACCCACCACTTAATCAGTGGTGTGCCCCATGTGACCCGTGAGCCTCTCCCCGCCATCGTTTTGAAACCACATATTCTATCATTTTATTCTCATATCCCAATCTCTCTCTTTTCTTTCTTTTAGTCTAATTCAATATATCTTCTGTAGTAGAAACAAAATTTTGCCTTCAAACTAAATTGTAAAATACACGTTTTATACCTCGTCAACCCCCCCCCCACACCCCTCGACACCTCTCAGCCAAAGTGTAGGAGTATCTTGTGTAGTGATTGACGTGTGTAGAAAGCTTAGGAAGTGCCCAAGAAGGAAAATCTGCCATAAATTGAATTGTGCTTCCCCTCCTCCCTCTCCCCCCTCTCCCCCCAATTGTCTGTTACTACCTGGAAATATTTCCTCTTCTTGTTTTTCTAGGAAGGTGCAAAGTGCTGAGACAGTCACTCAGTTCTACTCACTCCTCACGCCAGCCCCCCTGTCAGGGTTCATTTACCTGGACGCTCGGTGGTAATTGGTATCAGTCCGTCTGATTTCAACTCCCTGACGTGAAAACCTTAGTATAGAAAGCACGTGCTTATAAAGCAGCGGACTCCCATAACATGCACCAGTAGCTCCCGTGGCTCTTAACCAATCATATTCCTCAGATGGACTCTGGCTCTGTCTGTTTCCATATTTCAATCGGTCCTCCATCACTGCTTTCTATATTGAATTTACCAGGCAGGTTGACGTTTACATCCCAATGCACTGAGACCTAGATTTAAGCTTTCAAAATATGAGGACTGTCTTCCTACTGCTGAGTTTTTCCTCTTTTCATTTTTATTATTTTGTTGAAAATCTGCTATAGTCAGTCGGCTAAAGGCTTGTAAATCCTCCCCTCTCCTCTTTCAATACCCTTGTGGCTGAAGTTTATGTTAAAGCTAAAATCAAGTTGGGGTTATTGCTTTCTCCCGAATTCACCTAGCCGCCTGCTTTAAAGAGAAAGTGTTGGTAATATCTTCTACAGCGAGTCGGAAAGCGTTTTTATAAGAAGTACTCGGTGCACCTTGTTGGATTTTGGGTCCAGTGGTGCTTCGTTGGCTGTTCTGGTAAAATAAAGCACCTGAAAACTTGTTTCCTTACTTTTTGTTCTGTATAAAGTTGAAAGTAACACAACTCTCAAACTCTAGATTTGATTCACAGTGGCATTTCCGTGGCCACAAGTAAATACTTCACATTGCCTTTATTTTTCCTTTATTTTCCTTTACAGCCCAGCCCCCCCCCACTTCAAACCAGTGAGACGTAGACAGCCAAAACTCGGGAACACTGTAAAAACCTCTTGTGTTCAACAACCACTTTGTTTCCACATTTGGTCGATGTTATCGTGCTGGAGCCGGTTGCTCCAAATGAGAAATGTAATTACTTTAAATCAGTTGTTCAACATTTGGGTAAATATGCTTGTTCACCTGTTCTGTTGAGATCTGATACTACTCTCATGCCATGTGCAGTAAACAGGAAGCTAATGGCAGTCAGCAGTTAGCTTAGCATTAAAACTGGAAACTGGAGAAAAGGGTTAATGAGATCATACAAAGAAGAATAAGACATCTCATCCTAATCAGTGAGAGATATCCATCTTATAATGTGACTCAAACAAACCGTTTACCCGAATGTTTGAAGTATTTCTCTAAAGACGTATGTTCAGCACCCACGTTTATTATTTTCTCTTCATTTGTTCCATCGCGTTGATTTAAAACATTCATACATTATACAAAACGCACAAAGCTCCATGGATGTTTGAGTTTAGAACTGGGGTGAAATATTAAAGGAGGATTTCTTTTCAAGGGAACAACACAAATACGATGATGAATGAGCGTAAAGATTCATCCTTGACCTCAGGAACAGTCGCTGCACGGAGTAATTTCCCCTCGAGGACCGAGTACTTCCCACGATCAAGTCGACCTTGAGTTGCAAGAATTGCAATGAATGTTATGAGCTGTTTATCCTGTTGAGTAAACGCTAATGGCTAATGCAGGGGCGGGGAACATTTTCCCTATCGAGGATCGTTCCGATTTTTTAAATCATCCTCTTCAAGCCACTTCCATGTCGGGTTGAGTGGTTATTTGTTATGTCTGTTTTTGTTTTTTTTTGCGGTGTCCTTGTGGTGTTGTTGCACAAGGTTGTGTCATATAGGAAATCTTCTTAGCGGCAATTCTTCCAGAAAGACACACACGCGCTCGCAGCTTCACAAAACGAGGCTCGCCAATTAACACAATCTTTCCCACAAAGACTTGCCTCTGTAACATCGTCAGGATTGTGTGGTTGTGTAAGCTGCTTGTTGGGCACCACAACTTTACTTTATTATCCAATCGCATTTGTCCTTTAGCTGTAAAAACACACATGATTGGCCTTTTCCCTCTTACTACCCCCCCCCACTGAAAATAATCTGTTTTCTTTTGGGAAGTACGATGTCTTTTCCACGTCTGCTTTTCTTTTCTTGACAGTTGACGCGTGACATGAATCACCCCCCCCCCGACCTGACAGGCCTTCAGCCAAAAGCGTCAACCCTCATGGACGTGGTAGTCTGCTACTCGTGTTTTTTCTTCTATCTCCGAAAGAAAAAAGATTAATTGCTGTTGTGAGTTATTCATGAAATGGCTCGCAGGCTAAATACAAACCACTTAGGAAGGAGTCTCCCCAGCCCTGCTCCAGTACTTAGCCCCGGTTGAACCTTTTTTTTTTTTTTTTGCAAAGTGTAGCTGAGAAACAAGATGGCTTCAGGTTTAGTTTCTCGTTGTCGCTCATTCCATTGTGCTTTTTGCAGCTCGGTAAATCTCGTAACTTGATCGACTCAGGCGCCTCGACCTGAGCACACCTGTTATATTTACCATACAGAGAGTTATCTGTGTCGTTACTGTGAATCCGCACTAAAGGAAAAACCACGCCCTCGTCTTGCCTTTCTGGTCTTTGTAGTCGCCTGCCATTCTCTGCCAAACGTGGGTTTGCATCGAGAGTGTCACACTGTAATACAGGTTTGGAAGATTGAAATAAAGATTGTCCTCTTTTCTTCTTGTTGACTGGTATGTTTATTTTGTGGAAAGTTGATGTACACATGCATTTCTGTCTCTCTTCCATTTTAACATCCATTTCCCAGCAGTATAATTGTAGGTAGCCGGTGTCTCTACTCAATTATCTCAGATTTAATCAATTTTTTGAGGAGATCTGCGTTTCGCTGCGGCTGATTGCATCACTTGATGTGAAACTCATTTATTTCTGCCCTTTAGGGAATGACAGCGCTCACAATTCAAACTCAGAAACGTGACTTCACATATTCACACATCGAAAATGCACAATTTTGTAGCCTGAGCCTCACGTAGTTGGAAAGATAAAATATCTGATTTATTGACGTCGGGAAGTTTGGTTGTTTTCAGTCTTCAACAAACTCGTATGCTCGTTTTCCATTGAATGCGATTTAGGACATAAATTATTCCATCACAAAAGGGCAGAGAATGTATCACTACATCAGAATCACTGTTATTGAGTGTGGGGGGGCTGATGCAAAACAAGTAATTCATCGTTCAATTACCTCGCTGTAAATTTTAAATTCTGGGAACGAGCTTCCCTGCGTGTCAAACGAAGGAGGCACGAGATAAGGTTAACAGCTGCTCTGAAGCCTGTCTCCTGTTGAAATGGCAAATTAAGGCGAGATGGTAATCATCCCATCGCTGCCACACGGGAGGTGTTTACTGGTTTAGGGTCGCACACGGGGTCAAGGTAAAGAGACGGAGGGTTCTTTCAGCTAATGCTTCGAGGTTGTCCGTCAAGATTGTTGTGAGCTCTGTCCTGTCACTCAAGATGAGAAATGGCTGATTAGCTTTTCGTTCATTCTGACTGATAGACGGCTGCAGCTGCTAAAGTCGATCTCTTTACTGTCACTTGGAAAAAAAACAACCTTTTGCCTAATTACATGAATTGCTGGAGCATTTGTCCTCTCGAGATGTAACATCAGTAAATGGCTCTTTTGTGTGTTTGTGTGAGTCCCCTTTTTTTGTTGTTTTTTTATGTTTCCATCATCGGCAGTTAGATCATTTCTCCTCTGACTGTGTTCGGTGCTGCGACAGCTTCATTGGGTTTAATAGCCGCTTGTCAACTTGTCAGTCGACGGCTGCGGCTTGTTGCTGTTGTTTCTCCTCTGAACGACCTGACACCTCGGGAGAACTTTTCTTCAGGGTTGTGTGATGACGACTGCGCGGAGACGTCTGCCGCTCGTGAGAGCTGCCACAACTTCACCCTGCATCAGAAATCATCAAACACACAAACAACACAACAGAAGACGCTCCTGCAGAGAGTCGTATCCGTCAGTGGAGAAGAAGACACGGTAACGTTAGAGTCACAGCTGCACCCTGGTTCAGTGAAATACTGTGGTAAAAAAAAAACATGATTATCTAAATGCAGCAAAACACTGGGTTCATTTAATCTGCCAAATAAAAAAAAACTCATAATTGCAGTTGTAATTGCTGTCTGTGTTGTGTAGCGCTGAACTCTGCTGTGATTATACAACAAGGGTCAAACACAACACAATCTGCAAATTGAAAATCAGGGTTTGAGACTAAATTATGTTTTTTAGTTGTTGCTTCCATCAATCGCAATTATCAAGCTTCCAATTCACTAATGGTTCCTACAGTCTGCAACAAGAATACTTGGTTAATATGGCTGCGTTTTGTAATAAACATTCAAACAATGTGTCCTTGATTAATTTCTAGAGCTGAAATATTTCAAATTATAATACACAAACCTGGGAAAGGTTATTAAATTTGCCTTTTTATATATTAGCGGTATATTTGACAACTTTTTCTGAGGAAAAAAAGTTAGTACCCGAGCCAGTTGATGGTCCATGTAGATGACAAAGTATTGCTAGTTAAAGTACTTTGAGTTTGATATGTAAAAATATATGATCAAACTATTTTAATATGCCATGTTTATCTGACATGGAAAAGCGAGATATTTATATTAGCAAGATCATGTTTTCCAGCTGAGAAACCAACTAACAAATCAGAGTTTTCAATATGTTGAAAGTTTGTCCATTTAAAGGGAAACTGTCCTAAATCTATAAAAAAAATTGCGTTAGCGTTAGCTTAGCTGCTCACGAGTGCAGGTATCAGGTGAATTAACCAATCAAATGTTGATGTAGCTATAGTGGGTGTGGCCAAAAGTAATCACAGAAGGCCTGTATTTCCTGAAGGTCAGGGCTAAGACACAGGGTTTCCCTTACCTCCTTCCAGGGGTTCAAGCATTTTCAGTCAGACAGTACAGGTGCCATGGTGTTGTTAGCATGGTGTTAGCATGGTGTTAGCATTGTGGTCATAAACAAACCAACAGGTTCAATAACATCATATAAAGCTTTGAACCAACAAAAAGTTGTTTGATTTGAGTTTCTAGAGTTCCCTGTAACCCTACACATGGTTGTATCTTGACCTTTGAAACAACTGAATTACACCATGTCTTCACAGGAGGGTGTAGTACCAGTAAGAACCAGTAGAGTTGTACTGGGTCTGCATTTGGAGTTCTCTTGTAACAGACATATACCTGCTGATAAGTCAGTTCCCAGAACTTTTGCTCATGTACGTTTGGGGGTTTTGAAAAAGTGAGAGAAGAGACACCCCCCCCCCTCCCAACTGCTGAGTTTCACTCTCACTAAAGCCTCGCGTGGAGGAAGCTGAGCTCCGACTGGACAACTGACGTCTCGGGGGGGATTTGTGAGCAGTCAATTAGAAATCGCAAAAAACCTCATGACCAGTGCAGCTCAGGGCCTCGTCCTCATCCACATCTTGGGTTTGTGACAAATCTTTATTTAGAGCTGAGGCACACAAGTGATGCACAGACTAACAAGAACATGGCCGCTATTATCCCTGTCACCTCTAAGTGCACTGTCAGCACTTCCCAGTGAAGTGTCTCACTCTGCCGGGGAGACGCTGCCACACAGGAGCTGCCTAATGATGTTGCCTCGGTTGTGATCATGTACTGAAGGGACCTGTCCCCCCAGGGTGGTCGGCCCAACTTACACAACCCGAGACGTTACCGTTTCCAGAGGAGGTGAACAAGTTCCATCCTCCGAGATGATTATCCAACGAGCGTGAAGGAGAACAACAGGTCCACCAACACGTGGACGAGATATTGTGTAGTTTGTGTCACATGCGTTGTAGCTCGTGGTTAATCTGATCCTTCCTCTCTTCACACAGATGTTCAGGGCCCCGAGCTTACTGCCGTGCTACATTCACAACACTTTAATACACTCATTCTCCTACACACACACACAAACACACACACATGGATCCTAGTATATTTTGTCTCCCTGCTCAGGCGTCAAACTGCAGAATTGGGAGGGCTTGTGGGAACCGTCTCTGAATCCCTTTAACCTCTGAAACCTGGATATGTCAGGCAGCTCTGCTGGGGCCTGAGCTAAGTGCTGCATTCTGTGGAGAAAGTAGGATTTATTTAAGTTGAGAGCTTTTGCACAATAATCCTTTCAGGGACCTGTCTGGAGCATTTTGAAAGGGTGGGGCCACAAGCTCAGAGGAGAGAACTGTCTGTGTACTGTGTATGAGGGTGGACTATATGCATATATACTTATTTATACTTTCCCGGTGGCAATCTCACATAATAGTTCCCAGTCCTAATCTCAACCCGGAAGAACAATACAAAGAACTACAAATTCCAATGGCGGTCCCGTACGTGTCTGTGTGTTGTTCTCACCTTTTGTAGTTCTCATGTGTTTTCACTATTATGTGAGATTGCCACCGGGAACCTTGCATGATTTTTTATGTTTTTTGTGTTTGAGAAAAACACCTGTTTAGTCTGATTTAGTTTTTCTTACTAATAAAACGGTAAAATCTAGTTTTTTCAAGTTTTTTGCTCTACTCAGTGGCGCCCCCCATAGGTTTGTATTGGGATACGGTAGTGGAGATCAAGACCTTTCTAAAACAGTTCACACCATGTCTGTTGCTTATTTAGTTTCCATCCTATAAAGAGTACGTTACCCAGAGGAGCTGTGGAATCAATTGAACCAGACATTAAACAGACTCCTACTATCAAGTCTGTGTAATGTCCCATCAAAACCCATGTGTGAATAAAGCTGGTGATTGTCCAGAGAGTCCTCGGTGAGCTGGTTGGCGTGTTGATGGCGTTTTTCTGTTTACTTCACCTGCCGACTTCTCCCAGGCGCCGTTCCTCGTCTAAACCGAAGGGAACACCGATCGGTTTGAACCTATATCATTCTGACACTGGCTGCTTCCTGTGTTTGAACGCAAATATGGACAATGTCCGCAGAATCTGATTCTGACCATGTACGGAGCTTATTTGTGAATAAAAATGTGTTTACCAACTCCAGAAAGAAGCAGACCAGGTGTTTGTGTTGAAGGTTCGATTTTGTCATCTCAACAAAGGCAGGAAGGTGAAGTGAAAGAATTTAATGTGAAAAAAACAGATTTTGCTCAGTTTGGTATCACAGGCAACAAAACAGAAAGTCCAAAGTAAAAAGATATTCTGAGATACACTAAGGGAACAGAATCACGAGGTAAGAACAGAGAGAAATACTGATGAAGGACGGGCAGCTAAACACAGAAGAGAGGAGAGGATGATTGGACGCTGATACAAAAACATCAGGGTGTGGCAGCCAATCACAAAACTAGAAAAACAGGAAGTAGAGCAACATAAAGTAAAACAGAAAAAAAACTCACTTTACAGTCGAGGAAAAACTGTTACTTTTGGTCTTTAAACTAAAATGCTCTATTGTTTATTAATGAAAGCCAAAGCCCAGTCCAGTCTGAATGTGAAAATGGTCAACGCAGGTTTTTTGTAATTCTGGTGAGACAAAAGTACAGTAGCACGCTAGCTGACGTTAGCTACAGAATGTTTGATAATGCTATGAACAGTTCAACAGCCTCTGAAACCCGTCACATGACCAGATGATCTGGGCCAGTATCAGTCCTGACCAACGTTACAAATCGGGTTAATCCTCCGATTCCTGGGGTCAAGATTCCTCTAGTCTGAGCTCGGCTCAAGTCTTGGCAAGAAAGCAAATAAACATATCTTCCTAAATATCAAACAAGTCATTTAGCAGCTGTAATTGGTTCACTTTGAAAAATTAGAAAGAAGGAACCTACTTCAAAGCTGCACGTTTCAGAATCAAAGAATTGTCAAAAATCAAAGAAAGGTAAACAATTACCTAAACTCCTGGAAAAGCTCAAACGGAGAATGTGATTGTGATAAGAACAACAACAATTATTTTTGAGTGGCCGTAATTGAGGGGTTCCAGGGAGGGACAATCCCAGCCCTGCCATGCACACACGCCCCATGCCTCCCCACATCACTGGAGAAGGAATTTAAAATTTACCAGATCCCCTGGAGAGTCTGTGTGAACAATGACAAGTAGCGTGGACGGCTCCTGGTGTGCTTGTCTTTGAAAATAGCAGTGCAAAGTGCTTTTAGTGGTCATTACTGAGCCCACTTTAGCATCTGACACCACCGAGGAATAACAACACCGGGCCTGCAGAGAGCAATAACATCCGAGAGCCGGCGCGGCCACGGCTCGGCTCAGGCCAGTGGTTAAGTTTGCAATCAAATAGGAAATGTTTTTTCTTTGCAGCTCCGTCTGATGGCTTTTTAATTGCTTTCGGTGACACCGTCAGATCCCTCCGTCAGTAACCAGGAGACCACATCATGTTCTGCTCGTGTTCCCCACGACATGGGAGCTCTGTAATGTAATCACGGAATAATCATAATTAGGAAAACATAATTGTGGGCAGTTATTTGGTTTGAAATGACCCCAGAGGTCCAAACTAATCTACGGAGATACATCCTTGTTGATAGTTGACGGCCTGAGGACTGTTGTGGTTTGAAAGGACCACAACATCCAATAGTAACAGACTAGTAATACTTAATTTATTGTTATTGCATTAGGTTGAAATATGTCTTTAATATTATAATAACATTACACATCTAACATGAGCAGCCATAGAGTTCGAAGCCTTGTTTTATTTCCAGTGAACTGTTTCCTCTCACCACAAACCTCTTGTTTCTCACAGGCCCTGAATTCAATTTGGGTTTTGTGAAATTTTAATGAAAGCAGACTTCACGGAGACATTCAGGGAGACAGCTAAATTGTATTTGTATTTTTCCTGCTTTCAACATCTGCTCTGTGTGTGTGTGTTCCCAACTCTAAAAACAGACACAGATTCAGGCAGAAGTTTTACAGGGTCGGTCTGAAAGTGTGTTAGAGATAAAAGGGTCGTTCTTTTCAGACTCAACAGATTTTCTACATTTTGTCAGCCTCTTACCTCGTCTGACTCAACACTCATGTATTTGTATTTTTAGATCTGATAGAACAGATCATTACCAGGCTTTTATTTCATAGTGTTTCATGAAGATGGACGACTTGTCTCCACTTCCTCCTGTTTGACAAGCAGAATATATCAGAGCTGAATTCTCTTTTATAGCATCAAATAACATATTAAAACCAAACTAACCAGAAACACTTGAACATATGTCAGTGGGATAAGAGCAACCTAAATTTCGCAGAACCCATCTTTGAGAAAAATATACTTTGGCCTGTTCTTATTGTTTCTAGTTTGGTTCACGTCCCATCTGCTACAGAGACCAGCTTTATAACCTCTACCGCAGCCAGCCAGCAGGGGGCAGTCAAGATGACCTGGCTTCACTTTTAGGGGGAGCTGTCATGTCGTCCATCTTTATCCACGGTCTAAGATTCGTATGTAGCCATCGAGTGTTGGATTATTTTTGAACTGCATTTCTAAAAAATGTGAAGCAGTAGCTATAGTGGGGATCCAGATAAACGTGCAGTGGCCTAGAACAGCTCCACCAGACACAGGGATAATAAAAAGAACCTTGGCAAACAAATGTACCGATTCAAACTGTACTTCCTCCAAACTGTTTCCAAAATAAAGTGAATCCCAGATCAAAACAACCCTGCGATGTCATTGTCAGACAGCGTTGCTTTTAAGGCAGTGACATGTGCTCTCTGGGGGGGGCCACAGCCCGGATGAGTGCTGCACCAGTTGTCAAGCATCCAGATAAATCTTCTCTGCTTCGACCACCCAGGAGGATCTCGCCTGGAGGTTCGTCAAGGACAGCCAGAGGCAGATCTGGAACTGGCCCTCAGCCCTGCTTTTCCTTTTTTTTTCTTCTTCTTCTTGCAAAACTGGGTTGTCTGCTGC
Source organism: Pleuronectes platessa (assembly GCF_947347685.1). Lineage (NCBI taxonomy): Eukaryota > Metazoa > Chordata > Actinopteri > Pleuronectiformes > Pleuronectidae > Pleuronectes > Pleuronectes platessa. The sequence continues at coordinate 17,146,325 of NC_070645.1, forward strand.
GGCTCCAGTTTTATACGCCCCCCCCCCCCCCCCCCCTCCCGCTCTCTCTCCGTGTATGATGTGCGTGCCCATGTGTTGTAGCTACATATAGGGCAGAGATTGTCTGTCATGCATTTTCCGCCTTTCTGAATTCGGTTTAAACGGAGCAGAAAGGGAAAGTGCATCACAGGCCCATGGTGATAGAGGATGGGTGGTGGGGCGGGGGGGGGGGGGGGGGGGGGAGGGAGGATGGGAAGGTGCACCTGGAGTTAATGAAAAAGAATTGAACGCTCATACGTAACATGAAGGGTCCTGCAGGATCACAGCCTGCCACAGCCACTTAGAGGAGATATTTTTCAGCAGCGTGAGCAGGCGAGTCCTCTGCTGCTCCGGCTTGTGTCCATCAGCTCGTCCTGTCAGCAGCAGGAGAAAGAAAGAGACACAGACGCCAACTTCCCTCGCCCCTGTAGAACAAAAAGTGCACGTGTTATCAGGAGTCCTCAAAGACGGGGACGGTTTTCAGGATTCTGTCTCCTCTCTGGAATCTGTGGGAATCATTTTGATCCCTAAAACATCCCAGAATCACGGTTAAAGACATTTAAGAGTGTCTTTAAACGGATTTGTCTTACATGGACTCATTAGTAACCACAATTAGTTTACTGGCTCTAATCACGTTGTCAGAGTCCGTCGAGATGCTACGATAACCCCCCCCCCACACACACACACACAAATCTGTGGTATTTCTACAGGATGATAAAACAATGCTTTTACACCTGCAACCACTTGTGTGTTCTCAGAATCTGCACTTTATTCAGATATTTTATTCATCCCATAGAAAAAAAAAAAGACATAAAACAAACTGCAGCGTCTGGCTCCGCTGAGCAGCACATCTCTGAATTACGTGGAATAAAGCGTAATACAATTAAAAGCAGGATCCTCGGAATGATGAATGCTGTTGCTCTTGCTCCATTGCTTTATTCATTTATCTTTTATTTTATAAATGACATATTTTTTTGTTCTGTTCTAACCCCCTCTCCATCAACTGGAACAGGGGACACAAGGGCTATTTGTTGTGCTCTGTGTTTTTTTTTTCCACGTTGTGTTTTGGTTGAGCTTTAAACCACACACCTACCACTGATGGAAAATCAGCTGGCACGATCCGGAGCCATGCATCATATTAATATGACAACGTGCAGATTAATGCCCTTTGAATAAACAGTCTGAGTTGGTAGCGACCAGCTGGACTGCAAGTAAAGATTTCATTCCCTAAAACACTTTCTTCTGTTTTAGGAGAAATAAAAAACAAAAGTTTGGGAACAAAACTTCTAAAAAACTTTGTTGGCTTAGCCCCCCCCCCCACCTGTCAAGCAGCAGCGCGGCAACACACTGCAGGTTACCATGACAACAGGGATAGATTTATACCACTCGAGAATTTGTAATAATTTGGGGAACAATGGATGTTGTGTTTTGTTTTCCACACAGAAGCAAACAAGCAGCTCTTGTCAGAGTCGGTGAAAGAGACGGTGAATTACATCAGAGGATGAATCCACATTTTCTCCCATTGTACAAAATGAAAGACAAAATATCCCAGATATGGCTGCTGGTGTTTTGTGCTTTTGATTTAATTTGGAGTCTGCACATCTTGTAATGATGGAGCCAGAGTATCAACGTCCTGCTGATACACATGTTCAACCAATCACGAGCCACTCCCAGCTGTCAATCATGATGTTTTACCCCATCAAATAACCTATTAAAATTAACTTCTCTGCTCACGCGGATACTTTTGAGGAGGATGTTTGATTCAACAGAACTTCCCTCAAATTGTGGCTTTTTTTCCTGCGTTTTGTTATATTTATGGTTGAATCTTGAAGCTGAATTGTGTTTATATAAAGGCAGATGTTAAGATGTTGTCCTATTGGAAGAATTATTAGCATTGTAGGGTCTTTGTGGCTATTTGGACCGAGATTGCCCCATTCCAGAGCAAGAAAAGTAAAATTCACCAACACAAATAAAGGCAGGACTCCAATGTCCTAGTTGTATCTTGGGGGCAGGACATCATTTGGAAAGTTACATTACTGTAAGATAGTTAAATTCTAATCCTCATAACCTGTATATGATCAGACAAACCTTGTGTCCAAACCCTTCCTCATATTTCCTCTCTGCACTTTTTGGCTCCAAAGCTAAAATCAGACAGGAGTCTGCAAACTCTTTAAATATGTAAAGTATTGACCTTCCCCCGTGCTCCTCTTCAGCAAGCGGAAAAAACATTTGTGGGTTTACTTCTCCTGTGAGTTCTCCACTGTGGATGGAAAATGTGAGGATTCAGACGTGAAACTTTCTGTCAGGTTCCAAATCTATAACCAATAAACACAATTTATGACGACCTAAAGCACAAAATTGTCCAATTTTCACGGTGAGTGCAGGAATCAGAAAGCACCGTGTCGTCCTCATCCACACGGGACAAGGAACCTGAGCCACTGACGCCTCTTGGTGCTTTATGGTGGATGACATGTCTGACACAACCTTGTCTTCCTTAACTTCAAAAGTGCTTATCGGAAATTGTAGTTAAATTGGCCCGAGCTTACCCAGGATGCACATGAGCACACACACACACACACACCTGCTCTGTGCCTTTTATAATGTATTCCCCCACGTCTGGCTTTTGCTTCTGTCAACACTGATATCAGCACTGATGTGAGTTTGAATCCTGCTGAGTCATTAGCATGCGGGAGCGCCGCCGTCTTTTTTGCAATGCGAATAAGCGGTTATTAAAATTTCGGGGGCTGAATCGCGAGAGCATCAAGGATTAAACGGTCACACTGAGTGACACTCGCTGATCCCGGTGTAAATGACTCAGTGTTTATTCTCACGTCAGGTGACTTCCTGTACAGCGGTGACCTTGAGCGGGAAAATTGGAGATACGCCAAACACACTGACTTCACCTTTTTCACACTGTGTCTACGCCAGAGGTCACAGAGCTTTACAAATGGGTTTAGTCAAATCATTGTCATTCTGCACGAATCAGTAAAACTCGGACAAAATACATAATAAAAATACAGTTCTGTTTACCACACCTTCTAACTCAAGGAGAAGAAAAGCTTCCTTATGAAAAAACCGAAACCCTGAGCTGTAAGATACTAAAACACTAAAAGCTGAGAGGAAGTGAAGACTTTGTGATTATTTGTTTGTCTGCAGGTTTACACAAAAACTAGCTAGAAGGTTGAAGGACGGGACGTGGGCGAGAATCTGGCCTTTTTTTTGACATTTTCACTAATTTCCCAGGGAATGATTCATCGATTTTCATTTCTGCACAAACAGGGGACTGATATTTATGTGTGTTCTGGCTCTAGCTGCATTAAACATGGTTCCAGAGGTTTGTCGGCTTCTTTCAGATGCTGTAGGGTAACAAATGGTTCCACACGCCTGTTACTACCACCGATGTGAAGCTGAGATGATTCGGATTCAGAGGAGAATCAACGGTTTTCATGCTTCTTTAATAGTTTTACAACAAACATGACGGATTCCTGTTGGTATTTAAGGCGACTCTTTGGCCTTGGCGGAGTATCGTGCTCGTTAATAATTAAATGTTCATTTTTCATGAACTTAGGTTGAACTGAAGCTTCTTACGTTCGTTTCTGGCTTCAAGAAATTACAGCAACGTACAAAGTTTTTTGGAACGTCTTTGCACATCTCCACGAGCCGGAGAAACTTCTCCTTGTATCACAACTGTCGAGGAGACACAGCATCTAAAGCTCTCGTCTGGTTTTAGATGATGTCCTCCTGTCCGACGCTGATGAAACATTGATGATTGAAAGACTCGAAGCAGCCGCCTGGGTAAAGTGCAACGCTTTGAATTCATACACAAAGCGCAGAGAGATCGACTTTACTCTGTGTGTGTGTGTCTCTCTGTGTGTGTGTGTGTCTCTCTGTGTGTGTTGAATCCAGAGACTCACACATCAGTTTGCCTGCGAGGGATAAACCCGATGATGACGGCCTCCCGAGTGTCAAATTCTGAGATGTCCTGGCTGTGGTCTCAGCCGGTGATAATGAGGTGTTGTTGCCTCGGTTAATCAGTTCCCTCTACCCGCCCCGGCTCTCCCACTGCAGCCCGTGATCACACAGCCTCCATGTTAGCTTGGTGTGTTAATAACGTGTCACTGGCACGACACTCTTGTGATCATCGCAGGAATCGACGCACTCCCTCCGCATCCGACTCACACTCACACACACACACACACAACAAACACACGCGCCATGTATAAGTGTGACTTGTGCATCCACTTTGTCGGCTCCACTAATGTCAGATTGTGTGTCTCAGCAGGATTTTTTATTGGCACCGCCGCAGACACTGTGGCGTTATTCACTGGACCAAATGAATCTATGAGCTGTGAAATCATTCAAGGGGTGTAATGATGAGCTATCACAGATCTGCGCGAGGTTCAGTAGCAATAAAACACACTGATAGAGTTGGGACTGCCAATGTGCTGACGCTCTGGAATATGAAAAGCCGCAATAGCCCGAGTTAGGATGCTCTGCATGTCCTCTTTTTCCTGCTCGTTCGTCTTAAAGCATATTTCCTGTGAGCCGGTGGACACTTTTATTAAATCCCCAAAGCACTAACAGGATGTCCCTGCTCAGCCTCTAATGAATAATGTACAGAGAGAAATTTTGCATTCATACATGACAACAGCTGACGGCAGTGTGGATTCTAATGCTGGAGCTGCTCCGGTGCCGTGTGATGAGGAGCATCGACCCTCAGTGCAGGAACAGCCATGAAGGTTTGTGTACTTACTGATCTTCACATCTATTTTTCCTTTCTTCTTATTGTTCAAGATCGTTTTCGGGAGAATATGAAGAAAACCTCACTTTTCAATTGCTTTTTAAAATTTGGTTTACCTGCTACTTTTGGTGCAAAAAGATACAATTTAAAGTGGAATATTGAATCTTTATCTAATTTATTACTTTGTCTTTCTTTAGGTAAAAGTCTCCTGATGTTCCTTTCCCACCTGTAACCATTATAAGATCAGTTGTTCTAACTATAGTTTCCATACATAGAAATTGGAAACATTTAAAATTTTGCAGAATCCTCGATTATCACCGTTTTTTAATATTTTTACAAACTTGCAAAATGTCCCTTATCTCACTCTTCTCTTACAGTTCGGTCGCCTCACGGTCAGAATCCTCTTTGGTTGCGTGGGAACTCGAGCACCCGTTGGATAAAGCTGAGTTAAGGATCAGATGGCCTCGCCTCCTCTGGTCCTGAAGCAGTGGGATCCCTCACAGAAGCAGATTTACACCAGTGCACTTGGCAGCGTCGGGTTCAGACTCGATTTGCATCAAACGACTGGTTAAATGGGGTCAAACTTGCAACTGGCACCAGTTGTGGAGTTGTCACGATTCCGCCTCTCCTCTGGCAGGGCCTCTCCTCCACAGCGTCTGACTGATGCCCCACAGTGAATCATCAGCCTGTTGCCCAGCGCTCTATCTCCTACCCATCACCCCCCCGCCCCCCTCCCCATCTCCTTTAAGGTTGGCCCATCACTGTCACCTCACGATGTCTGTGGGGGGGAGAGCGGCTGCCACACGGGTCCTCTGGTATCTCAGCGCCCATCTGTCATAACCGGTCAGCCCCTGGTTCCACAGCGTGTCCGGGGAACACAAGGCGTGGGCCGGCTGTCCCGCCGGGTGGCACCGGGACTTCAGGGCGGCTCACACTCACAGAGCTGCACACACAGAGACTGGATTTGTGTCAAGTCAAGCAGCAGCTTTTTATCAGATATCGGCCGTAATCTTTGTGATAGTTTACACAACCTCAGGAGTTTCCACGTACCGCTCTACAAGATGTGGTGAACACCGAGTGTGACGGCTGCGTGACAGGTTGACTCCTCTACATTATATATACAGTTTGAGTTCTTTTGTTAAAATTGTTATAGCTTGTTTCGCAAAGGAAGCTGTAAATTATCATCGACATTTGTGAATATTCAACTAATTACGAGCTTGGTGAATTTGCTGAATAGATTAAACTGTTCACCCATCTGCCCATTATCTTTCCCAGCAGGCATTGGGGCGAGAGGCGGGGTCTACGCCCTGGACTGGTCGCCTGTGAATCACAACTATTCAACAGTGTGGAAAATTAGCTTTGTCCCGCCTGCTATGATGTTTAACTTCTGCTAACTCATGAATACCAGTGCAACCCAATGGAAAACATCTAATAATAGACGTTATTAATTGTGCACAGCGCTCGTTAATTGACATTTTTTACTTCTATCTGATGAGGAATGGTGGTGAGTGTCACAATGAAAACATTCCCAGTTACATGTTGGTCAGAGGTAAAGAGAAGTAAACAGGAAGTGAAGTCCACAGATGAACACGCACCAGGTTCACCAGCCTCTTCTCTCCAGGCTCATTCTGATGGTTGATGGCGTTTAGAGGATTTGATTGGCTGTTGTCTGCGCTCATGTGTTTTTGTTACCGCTGCCAAGGAGGTTATATTCTCACACTTGTCTTTGTGTTGGTTGGTTTGTTTAATTTCAAGCAACATTACACAAAAACTACCGAACAGACGGGTCAGACAAGAACCAATCACATTCTGGAGTGGATCAGGGGGCGGGGCCAGGATGAACTAAATCAAAAATGATTGGACACATATTGTAAAGACAGTTTATAGCAGGAGCCCATTTTCCAACATTCAGTGGGGAGCATGTGATTCTATCAAAAGCCAATTTCCACTGGAATCAGCTTTTTTAAAAGACCCACATTGGCTCGGCTCTTTTCATTTATTTTTTTTTTAATCTTATTTATTTCACTGCCTCCATTACCGTCTCCATTTTGACTCTCTCCCTCTCTCCTCGTCTCTTTTGCTTCCCCTCTTTTAAGCTTTCGAGGTCACGCCAGTGAGGTGTAACCTAAAGCATGATGGGTAATCCTAATAAACGTGCCCTGTGCGATCCCGATGAGCTCTTATGACGGATCAGGAGCTGGAACTGTGTGACGTGTTCTCTCATACAGCTCCTGACACACATCAATCCCAGCATGCCTTCATGGTTTGATGGACTCGAACATGCACTCAAGTACACACGTGCACACAAGCCCATATACACAGGAAACTGTCATGCTGAATTAATGCATGGGCCGGAGAATTGCAAATTCAACTTATTGCTTATTTTGGTTTGTAGAGAATGTGGCTGATGCATAAAACATAGAAATATTTATTTATATATAAGTCTATGAATACACTATAGATTGCTCTTGAGATTTTGTCCCCTTTCCCTTTCCCTATTATTCCATAATCACTGACGCTGGCATATTTCTCCATCTGTCTTTTTCCATTTCACCCTCTTTTCTATCTGTGAAAAATAAATTGGACTATTACCGTCGTGCAGTCAGGAAACGCAGCCCGGGGTCACAGATTGGAGAAATGCAAACAAGTGGGATCCGCTGATCCTAAATGTGAGTCACTAAGTCGAGAGTTTGGGGCCTTGAAATGTCTGACAGCTGAAATCACTCTGAGGAATGACTCAGAGAGAAACAGGGGACGAGGGAGACGGGAGGAGAAAGACGGACGGCGAGGACGAGATAATGAGTTTTCACATAGCGGCCTATCTGCAGGGCCGCAAAGGCCACAGCAAATATGAACAGCATTTGAATTTAAGCTTGTCATCCGTGGCTCCGTTCCAAAAGGACCACAGTTTGGCTCCGTGCCTTTTTCATGAGCGGCCTGTTGATAAAGATTCATAATCCTCATCTGCATCCTCTGATCAAAAGCCCGCGTGAAACACGTGCAAACAGAACGTGTCACCTCGCCCGAGACGGAGACGTGTCACGATGACGAGTGCGTTGGAGCCACGGCGGGACACAGGCGCTCGTTCTGTGTGAATATGATACTTGAAAGGAGAGATAAAATATTCACCAGAGAGAAATATGAGGAGATTGCGCATCGCCTTGAGCGAGCAGGGCTCCCGCTGCGAGGCGCAGTGAGAGGGAGGGAGGAGGGAGGGAGGGAGGGAGGGAGGGAGGGGGCTGGGGAGAAATTGGGAACGATGGAAAGCGAGAGGGAACGTAAAAATAAGATTTAGTGAAGAGCAGATAATAAAGAGAGAAATGACCACCGGGCAATTAACACCTCCGAACCGTAAATCTGACTAATTACATTTTACAGCGCCGGGAAAAGGTCACACTTGTTTGCAAGATTCTTACAAAGTTCAGGGAGGACGACAACACATCTGTAAATCTCTTACGCAATGTTCACATCTACATTCAGGCCTCTACTGCATTGAAGCAGCATTTTCAAACCAAAACGATCTCTGTCCACACGAGGGTTTTGGCTCCGTATCAGTTTTAATCAATGTCCATTCATAATCGCTTAGAAATGCTAATCCCTGGACACCTCACCTATGCTGGGTGTGCACGAGACAAAAATAGGAGGTTTGTGGTTATTAGTTGCAGATTTGTCGCAGATTGCTCAAGTAGTAGATCGTCTCCTACACAAGCCAACAGCTGGTTAATTGGTAAAAGCAGAATTTGACTGCAGAACAGCTGTTAGCACTGACAACAGGACCAGCTTGTGACTGATCATCTGGAATCTGAGGAGAATGCTGATCCACGTCATCGTTGTGAAACCGATCTCAGCTTCTGAACCGTCCAGACTGAAACACCGCCCCAAAGTGCTCAAACTGACGCAGGACCAGTTTCCAAAACTTTTCCATTTTAGTGTCTCTAACCCTCAGAAGCAGTGAGGACACCAGACGTCTCCGTCGTGTGGATGCAGCCTCCAAGGTTCTTCTGCAAAGCCAAAGCAACGAACCCCCAGATGAGACAGAGAGTACAATCCAAAACGAATCCAATTCACCATCTGACATTTAGTTTCCCGTCTGCCCGAGTGTCAGAGACAGACACGTCCTGGAGATCATTAGATCACCAGGGAAAAGAATGATGCATCGATTCGGGACGTAAAACAATTCTAGGTCACCATTGATTAGCAGTAACAGGCTTTTTGCTTTCCTCTCTGTCACTGCCAGGGCCCTGGCTTTTTATTTTTAGGCGCGGGCCGATCGATGTGGAGGTTGCTTTGTGCGAGTCTCGGCGGCCTGGTGCCCCCCCCCCACCGAGCCTCGCGTAGGTCAAACCAAAGCCTAGTGAAAGGTTGAACCAATGATGGGAATCAATGGATGAGGAAATGTCAACTAAAATGTCTGTTTACAACACTGAGGGACAATCTTTAGATACATATTGTTTCATTTGAACTCGTGGGTCTGAACCTGCGTTGATGGTTTTTCATCCCTCCTAAACAAATAGTCTGAATAAGGGTGAGCTTTATTATTACAGCTCCTATTTGCTATTACTGCTTTGGTTTCAGCAGCCATTTAATAATTCCCTCTCAACCTTAATTACTCTGCACTAACATCACAGTTATTTTTTTCACATTCATGATTCTGAGGGACAATAATTGATACACAATACATTCGCGGCGATGATGGAGGTTTTTTGTGTCGTGCAGATAAATATGCTCTTCACTCACGAGCTTATAAGTCACAACAAACTGTGATGAACCCGATCTATAATGCAGGGAATAGATTTTTAGATAAATACCAGAGAATCTGCACAAAGAACAGACACTTTGCATAAATTAAGCAGATTCTCAGACGCCGTGTCCACAGGAGAAATCATGAATTATCCACCTCGTCATGTTTTTCTCAGCTTTTCAGACGGTCGGAGGAAAATAATCAACATTCAAATGTGATTTCAGTTTTTGATCATTGATTATCTTTGTTTTCTTTGAGTCATTGAATTACAAATCACGCTACACACTTTAGATTTTGTTTTCAAACCAACATCCATTGATTTTCTTGGCATGTAAGAGCTGCCTATTGATACAGAGTAATACTTGTGGTTGTGTTAAATGTAAAAAACACAATATTCCTTCTCTTTTAGCTTTCATAACCGACTCCCGAGGAGAATATCTGTCTCTCAGCTGCTACACCCTGCTGCATGTTAGCTAGTTACTAATTATGCCTGGTTTGATGGTGAGCAGGTAGCATGGTGGGTTTATTTAGATTTACTCTGTGCCCAAAACAATTGCCTGCTGTGACTGATGAGGACGAGAGCAGTGAGAGTCAATGAAAACAGAAAAGCTGGCACCTGAAAAACCCAAACATTGATCTGAAAGACACCAGGATGGCTGATAGTTCAGACCGCCTCACCCCATTAAGTTTAGTGGAAATCAGTTTTTGTTTGGTTCCCTGCAAACAAATAAACCAACAAACAAACAAACTGGAGTGGCACTGGGAGAGAGCGCCAAGGTTAAACCTCCGCTTGCCATGATGAAGAAAGTGCAAATGAAATTCTGGATAGGTCAATTTATTCGGATCTAATCCAAATTTAACAACCCCTCCACAAAATGTCCAATTTGTTTTTGTAGTTTTTACTAACCTTAAATTTAACTCTGATAAAAACATGAATCCTTCTTTTCCAGCTTTAGAATCATCAATATGGAGCCGAGCTTCGTCATCCCACAGTTGTTTTGCTTGTTAAATTCAAACCATGATGAAACATATTCACATTTCTGATGCAAACCTGAACAAACTGTTCTATAATTTTTGAAACTGTTTGGCCACTTTCCAGTTTCATCCGCTGGGTCCGGATCCACAATTAAAGCAATGTTCTGAACAAAGCTGACCTGACAGCCCAATTATCAGCCTGCGCCGCTTCCAGCTCCGCTCTCTTGTTCTCTCTCATTTCCATGAGAGAGTCCACTCATGCAGCGCACATCCACCCACTTGTATGAGCCGCTTGAACTGCCGGATGACTCAGCGGCGCTATTCACTGGAATCACAATCTGCTTTTTTTTGCAGAGGCACTTGAAAATCCTTAATCCGTTCTGAAATTGCCCCCCCCCCCCCCCCCCCCCCCCCCCCCGATGCAAAGTGGCTGTTTTTCTGTGCGACGCGCTCGGTGTGACAAACCAAGCGTTTGTTTGTCGTGATTTCAAACTGGGCTCAAAGTCACTTGTTTGTTCTGAGGCAGAATTGATCAGGACGGGATGTGTGATGCAACTGTGATGAAAACTGTATCAACTGAATTTATGACGAGGTTATTGCTCCCGCACGTCTTTCACTTCATAGAAGGACGTTGACTTCTGTGTCCGCCTCCTGAGATGAAGCTTGCAAACCAGAAAGGCTGGAAAGTCACATTAATGTCGCTTAGCACTTTTTTATTGTGCAGCTTTTGAAGTGTGTGTGTGTGTTTGTGTGTGTGTGTTGGAAAGAAACTTATTATAACCAGAATAGGACACAAGACAGATTATGTAAGGAAGTTGTTTTCCAAATAACTGGATTTTATTAAAGTTTTTTTCTAAAAGATACAGTTTCAAATACAAATCCTGGATCCTGGGCTTTATATTTGCATTTGTATTTAGTTTATTATATATATAAAGTTCATAGTTTATTACAGTTTCACCTGGAACAAATGATCTGTAGTCTACACTAATGACACCAGTGTTTGTTCAAGCCAAGAGGAAAGTATGAGGAATCAGCTGCAGCTCTCGTACAGTGGTGCACAGCGTCAGTGGCTCAGGTGCTGCTGTGAGAGAGATAACAGGTGATTATAGAAGCATCGACACCCAGCGACCCGGTGTCACCCGGTAAGACTCGGCAGAGCCGGTGTCAGCGGGGCTGCGGTGCGTGCAGGGGCAGCAGCCGGTCAGGCCGGGGCCCAGAACACTGATCCCTGCTACCAGGCCTCCTCTCACTCATTAGCAGCGTGACTCGGAGCGCTGCGGGGCCCGGGGATCCTGCTCCACTTGGATGGCAGCCCTGGTGAGTGGATCTGAGGAGACATGATAACACCCAGTGTTCAGGCCAGGGAACACACACACAGGGCCGAGCGGATTAGAGTGAAGTCTTGTTTGGATGGAAAAGTGAATATAACAATCTCGCGGCCAGCTGGTCAACAGTGAGTGTGTTAGAGGCTGAGCTGAGGCTTCGGTGCCTGAGGACACGATGACAACAGCGTTCAGGCAGAGATGGAAACAATAATAATACCGAGCAAGTTTAAAAAGGGATGGCAAAGAAAACACAACGGCTGCTCACGGATGTTTCTCTCCACGCCTGGCGAGTGTTTACCTTCTCGTGTTTACTGCAGCACGTCACATTGTGTGAGAGGCAGATTCCAAAATCCTCTTTAGCTGCTGATGGACCCACAGTGCAGAGCCACACATCTGCTGCAGGTGGAAAGTGGGATCTCTAGCACATATTCCTTTATGGATTTACATATTTTTTCCAGGAGCAAAATGTTATCTAGAGAAAGTGACAGTAGGCAGGGGCTGAGGTTTTTTTCCTTTCTCCACACACGTGCATCTCACTGTGCTCTAGAAGATTCACTGGTAATTTGAACAAATGTGTAAAACATGGACTTTATATAAAGATGGCCGACTCGTCTCCACTTCCTCCCACTGTCCAGAAATGAAGCCAAAGAATCCGAAACTCGAACATCGCCATCGTGTGCATTTGGAGGCGGAGTCTGTGCAGAAGCATGGAGGCAATTAACCCGACTCCTCAGCTGTCAATCATGACGTTTCACACCGTTTTCAGCTAATTAAAACCAAACTCAGCGGATAAATTAACACTTGAACCAACATCATCATCTAAAGTGACAGAAACCATCAAGAGTTAATTTGAGCCCCTTAGTAAAAACTCTGGATTGGATCATGAGCGAGTGGGCGTGTCTAACAATCGCAAGTCTTCATCTGACGTCACGTCTGGCGACAAACCGCAGCAATGTTGTGTTAAACTTTGGAAGTTGCAGACACACAACAGAATCCATACTTTGGGATTTGTTCAGTGGATAAACAGTGGAAATGACTCCTCGTGTAGAAAATACACTTGAGAGGGGGTGGGGGGTGGCAAGAGTGTGGAAGGGCTCTCATGTCTGTTGCATCTCGGGCGTCTGTGATCACAAAGTGTCAGTAATACTCCGTTCACAATGCATGTTTTAAAAAGGGGGCTTCATTTGATCCCGGCTGCACCGCGCTGCTCCCTCAGAAGCTGCTGGCAGTAGATGTTCCTCCAGGTTCCTCACAAACAAACCTCTGACATCTGCTTCATCTCACACGCTGAACATTGCACCTTGAACTTCTGTCAAACCTCTGACTTTCACAAAGTTCTCGTTTGAGGGCGGCTGAAAGGATGATGTGACGACGGAGGCTGCCAGAAATAGGATTCTTATTTATATCATATGTTCAAAGCTGCAGATATTTGCTTGCTTTATAGGTATATAGTGTTTTTTCCTGAAACAAGATGTGGCGTTGTCTCGGATGATAATGGGAGACGGTGGGAACGTCTGTCTGTCAGCCTGACACATGTAGCATGGTGACATCAGTGAGGATAAATGTCCTGATGGGTAAAGCTGCAGCAAAACTGAAAATATTAACAGTTGTAGTCAGTTGAGCTGAATCTGTCTCGTCCAATCAAAACCTTGTTCCAGAGAAAACCAGGTGGGAGGTTCAGGGTCGACCTGAGCGCAGGAAACTGAATCTACAAACATAGTCTCTGCCAAAATAAATCTCTTATTCTATTTTGAGTTCAACTCTATGACTAAAAGTAATAATAGTTATAGTTTTGTGTGTCCCAGCGCAAATTATTTGTGCAACAACTGCTGTTTATTGTCGTTAAACGTTTATTCATTGAACTAAAAGTCAACTTTATGTTACATGGATGATGTTTTATGACCAATAAAATCCTTTAGATTATCAGACCACGTCATATTTTCTTTTATTTTTCCTCGATAAGAACCAGACGATCACGTGTAGGGTTGTCCCGACCGGGTGGAGCTATGTGCTCTGCTCACTGTCATTCCAGATCAATAATTATTGCTATTAAAACATAAAAATAAACCACGACCTTCCACTAACTTTACACAAGAAGGTTGTGTTTTATCTCCAGAGAAACGTGGGGGGAAGTGTAAATTGCTGCAGCAGCCGTTTATTAACACAAATTACTACTGTTGCTCCCTCTATTAAAAGACCTGTCAATCAAACTGGTGTTGGACGTGGGTGGTGAGCTGAACTTTTTTTTTGGGGGGGGGCTTTAATCACCAGGTCACGTCTGAAGTGAAGACCACGTCACACGAGCACTTTTCTCTTCGCTGACATAATTCAATCCAGCTGCACTTCGATCCAGACGGGCTCCCCCCCCCCCCCCCCCCAGACACACACACTTAGAGTGTCTGTAAGAGCGTCCAGCAGCACTTCCTCCAATCAGGTTGAATTAGAGACAAGGAAGCAGGAAGGGAGGAGGAAAGCACGACACACCTCGTTCTCAAACAAAATGACTGGAATGATTAAAGCTCTTTAGAAATCCACGTTTCATCCCCCCCGGGTTCAAACCTTCTTCTTTAACGAGGGGTTTCATTGGCGTCCCCCCCCCCCCCCCCCCCGATGGCGTGTTCCCCCAGACGAGCCACACACGCCTCAAATTAGCGTCCTGCATCTCTCAACGCCCGTTTTTATACGTTCAAACCACACAGGCCGGGCGGTAGAGGTCGTGTGATGTCAGAGGAGCGGCAGACTCTTAGCATCATCGTGACAGTGCGAGTCTTTCCATGTGCTCCTCCTCGCTCTGTCAGTGAACATTTGCTACATATTTCATGTCGGCTCTGAAAGTAGCACTTCCTCCTCCTCCTCCTTCATCGTCATCATCATCTGAATCCGCTCTCGGCCCATCGTGCCTCTTCACAGGGAGAAGATGAAGTGGTGCAGGTAGTGAGCAGGCCCCTGATTGGCTCCTTGAATCATTACGACTGGACGATGCATGTCTAACATTTCCGAGAGACATGAAGCCGGGGCCTGTCGCACAGATAACGTCCCTTTTGGGCACAAAGTGCAGCAGCAGTCTGTGAAGCTTCTGTGCTCTCTCGCCCCCCCCCCCCCATGGAGCGGAATCCTGTTCCCCAGCTGGGAGCGTGGGGTGCAGGGTGGAACCTAACTGAGGAGGAGCAGGACTGCCGGCCAGTTAGCGGCGGGCCCTGGAGTAATAGCTCACGCTGTCCCCCGCTGCCACCTCCTGAAAGTAGCATACTCCTTGTTTATGGCTGTGGAGCTCTGCAGTTTTACAATTCCAATGAGGCTTCATCCAGCGCCGTCTTTATCAGGCTGGATGATTTAAGTCCACACAGGGAGCTGCAGAGAGCCGGGGCCGCTGCCTGTTCCCTCACAGGGCCGGTGGTGTCTCCAGCAGGGGTCGGTGGGGTCTCCAGCAGGGGTCGGTGGTGTCTCCAGCAGGGGGCCGGTGGTGTCTCCAGCAGGGGGCCGGTGGTGTGTCCAGCAGGGGTCGGTGGTGTCTCCAGCAGGGGGCCGGTGGTGTGTCCAGCAGGGGGCCGGTGGTGTCTCCAGCAGGGGGCCGGTATCAAGCAGGTTTGATCTTCAATCCTCTTCACTGGCCTTTGAGAGAGCGCGGTCTCCACAGACCGAGGTCGTAACGAAGTCATTCACTCAGAGCTTTGATCCATAATTTCAATCGTGGAATATCGCCATAAAAAATGTTTTTTTCCGAGGACTCTTTAATGGAATTACTTTATAGAATCCATCGTAGCGTTTTCCTTGATGACGTCGGCCCTTTTGCTTCTTGATTTATAATAATTCAATTTGAGGATATGAAATGCCGATCTGGCCGCCGGCCATGAGGCCGTGTGAGCAGCTCGAGATCAGATTGAACAGATACGTGTCTGAATAATAATGTTGACCAGGAGACTTGCAGACAGTGAGTATCTGAAGCATCCAGATAGCTTTGGGAAGATAAGGGGAGATTAATGGGATTCATCATCGGCAAGAGCTCGGCAGAAAATGGTCGTTTTGCTCAGAGAGTGAGATTTTTATTCATTAAAAACATGAAATGTGAACCACTTCATGTGTGGGGCATGTTTATCATCTGTGTGACACTGTTTTTGGAAAAGTACTGCACTTCCATCTTATTCAAATGAGCTGTATTGAATATTTGAATGTGAATCCTGTGATGGCTGTTCAAGTGCATTAATCTACTCTTTAAATATTAATTTGTACCAGAGGACTTTGTTTACATGTCACAAGGAACCAGCTTCTTTCCTGATGCTTCTGGATAAGTATCATACTCACACATTTACTTGAGTGTTTCTATTTCGTGCCACTTCACTCATCTACTCCACTATTCAGAATCCATTCAGAAACAGATATATATTTATTTGACATCCGCTTTTAGATTGAAAAATGTTTTCATGTGAAATACGTGGATTTAACAAACCAACAAGATGCAAAATTAAATACTCAATATGAGCTGTCAGGCTTTATTTAACTGTTAATTCCTAGTTAATGCATGAGAGGAGCTTTGTTATTTAGAACAAATTAAAGCCGTCCAGGAATAAAGAGCTAAAATAATGAAAAGACTATTAAGGTAACACTCAAAATTGATTGGAATTAATTCATTGCAAGTTTAACCATTGACAGAATTCCAGTTTCCTCATATTCCTCTGCATATTATAGTATAAGTAATATACAGTGCAGGAATCTAATTTGCAGGACTTTAACTTGTGATGTGGTATTTTTCATTAACTGTAGTATTTCTCCTTTAACCTCAGAATGGAGCATGAACACATCCTCCACATCCTCTGACTTGAGGCCACGTGTGTAGAACAATATGTTGACCATGTTCCCAGTGACCAGAGGAAGCTCCTTCAGCCTCACTTCCCTCTCAGAACATGTTCCCACTGATGTGTCGGTGCCACAGAGACCGTGACGGAGCGCCACTGCCGCTGGATTTATTGTAAATTGGACTTTTACGTCCACGCATTCAACATTTATGAGCCTTCCTTGTTCTCTGAGCATATGGCGCTCGACTGGAGCTCCTCGTCCCGTATGCCATAGAGCCCTGGAGAACATGCAGTGAAACATGGCTGGGCTCGTGGAGGTGATGGAAGATTCGCTCCATCACACATGGACTCAGCATAAATGGGCTCTGTTAAAACAGCTGATTATTATTTGCACTATAACACATTCGAGTCACAGTGAAACAGATGTTGGAGCATCTTTATCTTTTTGTGATGTGTCAGAAGTGGAAGGGAACACGTGGACGGGGCTTCACTCAGTCACAGACAGTGATGAGCATTAAATTCAGATTTGTGAGACGTATTAAACATCATTTGTCATAATCAGGGAACAACAGTCATTCTCTCATCTATAAAGCACAGAGCAGAGTGTTAATGGAATGAGTGGAGGACTCGGAAGATCTCAGGCAACCAGTGGATCAATTTACAAATGTTTATTTATGTCGCACATTTCAGACACAAGAATTTAGATATTCAGAAAATTAGTGCTCTATGGAGTTAATAGTGAGTTATTTTGGATACAGCCTTGATAATATGAGCCAACTACATCTTGATGAGGATGAAAGATTCTCTTTTTTAATTATTCATTCTATCTTGAATTCAATCAAACAAATTGACAAAACATAGGATTGTTAAAAATGTATTAAAAATGAAGGAAATATTCAGATTTACTGTTATTGACCGCTAACAACTTTCAACTTAAATAAAATATATACTGTAAATAAAGTTGGACACGTCTCCACCTCCTAAAATGAAGCCGCTGTCAACTTGAGTCTAATGATATAAATAATTAAAACCAAACTTACTGGATAATGAACAATATCGAGTGTGAGAAGTACTTTTGACTTTTCTAGTTTGGTCTAACATGGTGGAGGATAAGTGTACAGCCCATCCTGCAGTCAACCACTAGGGGATAAAACACATTATATCCTAATAGCCCAGGAGCGCTGCAGTTAATGAGGTCAAACAAACTCCTGTTCATATCTTCAGAAATCCCTTGACACTGTCCAGAAGGCTCTGAGTCAGTTTTTCCACGAGGAGAATTCTCAATACCTCCTGATACCAGTCGTCCGGCGCAGGAAGCTTTTTAATTAACGGACTAATATTATCTCAAACTCAATATTCATCGTTCTTTCTCTGACTTTACTGAACATCGAGGTTCGCAGCTCAGTTTCCAAGCAAACACTGTCCTGGTTCTCATTCCTACTCCCAGAAAGACCAATAAAAGCCACATTAGATGAGAAGGTGTATTAAGTCTTTTTATGTAAGCTGTAGTTGAGGAGCGGCCTGCCCACTCACAGTGTCAGGACCCCTGCTCACCTCCACATGCAGCGTGGTGGGATCGGTGAGAGGAGGACGAGGATTTAATGAATAAATCAAACCTCGGGCACATTTCCTTTTGTGTGCATGTAAATAAATGCAAATAAAGAGCTTTTTTACCAGTTTGAAAACCAATCACACACACACACACACACACACACACACACACACACACAACTCCTACTCTGCTAGCTTCCCACACAAGCTAACGGTTAAGTGAGGCTTTGCACGAAGTCCCATTTGATTGGATAAATTAACGGAGCCACCTCCGACTTCAAGATAAGTCACAAAAAAATACATATATATTCAGAGGGAGAGAAATGAATCCTGACTTTAAATTAACATCATAACACATGTGAAGCATCGTTTCAGGAGACAAATAAACATCAATTAACACACGCACATTTAGCATTTTTCTATTCCACTTGCTTTAATTATATTCAGAATTCTTTAATTACATTTAATCACAAGAGCGCATAGTGTGCAGATGCAGTGGCCGTGTTTGAGGAAGACAATCATGCAACAATAAATCGTGAATTTATATGATTCCCCCTCCTGCTCAACAGTTAATTACAATATGTAGAAGTGCAGGTGATGACCTCTTCAATATGTGCAGCTAAAAACAGAGACGGAGAATTCTGCTTATACTCGTCAGCTGATTTGTTATTGTCTTACATGTTAAGGTGCTGTGATTAGAGTCAGGTAGTAACGAGCTGGGTTAAAATTAGATGATCAAACTTACATGTGTTTGTTATCCGGGGGAGTTTCATGCTGTCGGTTCTATAAGATGCTGCGACTTTTTTTCTCCACAATGTTCTTTCAGTGGAACAACAACAGTAATATTAATTAACTTTCAACTTCAACTTTCAAGTTACAGCGTGCTTTACGAGTCACAAATGACACTTTTTTTAATGAAGCAATTAAATTAGCAAACAGTAGAGCAAAAATACAGGAATAAAAATATCACGGATGACGAAAAGAGTCAAGACAAAAAAGAATAAAAACATTATAAGATGATTAAAATGGATCCTAGTTATATTAAAAGTAAACAAGTTAAGTCTTGAGAAAGCAAACCTACAATAATGTGACAGAAGAGGCCGTAAAAAGTGAGATAGTGAAGAATTGAAAAATAACTCACTGCTTAATAAAAAGAGGTCTGACAGAGTTCAACAGTGTTTTTTTATGTTTTCATAATGCTGTGCTTTTATTTATTTATTCCCTAAAGACACGTTTTATATTGAAAAATACGTTTTTTATTTGTTAACTTAAAAAAGTTGGTGAAAATGTTGGTACATGAGTTGCATTCTGTCTTCAAAGCCCACGAACAAACCAAAGTCAGCAGTGACGAACAACCTGATGTCAGGTGCAAGCCCGACATCACATTGAGATTAAGATTAAGATTAAGATATATTTATTTATCCCGAACACATGCACAGACATGCTCATGCAATTGTAGGGAAATGTAACCTCTGCTTTTGACCCATCTGGTGCAGGACACACAGAGCAGTGAGCAGCCATGTACGGCGCCCGGGGAGCAGATGTTGGGGGAGTAAGGTGCCTTGCTCAGGGGCACTAGACAGGGCAGGGAGAATCCTCTTGGATTTTTGGACAGATCAATCCAGGTTCGTCTTTTTGTTTTTTCTCCGTGAAGTTGAAACCAGAGACGAACCAGAGACCTTTTCTGCCCATAGTCCAAGTTTCTGCCACAAGTCCACCACCTCATCACATCAGGTCTGAAACACACTGGGAGCCGATGAAGAGGAGCTGGAACCAGAGGAACACGCTCTCTTTAATAACTGCAGATGTTTGAGCTTTTTGTGAGCAGAGATAATGAGAAGACTCGCAGGATGATTTATGGATTTTTTTTTAAAATTCAGTTCCTCTCGCTCTTCCCGTCTCTTTATACATCTTTCAATCACGCCTCATGTAGTGAGTGAGCACATTCATCATTCGAATTTGATTCCCTCTCTCTCTCTCATTGTGCTCTTCTTCCTCGCACTCGGCCGTGTCACTGGCGAGGTGAACGTCTCGCACTCACGTAACCGGATTACACCGGCTATGGATTCTGCCATGTGATCGCCATGGCAACATGAGCTGGGAGCGCTTCCAGTGGGATATTGCAATTCAGAGCTCGGGCTCAGTCCTGTTAAGAGAGCGGGAGTTCAGACCATTGTGTTCTCTAGAAATTGTGCGAGGGTAGTGGAGGGTGGTGGAGGGGCAGGGAGGGGGGTAAAAGCATTGCCTCTTTTTTTTGGTGTGTGCATACCCGAGGGAGATCTCATCTGAACTGAGAGATGAGCCGAGGTTTTACAAATAAGCTGATTCCATCATCGAGAAGAAGGGTTTTATAAGGGGGGGGGGGGGGGGGTACAGTGCTGGATGACATGTGCCATCTGTGCTTTGAGGAAAATTCACCTCGCACCAGAATATTCAGCTCTGAAGAACAAACGGTGACTTTGTAGTTTTTTTTCTGTCCGTTCCCAAATCCACCTGCTCACCTGGTTCCCATTCCCCGACCACTGGAACGTTCTCCACCTCCTTCCACACCTGCTCCACATCCTCCTCTCCGGCCCAGTTCCCCCCAGGAAGCTCCCAGTGGGTTTGCTGATGTCTCTCGCTCTAACTTTGTCTTTTGAGCCTCTCATCCACGTACAAGTGGCATTTTACATAAATAAAAAACTGGTTTCTGTGTAACGGTGTATTTAAAACACAGCCCACTGTTGCTTTGTGTGATGAGCATGCACCAGAAACAATGGCGGCTATATCCAGGTTTGGTTGGCACTGCTTAGTCTAATTACAAGTCTGAAGCTAAATTTAGCATTTGAATAAATACAAAATGAAACATGTACAGGCCTGGTCCCATTGTGACTGGGACCACAGGGTTCCTCTCTGTTATTCTGCAGATCCTCGATGTCGACTCTATCACCACTTATCTTGTGTTTTTCGTCTGGACGGACATATTTTGTAACACAGTGAAAAAAAGATATCTGTTCAAACACACATCAGCAGCAGGAGCCGGGACAAGGCCTCAGTGTGAAGCCGTTGTGCTCCTCATGCTGTGGAGTCTTCATCGTTTGTTGCATTCAAGTAACTTCCTGTGTGTCCTCCCTGCCTGAGCTACCACCCGCACCTCCAGATTCTTGAATGGCATTAATGTCTAATAAGTTTTCTTGTGAAATGCAAAATCATGAATAATAATTTTACTAAGTTTAGGAATTAGTCTGGATGAAGGACTGACAGTTGCTCCTCAGCCTCTTCATCATCAGAGGAAGTGCATTGGACCCGAAATTGAGCCGATTAGTGTGCAGCAGGTATTTGGGAACCATAGAGAATAAGATCCACATCCCACAGAAACCTGAGCCCGGACCTCAGCTCATCTGATTCAAAGCCACGTTACATATTGAAGAAACGAGGAGATGAGATGCATAAATCATCAAAGCAGCGAATAAGAAAGGAAGACGGGGCGTTTGTCTCTGAAAGCTGCATTAGTGGTGACATTAGGATAAAAATAAACCTGGTAATGACAGAACCTTTGTGCTTTACTTGCTTTGTACGTGCACTTTCTCTGGATGAGCCTCTGACATTAGTTTACTTTGTAGTTTTCACTCACCTATCATTAGGAGACTGAGCCGTGACCTCAAACAGCCGCTGCAGAGGAGAGGCCGGGGTCAGAGGTCACATTGTTGCTCCAGCTGTTCAGACATCCAGATGTTGCCTCGGTTTGTGGGAGCAGAGGTTTCTCTTATCTTCCTCATGCTGTCGGTCACTTTCTTCTTTGACCTCACAGAAGTAGCAGTGGAGCGGTTTATTATTTAGATAAGTTCTTAGAAATCAGTGCCTTGTTCAGATGTTTTCAGACTGTTTCAGAGTCGAACATCCTCTCGCTGCCAAAGCTTTCAAATTGATGTTGATTTGTGCTTAGAAGTCTAAAGTAGATTGAACTGAAAACACTCCAGTGAAGAGAGCGAGCTACGTTCAATCACTGGTGTTCTTCACACATTTGAAGAATAAATTACAAGATGAGCAACGACTTTCATCTCTCTTCTTTGTTCTCTATTTCTTTGTTCGGTCCTGGAAAATTCTTGCACATACATTCATTGACATTTTTCATAAGATGGACTTTCAGAATGTGAAAATAATATATTTTTATGAGTAATCTCAGAACAAGAGCCTCCTTGCCCTTTTTGGTTTCTAAGTTATAGACTCAAATTATCTTTTTATAGATCATAATGATCCTGCAGTTTGTTTCAGCTTCCTTCAATGCTGCCTTTCTCTTAGCAGAGACGACTCTGACCTTCTGGTGAGGAGGACGTCAACCACATTAAGAGGTAAAGTGAGAAAGCTCTCAGCTGGTGTGGGTGGAACAGCCTGACTGAATCATGCACAGGTGTTTTCATTCACCGAGTGCTTTCTGGTCACGTCTGGTTTTTTAAATCTGCCGGCGTCAGCAGGGACGGTCATTTTAGATAAAAACACAAAGAGGAACTTCAGAGTCTCAAAATGTGTCTGTTAGCTTCTGCTGAATCTGTTGCATGCTGGGAAAGTGCAAAGTTCCGCCTAGATCATCAATATTAATATTAACATCAACCACTGTGACGACACAGTTCAAATCAATACACACACTGTAGTTTTGCAAAGTCATCAAAAAAAAGTTGTCATCATATATTGGAGCCTTCAGTTAAAAAACACAAGGTTTTTTCTTTGTAATAAAATCATTAATAGTGATTTTCCCGACGTGATATTTAATAAAACATAGTTTTGCTTCAATGCATAGAGCGTACCAGGGACAGCTTGTGAGCTAAGGAGCTGCAGACATTCACTGGGTCTCAGGTCAGGAGCTGCATCTGAGGACCAATCACATCACAGCAGTTTGACTGGGACGTCCCCTTTCGGAGGCTCAACTGCAGCAGAGACACGCGTCCGTCCATCCCTGAGAACAGAAGGTTACGACGGGGGGGGGGGGGGGTTCTCAGGTAGAAGGATGAAGCCCCTGAATTCAGTCACAGCCAGTGAATTAATTTACTTGCTGATTTGTGGCCCTGCTGGTCGTCTCCCGCTGGTGTAGCTGAGACTCACCAGTGATGATGATGACGGTGATGAGGATGATGAAGGGAGGTGTGAGAGATATTTAACTCACAGCCACCGGGAGCAGCGCGGCTTCACATCGCACATCCAAGTGAAGCATAAATCGCAGCACAAGGAGGAAGATACTTAAAGTGAGAGCTGAACAATTGGATTTGATTGAACGGAGTCACCGACGCCCTGAACAGCGATTTAAAGAGATACTACATTTGTGTAAATTGGATTAGTTTAGAGGCCTCACTGGAAACCAGAGACCCCATTCAGCCCAAGAGAAACACACTGACATTAAGAACGGTGCCTTCACTGACATTAATACTGCAAAACTCGTTCCCACCAGTAGCCCAATCCGTGTATAATGAATTAAAATCCAATTACAAGTACTCATTACCGTAAACAAACACCACATTAGCATCGGATATGCAAATGAGCGAGTATTGTGTTACTCAGGGTGATGAATCACCGTGTTCGATGGGAGAGAGTCGCTGGTATGTTGGTAACTGCCTTTCTTTTGTTGGGGCTGAATGAGCGGAAGCCGCCTCAGCTCTGTAGTAAATACTGGGCTCATTCGCAGCAGATATAATACCCATTAAAGATTCATTAGTAAACCAATGTACATAGCAGACACATTCTTTTCAACCTCTTTAGTTTGCTCGCACTTAGAGACGACTCAGGAATGTGTCGCGGTTTCCTTTTGGTTCTTAAGTGCTCGCTGGTGGGAGCCGCTGGAGAATCTTTAAAAAGTGCCACTTTACACAGAGTTTTCAAACAGGAGCCGACAGGACTTTAAGTTGAGGCAATAGTTCAAAGTTATAGCTGCACATTGCCAAATATGTTCATAAGACATCACTTTGGTTTGGTTTGTTTGTGATCTGTTGACAGTGCTGAGCGTCAGACGGCAAATACATCAGAGTAAATACTTCTTCACTTGATGCTAACAGTCTGTACGTTTGCTATAGATTCAAATATATAGTATATAGTCAAGAGTTTTCCTTTGTTTTAAGTAGAACAAGAGAAGAGCATTTGTGTTGGGAAGTCGTAAAATGATTTGTGAAGATCGGTACTAGAATAACGAAGACTCTACTAAACATTACAAAAACCAGAATCTACAATCCTGGACAGGATTTATCTTCTGGGGACAATGAAAATCAATAGATTTGTGTCATTCCTCTAGATAAGTGATAGAGGAGAAGAAAAGGAATTCAAGTCAATCTAGAAGATATTTGGTTTAGTCAAAGATTTACTGACTAAAAGATAGAAATTCAGCTCTATCTTCCTTATTCTGATTTGATATAATTGACCGAGATGAGTTAAACCTTTAGTATATAACTTTGGCTCCTCAAACTTTCCTGCTCTTGTCTGTAAATCTTGAACTTTTCTCACTGCAAACATGTGACAAATGACTTCAGGAGGAAAGCACAGGTGGAGAAAGCCGACATGAACAATGACTCCCAGGAAACCTGTCCAGTGAGTCACCGTGCACGCTGCCGGGCCCCGGGGCCGGCTCCACTGAACGAGTGCAGCCGGCATTAAGGCTATTACTTACACTAATGTGCTGCTCCTGCTTTGAGGTGTAGAAATGGGGCGTGACACAGCGGGAAACCAAAAATGAAAGGAAAGGAAGTCGGCTTTTTCATTTTATGTCAGTGTCGGGGGGGGGCTGCAATGAGCGAGACACATTATCCTCCATCAGAGTGTGTTTGCTGGACAAGAGTTTGAAACTAAAGGGAAGCACTTTTAAGAGCGGTGCACGTCAGGGGCTTTCCTCAGGTGCACAGGAGAAATCTCTCACATTCACCTCTTTGGTTCTGTTGACTCCGAATTATTTTGCTGTCAAGAATTTCCAGCATTTACCAGGAAAACCAGTTTTGCAGATTTTAAATCCATATCTCATCTGGGATGTTTCTCTACCAGTAAAGCGATGTGAGACCCGTCTCTGTGCCCAGGTCGACGCAGTAGAGCTTAACACAACTTCTAAATCTAAATGTCCACCGATCCAATACTGGACACTTACCACCTTACTCTTATAAAGATGACCCATAAAGAGACCAGTAAAATCTACCCGTCTCCTCCCCTGCATGTTCCTCCTGAGCTGTAAATCTCCCCACATCTCCATCCCCCACATGTTTTAATATTCATGGAGTCATTCTATTTCTGGTATATACATGTTCATGTCTGCGTTTGCTATATATCGCCATCGTAAACCTGTCATATGCATTTTCAGGCAGTGGCTCGTATAACATTGTTTCTGTGAATATTCACAGGACCGGGAGCAGCAGCTCAGCGAGTACGACTGTGTTTACATTTGTAGAAACTAAACAGTGTCATGACTTTATCGGGAGGACGTTTATATATTTCTTCTACCACTAATGATGTAGTGAATTGCAAAGTATCCAAGTTGCTTGTCTCGTAGAACTGTCAAATTATTCCATGTTTCTAAAGGAATGTATTTAATGGGTTTTACTGAATATTATTATATAAATATGAACATGTACACGTGGGTGTGAGCTGTTTGCAGCTGCAGCGAAAAAGCAGAAAATACAAGTCACTGTAATGACAAACATGGATGTGTGATTTCTGAAAACTCATTATTTCAATGAGATCTATGCAATTATCTTTTCCGAGTCAGATTCACTTCGGCTTTATGTTGCTGTCTTATGATGTAAAACCCCAATAACTGTCAAGTCCATGACAGTTTACACCCTGTCCGCACCAATGCAGAGGTTTTCCTGTGTGTTTGGGACTCGAGCCGACACACAAATAACATTTCAAGATTTAAAAACAGATATTTTATGTCTCAAAGTGAAGATTTTCTAACAAATGCCAACTGATACTTTGCACACATCCCAGAAATGACTATATACCAGTTTCTCTATGTTTTGTTAGTGCTGCTCTACAAACTCCAACTTTGCAGGTGTCTGCCTCGCCTACTAATACTTGAACCATAGTATTCTTAATTTTTCCATTGTCACCTCAACGCAGATAATGTGTAAAATCAAGGTCATGTGGACAAACTGAGACAATATCATTTAAAAATAAAATCTATATTCTAGCAGATAAAGCTTTAGTCAATGAAATGATCTCCTCTTACCTCACTTTGCTTCCATATGTCTGCCTGAAGGGATGTTGTGTTACAGAAGATATTCATAGTAGTGATGAAACACTGACATTTCTTCAGTCAAGCAGATATAAAAATGTAACCGTGTGTTTGATGTATGATTTCTCGGGGTGATTGGTGGGTTGCCCGAGCGACACGACAGCCAAATATAACAATATCGACAACCACATCGTCTTTCATGTTCATGCTTCGTTATCATGGATTATTTCATTTGATGTATGTTCCCCTGTGGAGGCTGTGCACCCCTTGTTGTGCTTGTTTGTTTGTTTCATGCAGAAACATGTTGTTCTCCTTCTAGATGTTATGTGTATGGATGTGAAGGTGCACAACACATAACCTAGAAAAAAGAAAGTCAAGGAGCTGATTGATTGCAATCGACTGCAAAACTCCATCATACTGAATATTCAACTGTGAGTCTGGAACAAGGGACTTCCTGTTATGTGAGGTTTTTGTTTTTTTGTTTCGGTTTAATGTTGGAGAGAAAAAGTGACGGGGGGGGGGGGGGGAGGGTGGATAGTTAAACGTCTAGTTAACCAAAGAGTCAAAGATCCACTCACTTCTGCCAAAGAGGTTGTTAGTTGGTTAGTCATCATGATTATGCAAAAACCCAATTAATTTCCCGGTTATTTCGATGCATAAATCTGCATTTCTTCCCCAAATGACTCTGGCTGCTCACTTTGATGATTTTAAATGGAAAGTATTTAAAATGTGACTTTCCTCCTTTGTTTAACAAATGCACAGAGTACAGATTTATTATTATTAGCGATGACTTGCTGAAACGTTTAGTCGTCCTAAGTCATAATCCACCTCCGCAAATGAGTTCTGTCAACAAAAGCTTTTCATTTTTCAGGGGATAAATCTGCTATCAGAGCCGCTAAGTTTCCTATAATACGTAATATTTTAATGAACATAAACAACGTGAGCGTTTGTCGCAGCTGATAAAAACCACAATGCTATCCAGATTGTTTGTATTAGGGATGTGCTGAGCTCGGCGTTTTAAATTATGTTTACCCATGATGTCATTTAGGGAGAGAGAGCGGCGGGCTAAATCCGTCCTCCTCCTAGCCTCTGGAGAGAGAGATAGAGAGAGAGAGAGAGAGAGAGAGAGAGAGAGAGAGAGAGAGAGAGAGAGAGAGAGAGAGAGAGAGAGAGAGAGAGAGAGAGAGAGAGAGAGAGAGAAAGGACCCCGGGTGTCTGGTGTTAAATGTGACCAGAGCACTGATGAGGGTTCCAGGTTGTCGGGGATCTTCATCTTTAATGATCCACATATTTGGTTTATTTTTGGTCTTTGCTTTTTAGCTGAAGCACGTTCATGTGGAAACACACTTAACCTTCCTCCACTTCCCATTTACCTCCTATGGAGATGATGCCGTATAGTCATTATAACCCTCAGCGGGGCTTCACAACCTAAATAATTTGAAGGCTCAATAACCGACCGAACGCTCGGCAGGACGGCGCTCGCGGCTAACGCTAATGCAGCGTCTGGCGGAGCAGTCAGGTGTGCTTCCTTTGATAAATGGCCGACTATATTGTCCTTTAAATTGACTGCCACCTCTTTGTTTTTACTGTACACAATAAATTATCCGCCGTGTTTGAGCCTCTACTCTAAATGTGCAAACACATGCTCCGAAGAGCCCGAGGACATGCTTTACCCCAGTTGTGGGCCAACTGGGAGCTCAGAGAATTGACTGGGATAGAAAATTGCCACAGGCAGATCTGCAAACTGGGTGTCCTGGTAAGCCCCCCCGAGTGAAGGTGGATCTTCCGGGTGGTGCTTTTTTTTACTTCCATTATAAAAGGCTGAGGTTTCATGTCGGCTCTTTGAGAGGCAGGACGGTGGCCCCGGCTACAGGTGCCTCCGCCTGCTCCTGCATCGCTGCAGTCTGGATATGGAGAAGGCTCCAGCAGTGATGGATGCATTGTGTCTGTTGTGTTCCCTAACACTGTCCTGGAGACCTCATTTGCCTCAGGCAGCGAGCCTTAGAGGGAGAACAGTAATTCCAGCCTCTGGCAGCCAGACTGATAACAAAAAACCTAATGTTGCTCTCAGCTTCAGACTGCAGGTTTTTTCTTTATATATATATATATATGTGTGTGTTTAGTTTTTTTTCTAAAAGTTTCAGTGTGCCTTGTTATGTTGACCTTACATAACTTCACATAACCCAACTCCCAGTTATATGAGCTAAACAAACATAACCTTGAATTATGTGCAAGTTTATGATTTCTGTGTAGGACCTCTGACTGCAGCCTGGTAAACCAAGAATTATATATATGCTATAAATAGTTTATGTGCATAACCCGAATCTGCACTTGGATTCTATGGCTTTGATGCATATATTACATTTACAGGTAATTGCTTTACTGTTTTAGGTTTTCAGTGAAATTGACAAAATGATTTGTTTATGTTAAAGTGACAAATCATTTACAAACATGAACTTCTGCTTTTAGATTTTACTTTAACAATAAATTGATATTTTGGTATGAGAATATATATGATAGAATAAAACTATTTATATCAATGCTAACCACACTTAAATGTAAAGGTTAAATCAATGGCTTATAACACCCATAGTTCTCAGCAGATATGTGTTCATAAACAGATTTGTCCAAAACCCTGTATACACCAATGCAAATGGTTATAATAGTAGAAGATATTTGAAATACTGTTCAATAGATCTTCATGGGAGTCAGGTATTAACAGTGTGTCCCTCCAGTTATGCTGCTGTGAGCTGACACCTTGTTTAAACCTTGTGTTGCTGTGTGGAAATGGAAACGTGAAGGAGAAGAGGAAGCTTGAGAACGAGGTGAAACCAACATATTCCATCGGATCCACAGCTCTGTGCCCTGGTTGGCTGCTCTCTTTGGATTCAGAACCTCTCCTCGGGAAAGATGCTTTCTTGTGGGCGTGTTTGGCAAACTTAACAATCTGGCAACCGGTTCACGGGGACGGCAATTAACCTTTCCTCTCACCGGGGTCGTGGACGAGGGAGGAGAAACCATAACAGATGCATCGCCTATTGGATTTCATTCATTACTTCGCCCCCTGTCCTTCGTGTGGACACTGCAGAGAATTATCCAATAAAGCATCATGTCAGGTTCAGCTGATGGGGTTATTAGGAAGGAGTGATTATCAGGTTATACTGAATCAGATGCAGACAGTGGCAGGTTTAATAATGTGGTAGAGACTGAATATAGAGGATATGTATCTTAACATTTCAATTTCCAACTAAAGACAAAAAATAATTAATGCAAAAACCTTCCTTTCCTTTCGACTTGGCTCTGACAACAACACATGAAATAATCCTGCTTTTGGAAGAGAAGTGAGCCGCCCTCAGAAGGCTTCTCTGCAGTATCCATTGCCAGTTGCAACCATTTGCATTAAAAACATCAGATGTTTCTTTGTTCGGAGCTGTGATCTATTTTTGTTTATGATTTGGTGGTGCGCAGCTTCCAGACATGTGGATGTCACGCCTGGCATTAAAAAGTTTCCCTCCCGTGAATCGAGCACCGGGAACAAACACATCTGCCGGTTGTAATGAACCTGTTGTTCCAAACACGGTGTCACCACAGCTCCACTGCAGAGGACGGGCTGACAGGTGTTTTTTTTAGCTTTTTCAAAGATTAAATAAAATAATCAAATCTTCTGTAATCATGTGAGATCTCCCACAACAGAGCAGCTGCAGCGTACTTCTGTCGACAGGAGAGCGTATTCTCCGCTGCTGGTTTTAAAGGAGCTGATGGGACGACTAAAAAACCCTAAATGGACTCACTTACCCATCACTCCCCATGTAATCCATTTAGTTCGTTCAATTAAGGCCCCAACTTCCCTCCGTTCCTCAAGAAATATTGGTCTTTAGCCACATTCATGGTTGCCAGAGTTAATGGATTGCCATGAAATTAGCTGAAGATGCACATTATGAACTCTAATGACTTTGGGGATCAAAGATCTTCTCCTGCAGCCTCACGACCAGGTCGATGTTTTCACTTATTCAGTCAAACATCTCCACATTTTCTTTATTTATATATACAAACCATATATTACCAAAATAAATAGTTTTGGGATCTATGTCACATCAGAAATGAGTTTGTTAACAGTATTTTCTGAAAATGTAAATACTTGTGTTCCAGTTCCGAGGCCGAGACTAAGACTGGGAAGACCAGATGGAAATGAGACACTATGGTGCATGGAGGATTTCCTGTTTGCGTTCCCAGCTTCTCCTGCTCTTATCGAAGCATCATCAGCTACTTTGAGCAGCTGCAGCTCAGCCACCGGCAACGAATCCTGGGATAGGCCGGCCACAGAGGGATCCACCCATTGGGTCCTTCTCTGCTTGGGAATAGGCGGATGCATCTGTCGGATTCGAAGCAGCCTTTAAAATGTAGTTGTGACGCAATCGTTCTTCAAATGCAGCCTCCAGATAATGCAACAACTTTATAACACAGTTCAATCGTTACTATAGAAGTGACACTGCTCTAAAAGGTATAAAGCACCCATGTAGTTAATGGATTAAAGCTTTTCTGTGAAAGAGGGAAAATAATTAAGGATGAAAAAATAATTAGATTTCCAATCCTTTCCCGCCTGAATTATTCAAAGTATTTAGTTCCTCTCCTCAGCAGCTAGTGGCTGTAAAGCTGAACCAGCGGGTTCCTCTCCTGAGTCTCATGTCGCTGCAGCCACATCCACTCAAACTACTTCTGCCTGTAAAATTAAAGGTTTCAATCAAGTTAACTGTTCCACCCTCCAGAGAGCGCGAGTACCAGTGCATGGGCATTAGGGACACAGGTTTCCCCACGTCTGTCATTGCAGGACTGCCAGGGCGTGCCCCAAACAATGTGGTCGGCTATCTCCCCCCCCCACCACCACCAGAATGTAAAAGAGGCGACTGCTCAATTAGAGCCTGCAGAAACCATCTATGTGTAAGAATTTTAGATCACATGCCAGTCAAGTATATAAGTAACATTCCAGGGAGAAAGCCAAAGGGACCTTGGCAGAAACAGACTCCATGTGACCGATTCAGAAGTTTGCTGGTTTTACATTTTCTCTCGAAAGGGAAAGTGAAGTTTGAAATGGTCACATATTCCACTGACGCTTGTCAGCACCACAATCAACGTCTGGTGAATGATATCTTCAACTTCTCCTTCTCGTTGAAGACAAAGCCAGGAAGCCCTGAACATTCCCCACCGGCCTGACCTCAGCAGGGTGGAGGGTCTCTAGACGGCCAAAGCAGGTGGTCGAGGTTGACTCTGCTTGAGAGTCGCTGAGAGAATGTGAAGTCCGTCCGTCAGCAGCAGGCGTCGGAGTGAGGGATCCTCCGCTGCTGGTGATTGATTCGAAGGTCTATCTCATCTAAGACCCCCTGAGTGTTTTCTCCTCTCGGAGCATCGGGTTATAAACCGTCGCCAATCCCTTAAAATTGTTTTTCTCCGCAACATCAGATAGAGGGTCTGTGGTTTTTCTTTGCCATTACATTTTAATAAGATGGATGAGGGGGAGGCGGGGGGGGGGTTCTTTATTTTTCAAGAGGGAAAATAAATAATCGGAGACTCTCGACCATATTGGGAATGAATCAATGGGGCTATTAGAGCCTGAAGCAGGGCGTGAAAATGCATCTGTCTTGAGCTAAGAGATATAGAGGTCAGGGATGACAAGGGAAAGATGTGTGGTCCAATCTGATCGGTGTTGAGGCTGTTGTCACGTCTCTCCTGGCAGAGAGCAGCTTTTTGTTCCTAACGGCGCCGTACGTCAATATGGACATAACTGTCACCCGCCCACCAGGACCTCCACTGGCAATGTGTCATCGCTATTGCATCACCGGGAACATTCGCTCATGAGCGGTTTGCTTGCACATCTGAATATGATGTGGCACCGACTCGATTCTCTCTGCACTGAGGGGCAGAGTTCTCAAATTTGCATCATTCTCCAGTCTGAGGCAAGAATAAATAGGGAAATAGAAATCTGAAAAAAATTTAAATAAAGTGAACCTCTTTGTGTTGTGTTGTTGCACAGAAGCAGGGAGGTGGTTGTCGAGCGGTGAAACTCATCTTCAGGTTCACCTCCCACGTCCTGTATTTATTTAGATTCATACCGTGAAACCCTGAGGAAATATTGGGCTTTGTATTAAACTTATATAAGAGTATATGGACCCAGACATAAGACAATAAAAACACAAATATTAGGAAGAGGAAGAGTTTTTCTTCAACTCCTCTGGTCTGTAGTTGGAGGAGCGACTGACAGGTCTGTGAGCTGCCGGAGCCAAACATCCTCTGGGTGGAGAGGTGAGTTTCTGAAGTGGTGCAGCTGTATACTTAATTGAAAGCTGGATCACATCAATAATCTAAAACCCATTCCTTTATTCCCACCTTGATTTTACCAACAGCGGAAAACTGAAATCTTCCATCTTTTGGCTTTTTTGTTTTTATCTGAATGGTTTGATTTTTATTCTCGAAGCAGATGATGAAAAATGAATCTTCCAGTCTAATCTTCTGGTTTGGGGCAGTGAAAAGAAGCTGTCAACACAACACTGACATTTTATTTCTATTTATTTGTCTGTGGCCTCTAACCCTAACCCCACCTGTTCTTGATATTACGCGGTTTATATTGTTGTTCTTCTTTTTCTTCTTCTATTGTTTGATGCTGCAACTTCCTGCAAGTGGTTATGAAGTGTGAACTATCCCCAAAAAGTGTTTTCAGACTCTGCAGGAACTGAACCATGATTCCATCCGACCTGTACAGTCGGCCTAAGTTTTGGTCAGTTGGTCCGGCCCGTGGTTTCACACCTGTTGTTTTGGTTCGGTCCAAAACTGAAAAGTCAGAGAGTCGGTGACGATAAAGCAAAAAACATGAGCTGCAAGTTGTGATAAACTTCTCCACAGAGCAAAGTTTGGACATAAATCTGTCGGATCATCATTACACATATGTTTAATATCTACTGTCCTGATAAGATATCGATTATAGCTGGTTTAACTTTACTTAACTTTAACATTAACTGAACTTTTATGCAGCTGATAAATGTGCTTCCAGGAGCCCGGGCTGTAAACCCGCTCAGTGTCATGTGATCAGATGTCAGTAAACGGCCGGTGAGGGACAGAGATCGCTCATTTCTTCAAATGTGTTTGACAGATGCCACCCATTAGTTTCATTCATTCCCATTCATCATCATCACTGTGTCACCAGTAATTACTCCAGTTAAACCGACCAGCCCTGGTCAACCCTCTAATGAAGGTTAATGTGCTCGTCGGCCGTCATTCTCCCGCCTGCATTAAACCGGCAACAATCACAATCCCCATCAGAAACACAATGTGCCCTCAGGCTCTTTATCGTGGCGATGCCATTACTGTGCAACGGCTGCGTCTCATCTCAGGGAACAATGAGCGGCAGACAATACAGCAGCCACCTTTTCCATAATGACATGCTGCAGCATCGCCCAGTGACCGAGAGACAAAGAGGCAAATCTGTCGCAAATGTAAAAAGCTCCAGAGGAGATTCTCTGCAGGAGGAGAGAAGAGCTTATTTACATTTCACTCAGAGCATCAGAGCCGTGGAGTTAGACACTCTGGACAGGTTTGTATCTGTGGAGAAGTCAGAGTTAAGATTTACACACGTGCACAATGAGTTGTGTAGTTTCCGGGGTTGAATCTCAAAAGACACACACATTCCAAGCTATTTGAATAGATGTAAAGGAATTTACAAACACACACATTATAATCAGAATAATTGTTAGTGTATTTTGTAGAGATGTTTACCTTGAAATGCAAAGATCCATGATGAAAGGTCAAGGTCACCGTGACCTCAGAAAACACGTTTTTGTTCTAATGTAATATTTCACAAACACTTAAAGGAAATATCTTCACGTTCACTTGGACTCACAGAAATTGTCCATTGAACTCATGTTCTTGTGGATTTGTAGTTTTACTTACATAGTACATACATCCTTACATGGGGGGTCAAAGGTCATTGTGACCTCATGAGTGGAGATAAATGTACAGCTTACAGACTGAAGCTGCGCTGGTTCCAGCAGGTTCACAACCGCAGGGGAGCAATTACAGTCTGATCATGGATCAGTAAAAAACAACATCTAAAACAGGACAAACAGCAGCAGATTCCTGTTCAGTCTCAGCTGCAGTTATCACAGGAGGAGGACAGAGCAGATCTCTTTCCACAGACGATGTGGAAGAGATGTTTTTCTGCCTCTGACGAGATCGTGTGTCGGGTTTCAATCTGTCTCGAAAGCCTCTTGGAAGCATTTACAGTTTCGAATAGCCAACCTGAGACCAGGAGAGATGAATTAAGTGACTACGTGTAAATGGAGTCTACAGAACGGCAGACACACACTTACACAACCAGGTGGCTCAGGAATGTGTTGACACTGTACTAACATGGATACTGTAAACGAGTGTATACTGTAAAAATACATATTTTATACTCACCACTTGTTTTGGGATTTATACTTCACCTACTCAGCTCATCAAATAGTCGAAGTATAAATCCCAAATAATCTGTGTGTGTGTGTGTAAAATAAATAAGTCAAGTGGTGTAAATATTACTTGGGAATGTATCTATAGATTATTAACTTCTAGAGTCAAAGGTCTATTGGAACTGTACAGTGAAAACTCCACTTCCCGTCTTTTTGCTGTGGGTGAATCAGACAGATTCTCAAACGCACAGCAGCAGAAACCAGCTTCTTCAGTTTTAGGCGGACATAAGACGGATTATTATAAATACCAGGAAGCATCGCTCCATGTAATGATCTCTGCTTCCATCCTGCACTCTTTTGTTGTGCACGTGCACTCTGGTGAAAAGCCGATTAGAAACCTGGTTACCTGTGAACACTGCACAGAAATCTACCCAGAAGAAATCAGGTTTCTCTCCACAACACAAACCAGGCGTCTCATTATGTGACATTTAAGAAAGACAGCTGATGGCGACCGTGTTATACAAGTGCATGTAAACACAATCATGGATAAGTGAGTGAGTGAGTGAGAGAGTGATGGAGGAGAGCCAATGGAAGCGACAGTGGAATTACTGAGGACAAACAATAAAATGCATATTGCAATTATGAGCATGGAGGAGATTATCTGTTTTATATCCGTCTCCTGAAGAGGCAATATTTTCAGTAACAGTAATATGTGGACAAATCTCATCTGGACACAAATAGATACTGGATTAGTTTACTGATATGATGCTGTGACCGAGGATTACTTTCATTTTCAAGTAATCTATCGGATTTATTGGATTAGGGACATGTCTAATTGAGAATGTAGTCAACAAAATTTAAAAAATATGTCACAAACCTAGATTTAATCAAGATACACTGATAAAAACAGAGAAAAGATGTAAACAATCACATGTTAGCAACATTGCTTGACAGTCAACGATAAAAAGTATTTCAAAACTTTCAAATAGGGCGGTCACATCGTCCAGAAAAGCAAGTTTGAACGAATTTGACCCGATAAGATTGAATAAATCCAAATAGCTGGAAATATGTTGTAAACCAGATTATTCTCAGACGAGCTGGCGTCTCAAACAGTTCCTACCTCGGCGAGCCCACCGGCCACTCGCTGTTTACACGCTCCTGTTATCTGTAACAAGTCCACAGACTTCCTCCATCGCCACGTTCGGGTGGAGGAGGAAGATAGAGCCGGCGCTGAGGCTCTGCCCTTCTGATACAAGGAGAGAATGGAGGAAGGGGAGCGTCCTGTTTGATAGCGGAGGAGGGAGGATGCTTCCCACTGTCGGCTACAGTTCTGCATACAGAGTCGGATAAGAGGATAGTGTGTGTGTGTGTGTGTGTGTGTGTGTGTGTGTGTGTGTGTGTGCTATACACAGTGGAGTAGTGAACCACTGGCTGAATTCAAAAGTTCAAGTTTGACCTTTATAGGCGTCTGAAGGTAAAAACAAGTGTTGGGTCCAGACTGAAAATGCCGATGTCTAAAGCGTCTGTATAATAAACCGCGTATATTAAAACCCAATAGTCGTACAGTCGATCCTTTTAAAGGATATTAAATAGTTTTTATGCTTTCCAGTGTTTCTTCCCTCTAGTGTATTGTATAGGTTTGTTGAGAGTAGTTAAAAAAGTTGAAAAGACCAATGTCCACAGTTAAAGGAGCTTTTCTCTCCCAATGAAAACGCCTGAAACTCCACATCGGTCCGGGCACTACTTCCTTATCAAATATATATTTATTGATTTTGGATATTGATAGTGTTTTGGACCAGTTACCGGCTCTTTTAGGCAGAATGTCCCGTCCCATCTGCTCGGTCTTTAAATAAAGGTGTATCACACAAATACACAGCTCAGGAATCAAG
Source organism: Pleuronectes platessa (assembly GCF_947347685.1). Taxonomy (NCBI): domain Eukaryota; kingdom Metazoa; phylum Chordata; class Actinopteri; order Pleuronectiformes; family Pleuronectidae; genus Pleuronectes; species Pleuronectes platessa. The sequence continues at coordinate 17,182,972 of NC_070645.1, forward strand.
TTGAATCTTTGTCCAAAACATAGTTAAACAAATACACACTAGACTTGTGTATTACGATGAATAATTCATTGGAGAAATAAAAAAACGACGTGATACTTTATTCGTAAAATAATCTTTCTAGAAACCCGAAATAACCCTGGCCCTGAATTGTGTTTGTGCAGCTCCCGAAGCTCCCAGAAACGGCTCTGTCTTGATAAATGATCAAATTTAAGTATCTCTATTGCATTTTTCTTTTCATTATTCACAGTATAATAACAGCCAGACTGCTAAATTCTGTCAGATAGCACAGTTTTTATCACCAGCCTCGATTAAACCCGGGAACAATGGGCCGGAGACGTATAATACAATCCCCTGTGATGGCGCTATGCTAATTTGTGCGAGTGTGTTCTTGGCAGGAGAACAGCAAACAAGGTGAAACACCTCGAGTTGTAACTCAAGCGGCTCCCGGAGCCTCGTGGCCCGGTCCTGCCGACGCCCACTCGGCCTCCCAGGATGTTAACAACAATTACACACTTTAACAACAAGCGGCAATGTAACGCAACTGCGGTGAATCTGTCTGGAATAGCCGGAGTCAGCAGCAAAGTTCTTTTGTGCTGAAGCGGCGGCTTAATTAAATCACAGCCATGTTTTTTTTTAGGGGAATTTAGAGTTTTATGGCCCGTGCGTTTATGAAGCCAGTTTTCATGCTGGAATGTTTATAACGCAGCATATGGGCCGTGAATGCTCAACAGCAGACACGTGAGTGTGTGTGTGTGTGTGTGTGTGTGTGTGTGTGTGTGTGGGGGGGGGGGGGGGGGGGGGGGTTGCAGGCTCCAGGGGAACATGATTAAAAGCGTGTGAAACTTATTTCTGGTGATGTCTCTGAACAGTAAAGGTTATCCATATATAATGAATTTTCTATACACTGACATTGGCTGCTCTCCACCAGTTGCTGCTGCGCCGGGTTTTAATCTCACCGACTCACTTCCACTGTAATTCAAATTTGATCATGCTTGGCGGTATGATTTAATCATCAGAGTTTCTTTGGCATAATTAATGTCAGTGACCTCCCTGAAATCAATAGGAGGAATCTCCTAATGACAAAACCCTGTCACAAACCTTTAATGGCCGCCATCACTCACTCTGTCTCTATTGATATGCTATTTATCATAGACTCCACTAATGTTTAGCTAATAACCAGGCAGAGCTTTGGAGAAGCTCTCAAAAATCCACTTGTTTGCATCTTTGGAGCATCTTTAACTATTAAAACAAATTAAAAAATAATTTGTAAGAGTATAATTAAAAGTTGAAGAAGAAGTTTGGAGATGAATTCTTCCTGACGCAATAAAATATTTAATTTGAATCCTTCTCGTCGGTTTTGCTCTTTTGAATATTTATTTAATATTCATCTCATGAAGTCATGCAATTACATTTTGAACTTTTTATTACAGTTGTTCCAGGGATAAGTAATGCATACAAATATCTAGATATGACAGCCTTATATAAATAAGTTTAACTTTAAATACCCATTTTCTTTTTGGTTGTAGAGAATAAATGATATCGTGCTTGACTGGCAGCCAGAGTCTCAGTGAAGTCGGTCTGTGTTCAGTATCAGTCTTAATCAGATATTGACTGTTTTGCTTCTGGGTGTGGATGAATCTTTTATATTCACGTCTGGCTCTTGTGCTGTTGTCTGCTCTCTTCACTTTAAAGGTTGTAAAGATCCAGTAAAGTGAAACAGGATTTTTCGTCCTTGGTCAGAAAGAGAAAAATGCTGGAGGAGATTCAACTGCATCAACTGAAGGAGCTTTAAGTGTATTTTTCTATACATGGATTTGTAGCAACACTAATATATAAAAGTCTAGTTCATTTAAAACAAATGATTAATTTATAACAAATGATTGTTCTAAATGTGTGTGTGTGCTTCTCTGGATATTGATACATCCATCCTTCCCGATCATTACCCAGCTCCAGTCACCAGCCTGATTTATTGTTTAAATATAGCTGCTCTCTAATGATGGCGCTGACTGGAAATCTGTAATGGACAATACACCAGATGAAAATCTTAGGTTTTAATATAACTAAGAGCAGTTCTGACACTGACACCTGCAGCAAATGCTTGGAGGAGCTGGCGTGGTAATAATACAGAAGGTTAATTCACACTTATGATTCAAAAAGTTTCTTTAATACACATATAGCTTCACGTAGAATAGATTTCTTATTGGATCTAAGTTTACACAGACCTGGTAGTACGTAGCAGTACGTTCAGAATTCATATAGAATGAAATAGAATAGAATAAAATGTCAATGCACAGGAGAAAGTACGACAATTAAACTAGAAGTTAAAGTAAAGTTAGAATGAACAGAATTAAGAGAAACAACCAATAAATACATGGATGTACAATTATGGATATGTCGGCTCTCACCTCTATTACAATTCCGTTGTCTATTATTCATTTCTATAAATATGAACATCCCCGGTGGTGTAATATCTGTATTTTCAGACTAAAAGTTAACTTTTGCAAATTCGAATTAAATGAGAGTGGTCCGTCAAACTTTCGGGAAACTATGAAAGCCTGTTTTAGGTTGATGGTGTTTTCTCACTGTGCTGCTAGAAAGAACAAAATGATTTAAGAGCCGAGAAGCAAGTTGAAGCTTAAAAGCAATTTGTCTTAAGGAAAGAGACAAAGTTTTAATTGCTCGATCTGCAGCGACGGCTCGGCTCCTACAGAGGAATCAGAAACATTCATATGGAAATAAATCACGGCACAATTTGGCTATTTTTATTAATAACCCCCAAAAAAGTAGCAGAGCAATATTGAAAGTGATAAATTGCTTCATAGAGCTGATGAGAAAGTGTCTTGGTGACATGTTGGGTCACAACGACAGGCCAGAAACTTCACATCATGTTAGTAATCATGAGATCACTTATTGACCCCTGGTGCTGTGTCGATGGGTTAATGGTCGTCCTGCAGGAGGGAACACTCCCATCAGGACAGAGGTGTTTCATCAACCTCCTCCTTGAGGACGATATGAAAACGATGACTCATCTCTTTTCCACATAGACCTGTGACTTCTGCACCACTGACATAACACATGTGGAGTCATTGGTCTGAAATGAAGGCGTCATGCACTGTAACCATCAGACTATAACATCCCCCTCTGAGTAATTATTGCCCTGAGGCTGTGAAGGTGATGAGGCCAAAATAATCGATCAATATAAAAATGGTCAAATCAGTCGATATTGTTAATTATCAGGAGGAATACGACAATATTTTTGAGTTTAAAGACTCCTGAGTGAAGGTTGTGTGTTTTTAAACTCTTCTTCATGAGCAGAGAACTGTCTTTTGTTATATTGCTATTGATTAAAATAGTGTTGAGATGATTATCGATACTTTATTTATCCCTTTATGCTGAAAGTCTGATCACGTCCTGCGCTATTCCATCTCTGCTGCTACTCTTCTCTTTTTCTTTTTCCTCTCACGTCACAATAATGCAACCAACTTGTCAAACGTGTCGACCACAATCTTCTTATTTACAGACGTCTCTCCCATAGATGTGAATGCAGATGTGTCTTTAGTGCCTGGTGCTGTTGAAACACTCCGAGTCGTCTCTGTGACTGAAGCTGCTGCCGCTGCCACCTGTGCCCCAACATTGAACCCTCACATCTCCTCCTCTTACCTTCTCCGTTTAATGTCTGGATGTCATCTGCCTCCACTGTGGTGCACCTGTGTGGAAGCATCTCCGCTCATTTATTCAGGCTTTTCCTGTAATTACCTGCACCGAGGAGGTTATGTTCTCATCTGCGTTTGTTTATCAGTCTGTTGGTTTGCAGGATTTTCATGCAACTTGCTGGAAAGGATGTGGTTCAGCTCAGGGAAGAGAACTTTCAATTTCAGTCTGGTTTCCAATTTTGAGATTAAGGCAATTTTCCACATTTTCATTGATTTCTCAGAGAATCATTTGTGGATCTTGATGGAAAAACAAATGATGGGAGTGGACTGATATTTCTGGATCTAGTGAATTTAAATGATGCAATTTCGGAGGAAGTGCAAAAATCAACGTGGCAAATAGAAAAATGAATTTGCACTATAACAGTAATGGCGGCAGAACTGTGAAACCTCCACGTGAGGTCCTTGTCTATTCAAACGAGGAAATTGCTGACTATCAATTTGTTTCTTCCACTCTTATCAATCTAACATGTGCCTCCTCCTTCATCTCCAGAGCCGTTTGATGAATTACCGTCAATTTGTGGGAAAGAACTGCAGGGAGCCCCCCGACAGGTTGGGAATGAGATTGTTCACTGTGTATTTCGGTTGTTAGTGGTCAGCATCAACTGTTTGTGGTTTTGTATGTATTTCTTTACACAGGAACAGCTGCACAATAAAGCTGTTTGACCGTGTGTCGCTCCCCTGGTTTGTTTCAACGTGAAAAGTTACGCTTTAAAAAAAAAAGTGCAAATTTGCCAGAGCAGCTCCACAAACGCCCTCGGCGATGGTTGGAGGCGCCTCATTATCGAACCGGGAGGGAAGACGCCGAGAGCCAGAGACAGATTACTGCCGGTGAAAAAAGAGAAAAGAAGAACTTTTATGAGACGGTGGCGATTTTTCTTTTAGCTGCCAGGCATCAACAAAACACTCGGGTAGTTGTGGTAATACTGGGGAACTTTGACACCGCCATCTGTCAGCTGCTCTGCTGCTGAGGCTGAGGAGGTGACGGGTGGAGTGGACGTGGACGTGGAGCATTTCAAATAGATCAAGATCAGTTCCACGATATTATTTATCAAGATGAAACCAAAGTCTGTTTGCAGGAAAATATACATCTCTAGAGCTTTGGTCTAATTAATCTTCCTCATACTTAAAATCCCTATTAGATGATTTGTATGTTGACATGATGAGATTACTGGTAAACAAAGGTAATAAGAAATAGAAAAATCAGCTTGTGCTTTAACTGCCGGCTGTTGTTGTTTTGTTTTTTTTCAAAAGCAGAACCTGATTATGCAACCGACTGCTTGTGACGCTCTGTGTAATCACTGGAGCATCGGGGCTTCTGCACAGCTTTTGATGCCGTCTCTGTTTATCTTTGTGCTGTGTGTGTGTGGGGGGGGGGGGGGGGGGGGGGGGGGATGGCAGCTCTGAGCAGATGCCAGATATAAAAAGAAAAATGAAGCAGGTTGTCTTCATTATTGTGAGTATTAGAAATCTGTAGAATCCATACAGTCCCATCCTCTGATCATCCGGATGCCACCGTGTGTGTGTTTTATGTATAGATTCAAAGTTTGCATCAAAACAGGTTGATGGAAATCACAATCTCAATTTCCTTCAGTTAAAAATAGCAAATAAACTCAGTTTGATAACAAATGGGCCAATTTTCACATGATTTATTCAGAATATGAATCTGTACTGAGTCTATTTTACAAATGATTGCTGCTGTGTTAAACCGTTTCACTCCCACAGAGGAGGTTAATAGAAATGAGTTTGATAGTATCTTCCATTTTGGACCCTGACTCCTCACACTGGGAAGATGGGTCGGTGTTGACAGAGCAAATTTTTGAATTCACTATCTGGATGAATTTCTCAGTCATGATCAGATCCTCAGATTATGATGATTACACTGGAATAGATTGATTTAGCAATTATATAAAAATGAGAAGGTTTAACCTGATGACACAACAGAATAGATTGAGGGTTCATTCCCTGAAGTATATATGTTTAAATAGTTCATTAAAAGAAATCCATTTAAGTCTATTGTAGGAAAGTAAAGTCAAATTGGTGAACTGGCCGGTCCACATTCAAATCCTGCTGCTGGTGCTGTAGAGTTTAAAGTTTGTTATGGGAACCACAGGCTTCAATGTCACTGATTCATTGTTAATTTCCTCTTCACGAAGTCGTCATTCATCGACACACACGTCGTTTTTTTATTTTTAACCTAAACACAACTCGGGAACAACATCAATCTTGTGTGAAATCCTGAGACTCTTGTGTAGTTCAGTGTCTGGGGATCTGAGCAGAGCAAAGCTGCACATCTTTACAAATTTCACAGATAAAAATATCCTGGCGCTTCTCTCAGAGTGAATAAAGTGGAGACACCTTTTATAGAGCTGGTACACAGATGGCCCTTTTAGCAGCAGCTTGAGAAGCCACAGTAATGGAGATTGTTTTTTTTTCTACATTAAACCAGTCTCCTCTCCCGCCTAAACACAATCAAAGGTTTAATATTATCAGTAACATCACCCGGTGGAAATACAATTTCAAGGTCTATTTGATACATGAAAGAGCAATGATGCATTCTAATTTAAAAGTTCCACTATGGCATTTCTCACTTGGGGGTTTTGGGGACAAATCTTTGATAATCCAGGTGCAGAATGGAGAAACATACACAAAGCAGACAGTGCCGGCTTCACACAGGAGTTTCATAAAGATAGAGATAAGGTCCCCTGATGCAAACTGATCCATGAGCCACAATCAATAATCAGTCATTTTCAACTTGTCTGTATATTTGTTTGAATATAGTTACAGACTTAACAGAAAAAAGGTTCTTATAGTATTTGAGAAACAGGACGAAAGATAAAGATGCTCGTCCCAGAGAAAACTTTAAATAACTATGATTCTTTAATATCCTCTAATAATCATAGAGTCAAATTAAAAACATTAAGTAGTTTAACAGAATTAATAGCCACCACCAAAAGTCACAAAAAGATGTGTTCACATTAACAGCAAAGGACAGTTTTTCCTATACAATGTAAAATCTCTGTGTTTTTGATGAAACAGAAAGTCGTCTGCTACTTTATCAACTTCTAACTTTGGTCTCCCATGAGTACGATCTATTCCTAACTCTAACGGAGTTTTAGTCGCCTGCACCTGTAAGAAAATACAGTTCCTGTATTTTAGTCCCGTTAATGGGGGCGCTGGATCAGCAGAAAAACAGATATGGGTCATTTTGGTAAAATAGAAAATGTTGTGAAGGAGTTTTTTTGCTTGTGGGAAAGATCATGTGTTCAGGATGAGGTGAAGGGACGAGCAGGGAAATCCTAATCTCGTTTCTGTCGTCAATAATAGATTGACATCCAGAAAGGTGAGATGCAGCGGATTATTACGGATATAAAACAAGACAGTGCATTTAGAGACGTGAAGAGGAACAGAAAACAAGTGCACACGGTGATACTCCAGATACCAGCAGGTTATTTGTAGTGCAGCGAGCAGAGAAAAGGCAACTAATGCATCAATCCGTCTTCCTGAGAAATACCTATCGCCAGAGGAGCGTGATATAGACCTCGGGAAGTGACAAACAGCGAGGTGGTTTTTCCTGGTTCAGCAGAAAGGCCGGTCGGCGGCGGCGGAGGCTTCCCGCAGAAAAACACATTCATTTGTTTAAGGAGAGCTTTGGCAGGAACACGTCTATTTGTCATGGAGAACACGGCGAGTGAAGGAGTGATTGAGTGGCCTGCAGCGGGTGACCCGGGGAAAGGATTACACCGGATTGAAACAGTGGAGGGACGGAGAAGCAGCTGGATTGGAAGGTGGAGGAGGAGGAGGAGGAGGAGGAGAAGGAGGAGGAGGAGGAGGAGGAGGAGGAGGAGGAAGAGGAGGTGGTTTTGTTCCTAGGCCTCTGAATTGTGATGCATGTGCCACAAATGTACATTTTCTCAAGCACAGAATGTTCTGTGGTGAATGTGCTGTGACCCTGAGGTGAATATCACATATTGTTAAGTTATTTCCACATTTTTACAGAGTTCAGTTTTCACTCCCATGTCGTGTGCCCTGGATCGGATACTTTATATCAAGATGGACGACATGACAGCTCCCCAAGATGAAATACCAATGGGGCTCCATAGCCCCCTCTAGTGGCTGGCTGCAGGGTAGTTCATAAACCCCTCCTCCATGTTAGAATATGGGAAAATTCAGAATACACGTTAAATAACTTTTTGTTAAATATGGTGTCTGTAAATTAAGGTATTTGTGTGACGCTGATGTTTGCTCATTTTTCCCATAAGTATCAGATGTTTTAAAAATGTCTCGATTGGGAGCTGAGTCTGGCTCGTGATTGGTCGACTGTGTGCGTTGACGGACCTCCCTCGATTCAGATCCCTCCCCCGACACCTACTGCAACACTCCTACAATCAAGGGCAAGTATGGGTGAAGGCAACAGGACATATGTAAGTGAAATAAAGACCTTCTATTGCTTGCAGTCCAATTCAAGACTTCCAGGTGTGAAAACGCCCTCAGATGATTTCACCAATTCTGGGGCATAACTATTATAATACACAGTGTTCTGCAGCTCAGGCGTCCAATCAGATGAGGCTCTAAGTTGTGAATTGTTGAGTGTGAGGACTGAGGCTTCTCTCTCTCTCTCTCTCCTGTTCTTCACCATCTCTTTTATTCATCCCGGGGGCATGTTTCAAAACATCTCTGGAGGAACCCGGGGCTCTATTTTTATGACACAGCTCGGAGGATGTTCTGGTTTTTTGTTGCTGCTAAAGTGGGATCTTCTCCCAGTGCACACAGGTTCTTTTCCTTCCAGTTCCTGCTGGGTGTTTCCAGTGTCACTCTGGGAACTTGATTATAATGTGGAAGGAGGGGCAAGGAAGTTAGTAAGAGTCAAAAAGTGTCGGGCAATTTTCAGAAAACGAGCTCCGTGATTGGTAGTTACTGCAGAGATCTGGATTCAACTCACTGTCTGAACCAATCGAGACAGAGCATGAGGGAAGTGAGTCGTGACATTTGGGCAAATGCACATATCCTGCCAATTATCTCAAAAAACGATAAGAGCTTCTAGCAGCAGATATGATGCTCATATGTGTAGTTTATAAATGTGTGTGTCCATTTGAGGTCTGGAGGACGTGAGCAACGTTTTGTTTTGCTAATTCCTATGAAATAATCAACCTTCGCTAAGCTCCACTAAAAAAGAAAATGGGTGATTGAGGGCAACTGTTGTGCGGCTGCTTTGTTGTTTGTCGATATAAAAAAATGAATTTATTTCCAAGAATCTAAACCGGCAGCCTTGTGATGAAAGCTCTTTATGCTCTCAACTTAATATCTAGCTAACAGCAGCAGAAACCAGGTCCAGTAATGTTCTCGTTGATGTGGCATACATGGAACCAGGCTAACATGTTATTATGAGCCTCAAACCAAATGCTTGCTTATTGCAGGTGCGTGCTCAACCTGCAGATGAGTTACCTGCAGGTGCTGAATCACACACACACTGCAGCAATTAATCCCAGCGTTCTGGAGTCGAGCCAGGCGGCGTCCTGCTGATTCATTCACCCGGTTTCACCCAAAAGAAGCGTCACTCCATTAATAATGTAGGACGCCTGGATATAAATACACATTAAATATACATCCTTCATTTTGCATGCAACAGGGAGAACATGACACGGAGGCCATGTATGATTTGATCTCACAACTAGGGGAAGGTTGAAGTCACAGTTTCAGTTTTTAGAACATCATATCACAGAGTGTATCCGGTGGCGCTGGGAAATGTTTGATGAAACCAAAAAGACAAAATTAATGTGTTAATTACAAAAAATTACCGCACATCTGTGGTTATTATTGTCCCTGTGCCGAGCTGGAGAAAAGAGCAGATTGTTGTTACCTCAGGAACGAGCCTGTGGCGCGGCGTCGAGAGCCGACAGATGTCAGTCAGTTTGGAAACAGATGTATTCAGCTCAGCTCCAGATTTCACAGAGAGGAAGATTTTTGTGATCTGTGTTTAATTACTGTTTTTTTTATTTATCTGTTTTATCCCCGAAACCAGTTAAATATCCGAGCACATATTCAAATATGTCTTTTAAAGAAGGGATCTACTTTTAAAAGTAAATGACAGTTTCCCTCTGACAGGAAACTGCACAGGAAACAAAGCTGTGATCAAAAGACACAGAGAAGCTGAGACATCTGAGGATGGAGCGTCTTTGGATTCATTTATTCTGTTGTCTGATTTCTGTTTGTTGATTCTTACGGTTGTGTTGAATCTTGTTTGTGTCCTTTAACTGAAATTCACCTTGAGTGCAGTCGGGAGGTCGTCCTCTGAGAACTCGGGTGCGTTGAGCTAAAGAGCTGAAATAAAAAATAGTATTGATTATACACCAAAAATACCAATGCCCCTTTGTTTATCTATTTTCTGTTTAACGCTGCTATGCTAATTGGTCGGTTTAGCATTTAAGCCTGATTGCAAGAGGACACCTTCATCGATGGTTCTAGTAAACTAAGATAAGTGAAAGACCATCTAAAGGAGGATCGTTGTGTTTGACAACCAATGAGAATCAGGCTAATGCAGCAGCTGCTGACTGGACACGTTGGCTTTTATAACTTTTACAGAAAAAAGGGCACTGGCACAAGTCTCTTGTGGTGCAAGACATGAAGTACTCACTAAAACGTCTGTCATACTGGAACAAAATTTATTCTTTCAAACCCTTTTATCGAAAACATTCAGACAATTTGCAGATTTATTTATTTTTTATATCCTAAATGTTACTGGTTTTGTCTCTAAAGGTCCCAAAATCCAGTCTGGACAACATCGTGAAGGCAGAAACTCTCTGGTGGCGCCGTTCATATTAGAAGTCTTTTAAATAGGAGCTCAAGTGACATAGGAAATAAAACCAAAATGCTTCTTTTGGCTGTATGTTGCTTGTTTTCAGGAGAGGCAGCTGCTCGTCTCCGAGCTGTGTGGGCAATCAGGAAGTGGAGGAGAGGAGCGCACAGGAAGTGACTTCAATCAAGCACAATGCACCGTGAGGGATGAATATGCAGCTGAACATGGAGCTTCTGTCACGAGAGGGAAGATTAATTAAGATTCAGAGAACATGAATCCAACCGCAGACGCACGTCAGCGGCCGCAACAGGAAGCTGCAGCAATGATCAAAATAGACTCACATCAAATAGTATGTGTGCATATAAATAAATAGACGTGCTGCATATTTATGATTTACTTTAAACATGTCATGAGAAGAATCACCTGCATTTCTATTATATAAATATTTACCGCTGTGTTAATTGACATTCAAACAGAGAAGTCCTATTAATTCACCCTGTCAACTGAAGCATCACTTCTGTGACGGCCATTAATTCAACTCAAGCAAATCTTATATATAAAGTTTTCAGAACTATGATGAAACACATTCACTTCTCTCAGCATAAGCTTGTTGTGAGAGGAGAAAAGATGATATTTTCCTCCCTGCGGAGAAAAACAGTTTTGCGCTACATCGCTGCTTTGAATTCAAAGAGGCTGCAGCCCTTGACAAAATCTGAGCCGTGTGCCGTGAAAGCCGAAAGGACAACAGAGCATTGTGGGTCTTTGATGAAAAGGCCATTTGGAGACGACACCTTTTTCCTTGAAAAGATACCGCATCACACAAACATGCTTAATGGTCTATATTTATAGAGCCTTTTTTGGGGCCGAGAGGAGGAAGAAGAGGAAGAAGAGGAAGAAGAGGATGTAGGAGACGGCGGTAATGCACCTTGACTTCGGTGCCACCCGCCGATAAACCAACCAAACAAAGAACAAGATGCTTCTCTCGTTTTTCGTAGGTGCTGTAAACAAAACACCTTCACGGCTCTTTGGGGCGTTTGAGGAAAGTTTAGAAGTTTAGATCGTCATCGTTCTAACTTTATATTGTGGGAGGTGAAGACTGCAAACAATCCTGGGTTTCTGGAGAGACCAATAAGGCTTCCACTTCTTTTTCTTCTTATTGTTTAATGCTCTTCCAACTTCCTGCATTGGTTCTCACTCTGCAAGAGACTAAACACCATGGTTCAGTTTGAGATGGACAGAGACCTCCTCTTTGGTCGGAGTTCACATCTGTTGTTTTAATTCAGACTAAACTGAAAGATCCGGGTCAAATAAAGTCGGAGCAAAAACATCCGAAAACCACATTTGACGATTCTAAAAAAAGACATGATCACCATTAATTATGCAATCGGTGAAAATATGAACATTTTAAAATTGGATAACCTGAAAGCACGCAGAGCAGCCATTCCAGGAATTAGTCACAGCCCAAATGACAAATGACATCAGGGTAAGATACAGAGATATCGTCCTTCGAGTGGATCTGATCCGGCTCGGCTACAAAGTGCCGTGGGGGGGGGGTCACTCTGCTCCCACTCACCAGGACTTACTGCTCAACTAAAGAGAAATATTTTATGATTAAGTGCTCTAATGGCTACCTTTGAGGGCCAATGACATGATTCATAATACAGTTTGCATAACTCCCTGTCTCTCCCTCGTGCTTGCCCGTTCCAAACCAGTCTAACTCCCAGCATGGCACCATTAATCCACTGTTTGCCCAATCAAATTAAAAGTGGCAGCTGGCGTCTGGGTCTGTTCATTCATGAGGTGGATCTGATTGCGCTTCGGGCCCAGTCGGTGCACGCAGCGTGATAAGTGGCTCGTGCAGCGATCGGCTGATTGCAGAGAGAGGTTTGGTCCAATGAGAGCTCAGGGCTGGATGATGAGGTTGTTATGGTGACGAGACCAACTCCAAACTCTGGTTGAAAATGGTGAGCAAAAAGACGTGAAGAAGAAGAGAGTTAGTGTTTGTTCTGCTTCTTTTATCTGGTTTACTCTCACACACTTCATGTCGACCTGAAGCACTGGTATACACAGACGCTCTTTTAAATTAATCTGTCATGAAATCTGCATTTTTCTGGTGCTTATTCAGATTTTAGTCACATTTTATAGAAAGATAAATTGTGAGTTATGAGTTTTTCAGAATTTCAATTTCTTTATGCAACTTAAATAGAAAATTAGAACAGACACATTTCATGAGAGTCAACGAGTGCAGTCCCAGTCTAAACAAACCAGTTGGGAATGGGCAGTTTGCTGGGTTTCTACCTGGTGTTGCTGGTTGCAGCTTTTTTGAAAATGCTCATTGGCACAATTTCACACTTGACACTGAAATGAGTGAGTGACTGTAACAACAACAACAACAACTTTTTCTAGACTTACAAAGACCATTATACAGTAGAGAGAATATGAAATGGCCCAATAAAAGCCCTCAGGTGATGGATGGTGTAATGTTACAATGCAGAGACATTTATAAAATCAGGTATAAGGGACTCCTACCAACAGATTTATGTTCCCTTTATTAATAATCCTGATTCATGATGCTGTGATAACACATTTTTAATTTGCAAAATGATAGAGCTCCATATCGGGGGATCTGTGTCTCCAACACGTTGGATTGGGGACAAGGTTTCTTTAAGCTGGAGCCTGGTATCTGAAGAAATCAGGGTCGGGGGCCCATGGATGAACTGGTGTGGACTGGGAGCAACTATCTGAAGTCACTTTGAGGTGAGAGCGACTGCACTTCCTGTCTCCCAATAACACACCTACCAACCATGAATTAGACTGGATGAACGGTATCTGAGAAAAGGTGAATTACTTCTATACAAACGGAGACTTCTCACATTATAGAAGCTGGTAGGAAAAACCAGAAAGGACAGAGGGTAAAACGGTGCAGCTCCAAGTGTCCACACAGTTTCAAACCTACAGCTGAGCCCTTTGTATTTCACTGTCAATCCAAAGTTGAAGTACGTCATCGGCGGCTGCTGTAGGCGACACTGCAAAGGTTATGAATGTCATTACACTCTCTGAGGACTTTGCCTCGATCTCATTCAAAGTACAGCTCACAGTCACAGTTCTGGAAAAGCTCCGATCCGGCCAAACATGTATTATGCTCTTAACAATGAGGTGATGTGGCTGTGGCCACTTGTAATGCTGCAGATAATCAGATCCGGGCGAGGAGCACAATGAGAGGCAGTGGACCTGACAGCGTGGAGAGCCCGGATTAGACCACTCTATGAAAAACAGAACCGCCGGTGACAGACGCTCGTGGCCTTTCACGGAGACGGCTCACAATAAGGGAGAGAGAGGGAGAAAAAAATAATACCCAGTCATTTCTCTTATCAAACTGCTCTTTTCATTTCCCAAAGCCCGGTATTGAATGTTCTCACTCAAGCTCATCACGGCTGATGGGCTTTCTTTTCTTTGTCATGTGTCATCCACGCATCGCTCCTGCTCAGAGGTTAATAATGGAAATTAAAAGAGTGTTGCATATTAATGCTGAAATCTATTGAGCCACCGCACGGCAGAGCAGTGACTGTCCTTCGGGAGGCTGCTGTCTTCAACAATAATTAATACGGGGGACATGTTGGCCTCTTCTGTGCTCGGCTGGAATCACAATTCAGGGGAGTTCTTACTCTGGTTTACAGGGAAGAGGGATGACATAGAAAAAATACATTCATTCAAAAGTGACAACGTTTTTTCTTTATCCGTTAAAAACAAGAATTTCACAGCTGAAAAATAAAGAAAACCTCTCATCTCATTAATCCTCATTTGCCCAGAATCACTCAGCATAAATCAAACATCTCTTACAGTAATTTACTGACTAACATGTACAGATGTCCTATAAAATAATGTTCCGTGTCTCATTTAAATAGCTGTCGAGAGAGTTACTCGTTCATATTAGTGACGTTTGTCTCGTGGTACAGTCCATGTCCGTTTAAAAGTTCTGCTCCCACTGAGACTTATTACATGTTGTGTAAGGTTTAGTGTAAGTCCTGGGTTCTTGTACCAGTATAATCCACCTTCTGAACAAAATAATGATAACAGACAGTAACTGCTCATTTTAACCAACTAAAAATAAGTGACAACCTCTGGGACAAAAACAGCAGTTAAAAGAAAAACTATGATGAAATATTAATCAATTTTCCGCAACAAGAGAAACAAGCATCTGTGGAATTACACACTTTACCCTCCTGTTCACTTTAATCACATCCTTCACAGTCAGTGTAATTGCACGACTTGTTGCACATCTTTAATTTTAGGAACAGAAAGTCTTTGACGGCAGCACGAGCTCTCAGAGGAAAAGACGGATTTTTTTGGGCTGTATGTTTGAACCATTGTGGCCTATGTGCGATTAAGACCTGTAACCTTGGTAAGCATAGCATACACTAATTTCAGGGTGCAGGGCCGACAAAGCGTGTTATTCTCTGGGGCCCCGAGCCGAGAGCAGGCAACGACAATTCTTTGGGGTTCAGTTTGATGTAGGGCCCCAAAATCCCTTTTGCCAAAGTCCCTTGAAACACTTGTGCACTCAAGCCAACAGTTGAGAGATTAGAGTGAGTGTCCTTAAGGTTTGCAGTGACTTTTCCTTTATAACAGTTGCATGTTTTAATATTTAAACTTATACCCACATCTCAACATACGACAAAGTGATTCTGCATCTCTAATCCATATTTTCTAAATTTGATTTCAGAGCTGAGCTCATCTTCTCCGTCTCTAATGTCGCCGGCGCATTGATCACTGTAAACTATCGATATTTTCTCTGAGAAACAAGCAATTTATCTCTTGTATAATAAATTAGATTAACGTTTCCCTCGTGTGTCGCCAGTGACAGACACTGAGATGCAGTCAAATATCACAACAGATTCAAAGCTAATTAACTCCGGTGGGGGGGGGGGGGGGGGGGGGTCTGGACAGATCTTTATTAAGATCAATATTCATTTATTTATCATCGGTTGTTTAGGACTGATTCGAGTCCGGCAGAGACGAACTTACAGGAGAGACAGGGAAAACTGGAGGGGGGGGGGGGGGGGGGTTGCTGATGGTGGCGGTTTGTCAGAGGGAGGAGAAAAATAAAGGATAGAGTGAAAGAAAGAAATGCCAGGTATTGAGCAGAGGTGAAGGCAGGACAGGATATTGTAAATCCATCAACAATTCCCCAAATCATTGGGGGAACTGAACTCATCTCAGGGTCAGTGGCAACTCTCTTGTCCATGCAGAAGTGCTGAGTCGGCTTTCAGAGTTAGCAGGGTCAGCTGTACCTTGAGTCGGTGCTGATGCCATCAACAGCGGGTTTATAGAGTATTGGAAAAAGTTCGAAAAAGTAGCGACAAGTAAAGGAAAGTTTAACACGACTCCCTGACGCCAATTCATCTGGAGATTCTGATTCAATTTGACCTGATCACGTTATTAACGCTTTTATATCACATTTCATGAAAGCTACATTAGCTGTTCTCCTGATCTGAGGCGAGACGCAGGGTAAACATTAGCACCGCCTCAGATTCAAAGCTTTCTAAGATGAGAGGCGGCTGCTCAGAGAACCAAGATGAAGCTACTTTGCTTTTGGAAGATTTCTCCTCCTCTGCAGCCGACATTTAGTTTAATGACTAGAAACTCCTGCGTGAATTGCCATGACATTTTGTGCAAATATTCATTATCCTCAGAGGATGAATACTAATGATTTTACTGATCCCTTGACTTTCTCCTCTTCTGCTTCAAAGACATTTCACGTTTCGGGTTTGAGGGGAAGCGTCTTGACAGCTGTTGGATGGCTGCCTTTGACATTTGGTTTCATTCATGATCCCAAGAGGATGAATTATATTTTTGTGATTCCCCGGCTCTCATCCATATTTGTAGCATTAGTGTGAATCCAGAGGCCGGATGTGAACCACATCGCGGGGTGTTCCCTCCACCATCAATCCATTTTCTATACGGCTTATCCTTCAAAGGTCGGGGGGGGAGGAGCTGGAGCCAATCCCGGCTGACATTAGGGAAGGGGCGGGCTTCACCGTCGACAGGTCACCCGTCAATTAAACTAAGCTCCATGTGTTGGAGCTGTGGGAGGAAGATGGAGAACCCTGAGAAACATATAGGCTCTGTATGAAAATGGACGTAGAGCTCGGGTTCTGGAAACTGAAGCCTGACATCTGTATTCTCTAAAATGACCAACAGGGGGCAACCCCACTGGTTGCAAAACGTCAATTTCTATAGAAGTAAACATTGTCCTAAGACCTAAGGAGTTCATGATCTCAATTGCCTGTTTCAAGTCTTCTTCTATATAGCACGATGTTAATATTGTAAACTATGGTCACATTAAGACTCATTTCGACGGTAAAGCATGGTTTTCATCAGGACGTGGTTAACATGTGATTGACAGCTAGCAATCTGTCCAATGGATCAAGTGTCCTCGAGCTGAGGCATCTAAAAGTCCTGGTCAGCCTTCAGGTTCAAACCCAGGACATTCTTGCTGGGAGACAACCACTTCTCCACCATGCCACCTGAATACAACCAACCCAGCTCTCTAGCAAACCTAGTGGTCAGAGATATAAAGGTCTCCTACAGAATCTCCCAGCTGACGTGCTAAGCTGTCAGACTCCAGTGACATGCATCCATTATCCTTTTCTTTCCCACTTTTAATGAGCAAATTAGTTTCAGGAAGGAAGAAGTTCCCGGTCGGAGAATGATTCAAAATTAACTGGAGCGATGGCGTCTCATCGCGGTTACAAGGTCGAGACCGTAACATCATTTGTTTTGCCGCGCTCTCCTCCGGCAGGAATCACTTCATCCTCCCGCTCTCCAGTCCCCGGCTCTGTCCTTCAGACTCATCCTGTTGGACTGGTGTAATTGCACCATGACAGGGCCGATTCCTCATCCCCATCAATCACTCCTATGGAGATATGGGCTTCTTCTTAACATGACAACTCCCCGCCCTCCCCCGTCCATTCCTCCTCCACTGGCCTGCCTCCATGTTTTATGGCTGTAGCGATAAATAACGGATCCAATGTTCTACCCCCGTCGTCCAGGCCCAGATTTCCTGGCTCGCATCCTATCGGGGTTGGACCAGAAACAGTGCACTGAGTGATATATTGACCACGTTGGGCTTGTGACAGGTTTCTCTCATGTCAGTGTTGCTGGGCTACTTTACCGCCCTCCCTCTGTGAGCAGTTTGTGGACCACCACTGAAGAATGAAAACAAAGGGCTAAACAAGGGAATAGATTCTAGAACCTGATTGAAATTAGAGTATCATTGGGAAAAAATGAGAAATTAAGATAAAGCAATGTATTAAAATTACACCATGGCCTCAGGGGAGGTCAGTGTTTGGCCGTCACCAGAGACAGTAATCTGGGATTTCTTAGATCTGCAGCGGATGGATAAGAACCGTAAGAGCAGCAGCTTCGAAAAACAGCTAAATAGCTTGTTCTGCTCGAGCAAGTGATTAGTCCACACAGAGCTATTGACCAGGAGAAGGATCTTTATGCCCTTTAATTAATATTTTCTCTCACTGCAGGGCTTTTGTTACATCCAGAAGCAGATCAGTGCAGCGCTAGGTTCACAGGCGGGGTGTTCTATTCATAGCCGTGCAAATGAGTTGCTGGAGAGCCTCTCTTCATCTGCACCGACATAAAGACTGTTTGTGTTGTGAGATGGTTTGTTTCTTATCAGTAGAACAGAAGCGGAAAAGTTTGTTTACGGAGCCCGGTGATAGCATCTCACACGCACTCGCAGCTCTGGGAAAATCTCTGAATTCACAAAAAGCTAAAGTGCACACAACAGAAACACAAACCAAATCTGGGTATTCAGTGAATTTTGAGTCAGATGCACTTGAGTGAGCATAACTTAAATCTTAACTTGAAAGGTCCTGCTTTGAATTCTCAGTCCTCCAGGGGACCTCTCTGTGTTGACTTTGCAGGTTCTCCCTGTTTCCTGTGGGTGTCTTGGTTTCCCTCGTTACAGTGTGGATATTATAAATATACCACTAAAGTCGCCCTTGACCAAAGCACTTTCCTCCGAACTAGACTCGGTCCCCTGGTGCTGCACTGTGGCTGCACGCTGCTCTTAAATAGGCAGGACGGGTTAAATGCAAGAAGCCAGATTTCCCCACAGCGATGAATAAATAACAATTTGACCATTAGACCCGACCGGAGCTGGGACCGATGTATAATAGTTAGTCGTAGTCACAGTGAAGGTTCTTTACGTTTTAATCTAAAGTGAACTCCCACAAGATGTCTCTACTACCTTTTGCGTCTTAAATGAAAATTACCAGTCATTAAATTTATAGGAGCCATCTGGAAACACTTGATTTGAACCAGAGCTGAAGGCACACATGCTACTTCCTGTTAAGTAAAGTACATGGTTATTGCTAAAGTCCTGTGGTCATATTATCTTAATATGGTGCAGTTTGTGTTTATTCTCTTTCAAACTGTAACTGCACTCATTAAATATGCATCTTTACAGTCCTGTATGCAAAACCCTCAAAGACACACCTCTATCTCTATCGCACCTCTCATCTACTTCTCTCTTATCCTCCATTCCAATTGTTTGTATATCTTGCTTTTAGATATAAATAGACCTATGTTGTATGTTTTGTTAACTCCAAAATGGGTTCAAACAATACATCATACCCTGAGAAATACGCAATTTTATTTAATGTAACTGGACTTATCATTTTTGTCGCCTTTTCATTGAATCATATCTGCTAGCCCGTTAGCCTGTTAGCCTGACTTGACTCTAAATGGACCATAATATACAAAATGAACATTATGCTGTATTGAAAAATGTGTGAAATTAGAGATTGAAACCATAAACCCATTATGGAAATGTTAACTGAAGTTCTAAATCGAGTGAGAAGTAATTTCCTTATTGACTTTTATAGACTTCAACCAGTGGAGTCGCCCCCTGCTGGTCATTGGAGCGTTACTGCCCCATTCGCTCTCCTTTCCGGACACACAGTCTATGAATGGGACATAAATTCCAGTCTTCCATCGTTAGTGGTGCTTAAAACCATCCACCACGGAAACCTCCACACCCACTCGTTCAGCTGTGGTGCATAATCACACAATATGGAGACACTCACTGTGGCTGCTGGGCTGATTTTACAGCTTTTTCTTTGTTGCAGCTAAAACGTTTATGTCCAAGTTCTATCTAACTCGCCAGGAATTCAGTTGTTTCAGTTGTTTTCCTCTTTGTCTCTGCGCATTCACAAAATAGATCACGATGGCAACTGGACGGGCCAAAATTTGTATCTCCACTTAAAACCTCTTTGCTCAAAATGCCGAGGAATCTCAACACAGAGCTGCAGCTCACTTCTCTCCTGTTAGAAAACTGCAATCTCCCCCTGAGCTCAAAGACCTTCTCCACTCACAAGTGGGTTCTGCTTGTTGATACTTCACTCGGATGTTTGAGCTTCACTGTGCAGAATGATGTATGTGCAGAGTTTGACATCAGACGGCTGTTTTCAAATCTATCTGCTGAAGGGGGGGGGGGGGGGGGGGGGGGAAGTCTCTGTGCACTCACCGTAATGTCCATTACTCTAAAATACATACGTCAAACTCAAGGGCCGCGTGAGATGATTTTTGATTTTCTAATGGCACTGACTCTCTTCCATACTGCTCAAAGTGTGGATACTGCAAACTCCCAACATGCACTGCAGCGTCCTGTGCTGTTAGCACCACAGTACATGAGCCCCCCCCCCCTTCACCTGAAGAGCTGATCAACAGCCCCCATCACTTCCATCGAGACAGTCATTCCCTTGCTGCCTCGTTATTGACCAAATTACTGGTTTAACAAGAAAACATTACTTTTATTTCCAGTTGACTGTCGAGTTCCCTTCAGCACATTGTCAGTAATCTTGTTATTTTTGATTCCAGTGTATTTGTCACGAGAGCAGGCTCGCACAAATAACAAAGTAATGATGCAGACAGAGGTAATGATGCAGTGGACTCTCCTCGTGTCAGCTCCTGCTCCATTCAGTTTAGATTTCATCCTGTTGCTTT
Organism: Pleuronectes platessa; assembly: GCF_947347685.1. Taxonomy (NCBI): domain Eukaryota; kingdom Metazoa; phylum Chordata; class Actinopteri; order Pleuronectiformes; family Pleuronectidae; genus Pleuronectes; species Pleuronectes platessa. The sequence goes on from NC_070645.1 coordinate 17,203,501, forward strand.
TTTTTGCGGGAAAATGTTTTCACGTTAAGCTCATATTTGTGTATGAATCATTGTTTTTATAATGGACGTATTCTAAATAAAAAGAAAGATCAAAAAGGTTTAGTAAGTGCTTTATTTAAAGTTTTAAACGTATTTTGATTGTGTAATTTAATTAGTTTTATTGTCATTGGCTTTGAATGGCATGATTTAAAAAAGGTGTTCTTTGTTGTGCTTACTTTACATATCTCAGGCAAATATTCAGTTGAGTCCAACTAGTTAGTTTTATTTAACCGGCAAAAACTTAAAAGTTAATATCAAGTGCTTTACATAGATTATAAAAGGCGTAAGGAACCATAAAGAAGTCTATTTTGCACAGTAATTGTTTTACACACCAATCATGTTTATGTATATACATGTGTATATATATATATATATATATATATATATATACATATATTGTATACTGTACTTACAGTAAATCCATGCATACTCTTTATAAATAGTCTGTAAAGTACAGACTGGAACCACCATGGACATTATGGGTGAAGGCAGCAGTAGCTGTTCCACGCTCAGTAACTGCCCACCCTGAGCTTCAGTGGTTTATTTTAAAAAATTGCTCATCCCTCCTGTAAGTCCAATCGTCTGAAGAGTGAGTTTCCAGACCGAGCCTCCACCGCCACCGCCACCGCCACCGCCACCGCGCCCACACACAGACGCTAGCAGAGCCAAATGAAGAGATAGGCAGAGTGAGAGAGACTGAGCCGGTGTCCCCACAGACTGCTGGTCAGGAGACTGCTGCCTTTACAGTGTGTAACCTTCCTCTGCCCAATTTGTATTTGTGAGCACAAACAAATCAATTCTCCCAGAGCTGGAAACAACAGAGGCAAGGGCAGAGCCTCCTAACGATCCTTGATGCCAACTGGAAAAACTCTAACCAGATGAATTCTCAAGGTTACTGTCGGTGGATAACGTTTTATTGCTTGAAGGTTTAATACATTACGAACTATTATCATCTGGCTCCCGGCTGTGGAGAGGGCTGTTCTCAAACACAAGTACAGCCACTGGCTTTGTGTTTGAAGATGGATTTTTTTACAGTAGGAGAATATATATATTTTTTAAAACCACGTTAAGTGACTCCAGAGATATCTGATTTAAAATTGCATTAGCTACCTTCCGACAGTCCTCTATTACATTTCCATTTTTCGAGTTTGACTCTCCCACACAAGAACTCCCCCATGAAAAGAATAAAGAATCATCCATGGCACTCTGAAGGCAAAACCTCCTCCACGGTGGAGTAGTGTGGCTGCAGTGCTGCTTTGTGTTGAGGAGGAGAAACAACACAGCTTCCATGTTTCTCTCAGGCTGTAGTTGTGTTGAACAGCAGTCGTCACAAAAAACCC